>NC_025996.2:20566833-20901833 GCF_000442705.2 Elaeis guineensis
TAGGAATATCTTTAGGGCTAGCAGGCCAACGCCCTCTTCTTCATGGGCAAGATGACTCTAGTGAGATCGGTACTAAGCTCTATTTCGGTTTACCTCCTAGCCAATATGATTGTCCCGATTGCTTGTATCAGAGGGATGAAGCAGTAGTTTCGCAACTTCTTGTGGGGATCTGGGTGCGATCATCATTAGGTCAATTTGCTCTCTTGGGAGGTGATGTGTCAGCCTATACGGGACGGTGGCCTAGGAATCATTCCTTATTGATGAGGAGGGAGGCTTTAATTGTCAGGCACGTGGCCAGATTTTTAGAGCTGTCAATTTGGGTTGGGCCCATCAGGTTGGCCCACCCCGCCATGTAAATGGGACGGATTGGGTTAATATTTTAGCAACCCGTTTAAAAGCGGATCAAATGACCCATCTCGTTTGGGTCGACAGGTCGGAGCGGGCTGACCTGTATCTTTTTATTTGTACATATATATATATATTAAAAGAGGTTCTAATGTTATTAAAGAGATAATTGATGAAGAAGAAGAAGATGATGAAGAATTGAATGATGAGGACCATAATAATGATATGGAGGATAATTTTTTAGGATTTTGATTTGCCTCTAAATTAGTTTGAAAATTAGAACTTAAAGTCTTTTAAGTTTGGATTGTATTAAGTAGTTAGTTTAAGTTTGACAATTTCATTTTATGGTTTTAAGAATTAAGATATGAGATTTTGATATGTTGATTTGAGCTCAAATTGAATATGAAATTCAGTTTATATTACTGTTTACAGTTTTTTTTTTTTTAATTTTGACGGGTTGGCCCGTTTAACCCATGGCCCATGGCGGGTCGGATCGGGTTGAGATTTTTTCAACCCGTTAGTTAAATGGGCCAACCTGCCCCAACCCATTTAAAGGTGGGTCAGGGCAGGTCGGGGTGGATCGGGGCGGGCCGGCCCGTCTTGATAGCTTTACAGATTTCTGATCTAATTGGACTGCTTATGGAGCAGGGCGATGAGAGCTTACTACGATGGATAGAGTCATGGGACTCCTATCCAGGTTGTCTGAGGTTACTCTTTTATCTGAAAGGAGATTTGTGCTCGGGGGTTTGATGTGATGGACCAGATCTGATGCTTGATCGGAGATGGATGCTCAAAGGAGGTGATCCAAGATGTCTCAATTTCGAGCATTACTCTATTTCGCTGGCCGACCCTTGTCAGCAACGAGGTGAAGGACCACGTGAGGGTGTTTGACCTTATCACTACCGACGACTCTAGTTGGAGAACACAAGAGATCAATCGACTCTTTCAGGATCCACTTGCGAAGCAGATCATTGCCATCTTAGTTCCCGTGCACTCCATTCAGGATGCGAGGGTCTGGGGATGCTCTTACTGCCTGAAGATTTCTTTGAGGAACCTCTTTCGTTTGTACAGACCGACACCTCATAAGAGGATTGAGGCTGCCTGGATTTGAAGAGTTGCTGCTTATCCTAGGGTGTGGAGTTTTCTGTGAAAACTTGTCTGGAATCGGCTTCCCACTCAGACACTTCTCAGGAAAAGAGGCATGGAGGTTCCGATCTTATGTCGGTCCGTGGGGTAGAGGATGAGTTTGCGAAGCATGCTGTCCTACACTGTCCTAGGGCATGGATCATTTGGAGATAGACGGGCAGTTACCATGAGAGACAAGCACTAATCTATGGTTGGTGTCCTTTCTTGGATTTATCCGTGTGACTGACGGGATGACTATTGTTGGTGGGTGGATGGTTTATATTGCTTATCAGATTTAGTTGTTAAGGAACAGCTTTGTCTTCGACAGTGAGGTGATTCCTACTCATCGAATACTGGAGAGAGCTATCTGTTTAGCTCAGAAGTAGTGTCAGATTGATATTGCCACTTCGTCCCTTGACATCTCCGATGTCTGGAGCTCTCTGACTGCCCCGATAGCGACCCATTAGGTTCTATCCATTTCCTGAGAGCCTCCACCTCCAAAGTTTGTCAAGGTTAACTTTGATGGTAATGTCAAAAATGATAGGGTCGGAGTTGGCTTTGTCATCGTTGATCCTGATGGAAGACTTTTGGCAGCTGTTGGCTCTCACTTCTTTAAGCCTTCAGTCCCGATTGTAGAGCTTCACGCCACTTGGGTAGGTGTCACCTTGTCAGGTAGCAACTTTCCGCAAAAAGAATTTTTCTGGAGGGTGACTCTGCTATTATCATTTCTTGGATTTAGGGAGACACTAGATAGCTTGAGGGTCATCCACTTATTCAGAATGTCTGAATTTCTTTTCGTCAAGCTATTACAGTTAGGGTTTAATATGTCTACCGAGAGGTGAATATCGTAATAGATTGGGTGACGGTTTTTATTGCTGAGTACTCTGGTGACCGATTATAGGGAGATAGGATGAAGATTTTTTAGCGGTCTTGTAAAATTTTGTATATTTTAAATTTTTGGATTGCTCTCGTAGATTGGTGTGATCATTTGTTTATTAAAAAAAAAAATAAAGAAGAAGAAGAAGGAGAAGAGAGTACTTAGTGGCTTTACACGATCGCCTAACCTGCCGGAATGATGTGACCATCCGGCATAACCATCTTGATCTTAAGGGGAAAAATCAAACAAAAATGTCCCACGTGTTAGCAGGAACAAGCCTGAACAAGAAACGGCGAGTTCAGGGCTAACAATGCCGTGCCACCGCCATCCTTTTGGTTTGGGCTCACGGGTTGTACGGCCCCGGATCAGATCCAACGGACACACCAAGAACAGATCTCCGCTGTTCGTACTTCGTACCCCGGGCTCCAAACCGTGGTACCCCCCGTCCCTCGACCGCAAGCGCTTGTCTCGTAACGCTCCTCGGAAGTAACACACACCCCTCCCCTCCCCTCCCCACCGAACACGTCCCCGATATATCTTTCGCGAAAACTCCGAGCGGAGATTTCTGGGCTCCCCGGGGCCCCACTCGCCCCTCCTTGCCGTCCCGGCACGTACGGCCCATCGCCCCGATCCCCCGATCCCCTCCCTGCCACGTCAGCTCTCAGCATCCGTCTCCCCACCCTACCACCCGCCCCCCACCCCCCCCCCCCCCCTTCTAATCTCGCCTTCCCCACTCCCTTCTTCTTTCTTTTTCCCTTTTTATTTAATTTTTTTTTCGCCTCTTTCCGTCTCCGAAGTTCTCTCGCCCACCGTAAGTGACGGCGGTCAACGGCACTCGGGACATCGACAGGAGGCCCACGGTAGGGCTGAAGCGAGGTCTCCGGCGAGAGGATTTCGAGGATTCCAGTTCTGGCGGCGGCCGGAGGAAGGGGAGATGGGAAAGAATGCAAGCGTGAAGAAGAGCTACTCGGCGTCGCCGGCGGATTATAGGCTCCTTGAGGAGGTTGGGTACGGCGCGAGCGCAACGGTTTATAGGGCGATCTATATACCATACAACGAGATCGTCGCCGTCAAGTGCCTAGATCTCGACCGCTGCAACAGTAATCTCGTGGGTCTCTCTATCCCTTATCTTTCAGACTTTGGTCGCTGTTGGTTTGATTCCTAGGGTTTTGGACTCTTCTCTTGCGGGTTATGGTTGTTGTTTTGATTTTTGGGATTGGTGAGGGTAGCGGTTGGAGCTGCTTAGATCGGGAGACGGATGGTGGGTTCTCGGTTTGGATAGTATGGGTTGAGGAATTTGAGTTGTTCAGATGTCGTTCTTGCCGTTTCGATTGCCAAGATTTAATCTTTCTTGTTCAGATGTCGTTCTTGCCGTTTGCCTACCAAGATTTCATCTTTCTTGGTGGTTGGTCTTCTGCTGATGAAGAGGGCAATTGGGAATGGCTCCCAGTATTTCGATGGATGATATCTGGATTGGCTCTCTGATTTTGCTTCATGTAGACCTTTGATTGTGATTTTGTGACTACATCTAATCATGATATGACCTTGAATTGCATAATTGTCACATCTTTCTATTTTTTTGGTCTTAGGTTTGCTGTTTTGGATGGCTTGGAAGTTTTTATGATTCACGCTTCTCTGCATCCTTCAACAGTGCTTATCTATATGGTAAAAAAGAAGAATAAGTATTCATATTATAAATCAATACTAATTCAGGTTGCCCTTGCATCGTTAAAGCAGAATTTGAACAAGTTTAATATGTAATGGTGCTGTTAGATTGTTGCAACATCCGTAGGATCCTTAGTCGCGGGAAATATCTACCTGAGGTAATATGCCCATTTGATAAACTCCTGAGAAACTCGAATCTGCACTCATTTTCCAAGCACTTGAATCTGTGCCCATGCTTGTTCCTGATCTTGGCAACTAAGGTAGAACCCGAATAGAGCAATCTTATCAGTTCTAAATAAGGATAATCTTGCTGTTGACTTAGGCTGTGAATTTCTCCCCCTCCATCTTGGTACCGTTCTTTCTGTTTCATTTTTTTTTCTTTTATTTGTGCGAAAGGCTCTCAAGCCTCAGCTGTGGGTTTATGATTCCATTGTAATGAATTTATATATCACATTATAAAGATCTTGCTTTATGGCCAGTCTTTATCTAGGTCAATCGTGTAAATCCATTCTCACTACTTTAACTAAAGTTTCTTCTGGATCTTTAGGAGTGTCTCCTATCATTCTTATAGTTTGTTGTATAAGAAGTCATCATGTCTCGAAAAAGTGTTTGATGAAGTTCAATATCTGCTTTGATTCTCAGTGATCATTTTCTTGAAAATTTAATGTCGCCATATCTTACTGTATTCATTTAAACCTGATTGTCATCCTATAAAACAATACTATTATTTTTTTTGGTAGAGCAAACAATGATATTATTAAACACATATATTTGCTTAGTTCCCAAAAAAGTATATAATATTCCATAACTGAATCACATGAAGTGCACAATGCGGTTAAACGTAGTACATATCTGTAAATTAATGAATGATCACCAAGACTTTGTTTATATAGGGCTTCAAGATACTTCAACAAGTGTTTGATCAGTATTTGGTATTAGTAACAAGGAGCTAAATAGTTTGGACATATGGTTATTTTTGTTCTCTTGTTTAGTATACTGCTTATCTGTTTCAGCTGTGCTAGCATCAGCAATATTTTGGTTTAGTGCCTGGGTCAATCATTGTTTGTGTGGTACCATGCTGTAATTACTGAGGAACATAGGCTGTCAGGATGTTATTTTTGTTGCATGAGTCATTTTGGCAATCTACTAGAGTGATATGTGTTAATAACAGCTTCACATTCTCAGTGACTATGTAGCATGCAGTCCCATCTGATCTTATATCCTAAAGCATGGCACACACAACATTTGAAACTGCTTGATGCCAGGTTGAATAACACAATGATACTGTAATCAATGAAAAGAATAAGTATGAAAGCTGTTGTGACTTGATGACTAGATCTATATGCTAAAGTGTACTGAAGTAAGCAACAGATGCCATATTGAGGTAATATTGCAAAATGGAATGAGTTCAAATGTCAATGCTTTTGGTTTTGTTATTGGAACTGTATGACCTTATGATCTGGAAATCGCTTCTTTCAGATCACAGAAGGGTATATATTCAGAGAAGTTAATGCTGATTGTTATGTTTTAGAGGTTTGGCTGCATGTTTGTTGAATTTTGACGTGCTTATGATTTAGATGGAAAAATTAAATCTTGCATATGAAGTCATTATTTGAGGGGAAAAGCTATTATCGCTTTGGTCAAATTTATATTTCTTCAATGAAGAAGCATAAAAGAAAAAATATTTTAACCTTCAAGATGCCAGATTCTTTTTGACATTTGCTTCATAAATATGGATCCTTAATTAAGGACAATAAGACTTCCTGGTCAAAATTGCATGTGCTTGCAAGAAAATCATCAATTACATCGTTATTAGCTATTCTAAAGCTGAATTATTATGACTAGCCACCAGTAGTAATATATATTGGATATACATGCATTTATAATCAAGGTTTGCAATCTCGGTATTGGGTACCGTACCAGTTTGTTATCGGGTCAGTATGGTATCATATGGTATCGACACTTGATATGTAAAAGTGTATCGATAAAATATTGATTCACTATTTTTTTATTTTTTGGTTGTGGTTATTTTAAGGTTCAAGGATCTTGGAAATATGATTTTAAGGTTGCATTAATGTTATTTTTTATCATATTAGTCTTGAAGACCCTATGATTGCTTAATGGATGCGATTGTAATAAATAAAAATAGACATACATGATTTATAGCTTGAAAATATGTGTATCAAATAGATTTAAATTATGAAATACATACTGACATCTAATCTCTCATGGAGTGTCTATATTGCTTGTAGACATTGGGATCTTGTTTATAGTTTGGGCCATGGGTTTGAGTCCATGTAGATATTATGCCCACCCCTACATATGATAATTTGGTCCTCTTGTGTAGTCACTTGTATTGATCCTTTGTTTGATACTGGACAAGCTATTTCACCTGAGGGAAGGATGTGTAGCAAAATCTAACTTGTAATTGGTTGAGGCTATGGAGGGTAGCAGCTTGTCAAATATAACATCTCAGATGAAGGATAGACATATGGATGGCATGCTAGTAGTGCAGAACAGGATCCAGTATATGATGAGAATTCAAAGACATCAAGAATACTACTCATACTATATCATCAATTGCAGTGGTGCTGAATCCTGAACTGCCTCAAAAGGCTCATCCCATGTATGTTGTCATATCCTCATGGGCTTTACATTGTGCATCATGGTCTGCATCTTGTATGGCACAAGTGAAATGAGACATGCTGGTGAATTGACTTAGTCCATGTGACTGTAAGTCTTATTCACCCTCGACATGTCCACAACTACCTCCTTGGGCATCAGATGCATCATCACTCATACTGGCATTAGTCTTAGTGCTCTTATAGTGAGATGATCTGGGCAACCCATTGGTTGAGGGCTTAGTAGTCTCAGAATCTGAGTGAACAGCTTTTCATCGAAAATCTCCAATAGACCTACAACTTTCTTTCCTTTCCTTTTTTTTGCTACGTTGATGAATTTTTTTCTTTCCTGAGCTGCTTCTGCCTGATGGAATCCGCTAGGTAGCTTGACTAGGCCCACAATGTTGACTGGCCCTACCTTTCTGATTGGACCTGGTGCCATGGTGCCTCTTCTTAGCATCTCCAAGTGATATCTTTAGGTGGAGGTTTTAGACATAGCCTTGGGATCTTGATGGGCTCCCTTTTGACCTCTATGTTTCTTTTGCTGTCTGGCATCCACTGGTGAGTGTGGCATGTGTCACTCTATTTATTGCTCTACAGTCACCCCAACCTCCTTTTGTTATGATGCTTTTTGGTCAGCAAGGTCATCTTGGTTCATTAAGCTCTAGCTACTACTGGCCTCTAAGCGAACTAATCATAGGATCATCTTCATCATGTTACTATTAAGTGAGCCATTATATTTCATCTTCAGCTGTTTATGGATGCACTTCAATCCAAGCCTTAGATTTTAGTTTATGCATACTAAGTCATTTAGTCTCTTCACATCAAGTGGTTTCTCTAGTTGCTGTGCATTAAGGTGAAGGTTGATCGGTTGTGCTTGTAGCCACTGGAGAAGATTGTCCGTGACAGGATCTAAATTGTTAGTCTCTTGAGGTTTTTGGATGACAGCCCAAAATGGAACCATCATTCAACTACGAAAGCAATCAAGTAAATTGCATGTTAGACATCCTTTGTCATAAAATATTAGGTTAGTTAAAATTCATATCCAAAAAAGTACCTAGATTAATAGTATCTCTCCTTGCCAAAGTTGTCTTCTCACCAAAACTGTGGGCCCTCCCTAAAAGCTTTGGTCTATGAGGTGCACACACTTATGGTATAATATCTCTATTTATTTGACAAAGAATTATTTCTATTAAAATGCTCATCAGCATGCTTCAGATCTGCTTGCCTGATCTCGATCTTGGCAGTCACCATCATATGATACAGAAGCCCATCTGGGACTACCTCTCATTATGGACCGTGCTAAGCACTTGCTATAGAGTTATGAATACACTAGCTACTCTCTTAGCATGCTTCTAAATCAGCCTGCTTATCACTAACCTTGCCATATGGTTCCCTTCCCTGCCAGTACACACATATCTATTCTCCTGCTGCTTCACATTCATGAACATCTGGTGCAGGCTTTTCAATGAAGCTATTAAGTGCATTATAGTGGGTGGTAGAACAGGTGATTGCTGTCCTCAGTATCTCACCCCGCTATGTTTTCTTATTAGAGCTAACACCCATGTGGTGTTATGTGAATTTATTGATGGCCCGAGTTGTCTCCATCACTTACATCACCCTAAGTATCTTTTATATGTGCATTGGTATCAGATTTATGCAGTAGGCGACATATGTGATAAAAAAATGTATGATCTTCTAATGGTTAGCATATTTTGGGTGGCTATTGTGGTTCATTATTCGTAGTCACCTGCACGACATGCTGTTCCCTTATTTGATCAATAACTTGCTCCATCAAGCTCCATGATATATTGGGCGTTGTGCATCTTGTCATGCATCAATTGACTTGTGAAAGAATGACTTCTTGTCATAATATATTAACAAGCTGACAATGCTTTGTCTGTAGGACACGGTCCAACTATCACACATTAATATGGCTTATAGGTGTTTCACTTGTTCTGATAGAAGATTATCCATCTCTTCAGCTCTCCCTTGTTGTTATTAAGCAACTCACTATAAATATCCTTAGGTTTAGGTGGACCAGCATCTTGTTTGGCTTTCTAGATGGAGTTGATAGTAGGTGTTGCTTGTGGCATTTGTAGGCATGTGGTTGTAGTGGAACCAAGAAACAGTAGTTCTCTACATATCCTTTCTTTTATTCTTGACGAGCATGGAATCATTTCTCAGCTGCTTTGAGCCTTTGCTAGAAAGGCATGTGAATTTAAATTATGAATGGTAGTCTCTACTGATGTCTCTGGACTTGTTTGCTTTCTTGTTGGTAAAAGCCCCAAACATAGATGCTATATGGCTGTTACACTTACCGACAACCTCTCTCATTGATTTGCGGTTCTTATAGCCTGAATCTGTCTGGTGGACTTGGGATCAGAACCTCCTCATACCATGAGGGTCCAAACTGTGTCCTGTGCCTAGCAACCACCTCCCTCTGCCATTGATTATTCAAAACGTTGCATTTGGTAGCCTGAATCTGACCCTCCTTCATGTCATCTGGATCCGATGCCTCATAATTCTTTAGATCTCTAGGGTGATGTGATAGTGGCTCAGCTTCCTAATAATCAATATCTACTTGTTTCTTTATGTTTTTTCTTGCCTTCTGTGAAGTCATATAATTACTGCTTCATCAATTGCCAAATATTTAGTGACATTTCTTGCATGAAGTCATATCGAGGGTAACCACTAGCCAAATACCGCTTCAATCTCATCAACTCACCCCCACTTTTCTCTGTACCACTTGCATCTCTAATAGGGCAGACTCGAGCATTACACATGCTCTTTGCCAATGTGAGCATCCTTCTCCTTCCTTCTTGAATCGACTTGTGCAAGTTTGACGACCACATACCATAAACCACCACATTTATTACCACATTACATAAAGTCGATCTTCATTTTAAAAAATAAAAAAAATATATTTTAGATGTAATAGTGACTTTTATAATTTAGTTTCATTTGATCCATGCAGTAATTTATAAAATAGTGTAAAAGCTAGAATGTTGTCCTAGAAAATATGCCCCAACTATCAATACAAATTGCCATATTCTTCGTGATGTTTAGTTGAGCTAATAATTTTTTTTAATCATTAAGCTCTTAAAATTTGATAATCTACATTGTAATGCGGAAAATAGCTGAATTACTTTAGACATGACTCCTAAATTATCTACATTATTTTTTATTAAAAATATTTAATTATAAAGATAAAAAAAGATTAATTTAATTTGGATTAGTGGAGAACATGACCAAGGATACTACATATATTTTTTTCAGTCCATATGCCTAATTCACCATTTATTTTTGACACTTATTTGAATCTAGGCTTAGACCTAGATGGCCATAATCGTGCCCGAATTTAAACAAATTTCTGCCAAATAAATGACAGCAAGTAACTTGCACACCCCCAAACATGCTACCATTTTTTTTGTTAATTTTTGAGTATTATTTATTAACGATATTTTCGAATCAGAAATATATTTTTAACTAAAAAATATGCATGTTTTCTTTTTCAATACATAGGTCATCAATTATGCAAACATAAGAATGAAGAGAAGGGAGGGGAAGGCATTTATAATCATTTATAATTTTATATTATTATATTCTTTGATATTGAAATGATCATGATAAAATGCATGCCATGCAGGATGACATATGGCGGGAAGCCCAAACAATGAGTTTAATAGACCACCCAAATGTCATTAGGGCCTATTGCTCATTTGTCGTCGACCATTGCCTTTGGGTGGTCATGCCATTCATGGCGGAAGGTTCATGTTTGCACCTAATGAAGATAGCATATCCAGATGGATTTGAAGAGCCTGTTATTGGGTCTATTCTTAAAGAAACACTCAAGGCTTTGGAATACCTTCATAGACATGGCCATATACATCGTGATGTCAAGGTTTATCTAGAGAAGAGGGCACTTTTTTTTTTTGGGCTCTATAATGTTTTCAAATGTTTTACTCAGCAAGATTTCTCACTGCAGGCGGGAAATATCCTTCTTGATAGGTCAGGGGTGGTTAAGCTTGGGGACTTCGGTGTTTCAGCTTGCATGTTTGATAAGGGTGATAGGCAACGTTCAAGAAATACTTTCGTAGGAACTCCATGCTGGTGAGATACAAGATCTCTCATCAACTTCATTCTCTCTGTAAAGTCATTTTTAAAAACATAATGCTATTAAGTTCTCTAAATCATCTAAATTTTATCATGGCCTAATTCTTCAATTAGTTTTGTTTCTGTAGGATGGCCCCAGAGGTCTTGCAGCCAGGAAGTGGATATGATTTCAAGTGAGTACTATCATCTTTCTAAGAACCTAATTCAGATGCTTAATCCAAAAACAATAGTTGACCTTGCGAAAATAGTGACTCTATTCAGTGTTAAATACTTCTTCCTTCTCAGATTGAAGATATGTATTCATCAGCAATATATGGGGATCTGCACCCCTTGTTTAATTGAACAAAAGAAGCAGAATTATACTTCAGAAAAGGGTTCATTTCCTTATGTGGTTATAATTAGTAATCCTTATGATGGTTATAAGTAGATAACAAAGAAGTTGATTGATATCCAAACAAAGAGCTTCTTTTAGCAAATGTGCAAAATTCAAGAAATCAAGGTTCTGTTATCATGTATGCTCTAGTTCTTAATTCCTCTGTTTTACATTTTTATCTTTATGGTTGTGTTTCCAAGGAGTTTGGGATTGGATTCCCTTTTGCTTTTGGTTTGTCTTTGTACATTAAAGGTAATGCAAAATTCTATACAAAATCTTGTCTCTTTTTTGCTCCTTGTACAAGCTCTTTCTAAATCTGGAGGATTCTTGCATGTTCCTTCTCCAGCTTTATGAGCTAAAGCTGGTTGACCAATAAGGTAGGTCCTCCAGTGCACCAATTGGCTTTCAATGGTCCATGACGAGCTTAGTTCCTGCCCAAATTTCCTTGACCAAATGTCAGGCACTAGTTTCTGGATGGTTGATGGTCAGGTTGACAACTGGCTGTAGGAATTTGGTGAGCTTTTTTTTTTTTTTTAAGGGGATCTCTTAAGTAAGTTTTGTCATTATGCGGCCCTGTTTTGTTGGGAAAATGCTTGATAATGATGTTCTCAAATGCTTCTAAGCTTCTATAGATACAGTTAATGTTCATATTCTTCTATATACTATAGATGGCTCCTCTTTTTTTTTTTTTTTTATGCTTCCCAGTTTAGTGTTCACACTCCATAAAGTTACTTATAACACTGCCTTTATCTTACATTCTTTTCTGTATTAGTTCATCAAAGCTTGGGTTCCGGTCCTTTAAACTTTAATATAGAAAGGTAGCCAGAACATGCCTTTTCTATTAAAGTCCTCATCTTCTTTCTGATAGAACCTTTTCTGGTTACGACAATTTATTCCATATTTTGTGGTTTTGCCTACTGTATTGCTCTAATGCTATGAGAAAAGGATAATGACTTCGTGATTTTGAAACTTACAAATAGAGGTTACTATATTCTTAGAAGAACAAACATATAAATGTTTAAGATTGCAGTTGACTAATGCATTGGGTATTTCCAGAGCTGACATATGGTCATTTGGAATAACTGCGCTAGAGTTGGCACATGGACATGCTCCATTTTCAAAATATCCTCCGATGAAGGTATAAAAATATTCAAATAATCAACTAATTATTGTATTGAAACTATACGTGTCATTTGCAATTTCCTTTATTCTGATTAGCAATTAATTTTAACGGTAGTTTTTCTAAAGACATTTATGTGTATTACAAAATCTTGTAGTTGTGGGGTTTTCATGCGAACATATCTGCACATTATAAACTATTATTTTTTTTGGCTATTTTCATCATTTTTCTGATAAATAAGGAAGCATAGATGAGCAAAGGCTCTTTATTTTGATCCTTGACTACTCCTTGGAAACAAATATTATTCTAGGAGAAACATTTATACGAGGAGTTTTAACACTTGTAAGTTGTAACAACCCAAGACCTCAACCAAGATGGCTAGCCAGAAGATATTATTTGGGTTCTTTGTTTTGTATAAGTATCCAAGATCTTCACAGCATATAATTGATATGGGACTAAACACATGTTTGCATGGTTCCTTGCATACTTTCTCCCATGGTATTCTGTACCGGTCCAAACTGGTCGGTACACCCTGTACCATACCGTATCGACGGAAAATCAGTTCAGTTCAGACTGCTTTTTCGGAAAATGATTTGAACCTGACCGAACCGATTGGTTCGGTACGGTATCAGCCCGAACCGTCAGGTACCTGACGGTTTTGTTCGGTACGGTATGGTACCGGTTCGGTCCGATTCGGTTTGGTTTTCTTTCTTTCTTTTTTTTGGCCTTTGGGTGGGTTTTGTTTTTGAATTTTTTTATTGTCGGTATGGTACGATACTGTACTATACTGTACCGGTCGGCAACCAGCATGGGTTTCGGTACCGAGTCTGCGAACCTTGTTTTCTCCATTTAAGCCTTGGCATTTTTGTCGGACTAAAGGTCCAAAATTCAAATTCTACCAAATCCAATCACAAGAATTAAGATCATTCCGTGGTTAGTCCTAAATGGCCCTATGCTACAGTGCCCTGTAGTCCACATAGGCCATGGGCCAGGTCTATTCTGATATAGTCTGTAATAACTAGGACCTCGTCTGAAAAGGCTATTTAGAAGATATTATTTGGTTTCCTAGGTCCTGTATAAGTAGCCAAGATCTTCCCAGTACATAACCAATATGGGACTAAACACATGCTTGCATAGGTCCTCTCAAAACTATTAGTCTACATGAAGTATGAAGCCTTTAGGTACTAATGTTTAAAACTGTCATGTGCTCCAAGATGATGCTCAAGATGTGCTCAACATGCATCGATACTCTATATTCATGCACATCAATATTTTGAATTTTGAGGCCTTAATATCACATGATGGCTAAAACCAGAAAAGTCTCATATGTTCTTTCCTATTGAGCATCTTCTTGAGAACGGTGAGATGAACAGATGATTTTGTTCTCTGACAGGTGGCTCAACACAGAAAAAAGAAAGCAAAAAAAAAAAAAAGTCCATACATTAACTTAAAGTTTTTTGAACGTTTGAAAGCTCAATTTGTGACGAATGTGGTGAATTAGTTGGTACATTGACTACGGTTTAGATCCCCAGAAAAGTTCCAGATAAACTTGGATAATTTCCATTAATAAGCTAATATCACATGATGGCTAAAACCAGAAAAGTCTCATATGTTCTTTCCTATTGAGCATCTTCTTGAGAACGGTGAGATGAACAGATGATTTTGTTCTCTGACAGGTGGCTCAACACAGAAAAAAGAAAGCAAAAAAAAAAAAAAAGTCCATACATTAACTTAAAGTTTTTTGAACGTTTGAAAGCTCAATTTGTGACGAATGTGGTGAATTAGTTGGTACATTGACTACGGTTTAGATCCCCAGAAAAGTTCCAGATAAACTTGGATAATTTCCATTAATAAGCTTGGCCATCTTAATCCACATTGAACAATAAAGAGCAGGCACCTATACTATGAGATTTCCATTAATCAGTTTTACTGTCTTAACTACTTCACATTGAACAATTTGTGAATAGAGTACTGAGCACCCATATTATGTGAATTCCATAGCATAAATGAGGTCACTGCTTCAATATGAAAGTTTGTTTTCTAATTTCTCCATAGCTTATAGTTCTCTGCATAAGTGGTATTCCATTAATGCTGTGAGTTGAGTCAATTACTCCTTCCTGAATAATGTCTGAGCAACTTGTGGGCTTTTGTGTGGGTGAATCCTGTAACGGAGATCATGCGAAGTAAATTTGAGAAAAACATGATATCTTGTTTTATAGCTTATAGTTTTCCCATTCATGGTCACAAATCTTTTAAATTCCCATCTATTTTTGGATAAAAGTGGAAGGCTTATGATTATGTTGCAGTCTACCTGCCATGGTTTACATGTTGGTTACAAGTGGGTGCATAAGTTTATAAGTCAAAGATTTAATAATACTAAAAAACTGCAATACCTGAAGCTCTGACATTTTATATTGTTCCACCTGACTGTAGGTTCTTTTGATGACCCTCCAAAATGCCCCTCCTGGACTTGATTATGATCGTGATAAGAGGTTTTCTAAGGTATTACATGTCTTTTTGGCTAATACATGTTTTAGGGGGATATTCACATCAATCACATCATTAGTCAGCTTCAAACTGTCTTTAAGTGCAATCAATAAGTTGTCGATGAAGATGTTGACATGCCATGAGCATTTTGTTTCACTATATTAGCAGTCTAGATAAATTACTATTCTAATAAAGGATTTTCAGTTGTAATCAGTCTTTTAAAGAAATGGTTGCAATGTGCTTGGTGAAAGATCAAACAAAGAGGCCAACAGCAGAAAAGTTGTTAAAACATTCATTCTTCAGACATGCCAAGCCTCCAGAGTTGTCAGTGAAATCCATTTTCGCGGACTTGCCACCGCTTTGGGACCGTGTGAAGGCACTCCAGGTAGCCACTTTATGAATGCAGTCTAATTTTAGTGTCTCTTAGTTGTTATTATGTGAAACAGGCATGGTAACAGAATTTCTGCTTCTGTGCAGCTTAAAGATGCTGCACAACTAGCTCTTAGAAAAATGCCTTCAGCAGAACAAGAAAAATTGTCTCAGGTTGGTCCTATTTGCACTTGTTAATAATGGTAGCAAAAATGTTGATGATGAATCAGGATATTTCTTCTTTCATTGAATGCATTTTGTATACTGTGGCTAGTAATGCAAGTTTTCTCATGTTAAATATCCTATAATGCAAAGCCTTCATAAACAATAGATGAGTAGGTAATTGAACTACTACTTTTTAAAAAGAGCTTATGTAATATTCTTTCTAAAAACTAACTTGTGAGAGGTCAATTCTCTATAATGAAAAATTGGAAAGTATATCAGTTGAAAAGATACCTACAAATGCAGAATGTTTTGGTTTTCTGCATGCTGAAAGAGCAACAAGAATGTAGCTAAGTGGGTCCTTTTTGTCACAGCCTCACCCCATGCAGCATGCAGCTGTTTAGGGTGGCAAGCCACAGGCTGGCTGCTGAAATAACAAAATCCTTAGGTTGCGTTTGGTGCATCACCAGGCAATCTTGAAAGGTAATATGGATTGCTTTCAAGATAAATTGGCACCATTAAATTGCCAGTAATGTTGATTATTGTGTTTGGTACACACGGGTGATGTTGCATTAAAGGTACTGAGAATCTTGACTGACATGTTTGGTATGACAATCAAATTATCAGTAATATGAAATCAAATTCCCAAGATACCCCCATAAAGTTTTGTGGAATTTTGAATTATTGAGGAAGAGTTTAGTTTTATTTTCTAAATTTAAATCAAAATTCTCAAAAATGCTTGGCGAGAGGAGAGGGCGGCGGCTGGGTCATTGGAGGAGGGCACGATGCCAGCATAGAAATGGGGACCATTGCCGGAGATGACGAGGGCACAAGCAGAGGGGAGGCAGTCGAGGGCAGTGAGGGCATGGTGGAGTTTGGAGAATAAGGAGAGGGTGACAGCCACCGGTGAGGGGGTGGGTTTTGTGTGATTTTTTTTAGGGGTAATTATGTTTTTTTTTTTTCGCTACATTGCCAAACAAGTGGTAATTCGGGTTGTCACCTCTCCCTAAGGTAATTTGGATTGCCTCCTGGGAGGGAATCTGGATTGCCAAGGTAATCTAAATTGCCACCCAAAAAGTATGCCAAACACAGTAATCTGGTGGGCCTGTTTTAAATTGCTAGCAATCTGGATAGATCATCCAGATTGCTAGCTACCAAATGCAACCTTAGGCCAAAGCCTGGCTAAGGTCCACTCTAGAGCGGTGCAGGTTCCCAACCCTATCCAACAATAGGACAAATTACCAAGTTGAGGTATGTTTGCTTTCCCAAGCTATAGGCATGTTTATATGCCATCTACCTTTTTGTGTGAATTCTGCACACAGGTCATGGGCTTAGGAGATTGAGGTTAGGAGAGAATAGAGCATGGAGCAGCATGGGTGGCTGCTGGCCTTTCAGTTCCAAAATATTTGGGTAATCAAATATCACTTTGTCAATGTTCTTTAATATTAGAAAAATTTTGGATTGCAAATGGGCATCTTCCCTTAATTCCCTCTCTCTTCTTACACTCCTAAACTTGTATCCCTTCCCATCCATGTTGGAGATATCACACTGATAGAGGAGCTGCACATAGAACCAATCCCTGAAGCTCCTTGTGCTCCATTGCCATCCCGCTGGCACTGAAGATGAGGGGTGGAATGTGCAACCGGAAACTCCAAAAGTATGGGCATTGTGCTTCAGTTCTGCTTTTAGTCATTTTTTTGTAAATTGTCTAGGTAAGGATATTGGTGAAAGCAAAGCAAGCTCAACAGTGGGCATGCTAGCTTGTTTAGTTGATGCCTTGCCAATACTACCATAAGAAAGAGAAAAACCTAGACTTCGAACTTCTTGGAGCAAGGTCTGTCATACAGACCCGTAGCATATCGTATCGGAAAGGTTGGTAGAATACTGACTTCCAACTCCTCTGACTACACATCATGCCTTTAAATTGAAAATTGGAACCAGCGACTCATGGAAAAAATTGTCATTTCTTAACTTTTGCTGCATATGATGTACTTAAATCTGGAATCACATGTACTTGAGCTGTCTTTTGTCTTGCAAGTATTGGATTGTTGTGCGTGATAGGCAAACCATTTCTAAGCTCATTGCTGATGGCTTTTGGTAGCAGTTCATTTGATTATTGATGAAAAAGTAAAATGCGTGAATATTAAAGAACTGAAATGATCTCCTGGTCCAATAAGGAGTAATATAATTTCAATGCACACAAACATATGCGGACACACTAGTGCACACACATACCATGTAAGATCACATGGATGATAAACTATCAAAATAAACAGAAAGGGTGATTTTATATTTTAAGTATGGATGTAGAGACTGAGTCCATTCACTCATGCTTACAGTCTGATCATCTTATTTTCAAATGTACTACTTGATCCTTTAACAGAGTGAGTATCAAAGAGGTGTTAGTGCGTGGAACTTTGATATTGAAGATTTGAAGGCCCAAGCATCACTGGTACCACCATAACCTGTTTCCTTTTAAAATGCCAGAACATCTACTTCTATTAGTGACTTCATTTTGAAATTTATTTCTGCTTTAGGGTCCTTTTTTCCCAAATTGCTACTTCTCTTTGTTTGTTCATAGCTGTCATTCATTTTCTTGAATTCTTTTATAGATTCAAGATGATGAGGACCTTCCGGAAATGAAGGAAGATGAGGAGCACATGAGACTGTTTTTTAACAATAAGGTTTTATATTGCCAATTTCAACTTTAGGTTATATGTTATGTGCTGTATTCTGCATATTATTAATATTTTTATCTCTTTATTGCGATCTCTGTTTTCTCTTGCCCTTACAGAAAATTCACTTGTAAACACTTCATTGTCATTGGCAGGTTCCATCTACGTCCGCATCTAATCTGGGGAAGTTGGTATTTACTGATGAAGTCAATTGTAGGTGAGCCATCCTGTGGTCCTATATATATTTCGTCCACAACCCTGCTATCTAAATTGCTTCTTGGATTATGATTTTACTTTCTTGAAGAAACATATCATATCTAAAGTCTATTGGATTGGTGGAATCACAATGTGCTTCAGAGTTCATACATAAAAAATTTTCTGACATGTTTATTTGCCCTCATGTTTAATTAAAATCTTTGTTTCTCCTAGGTAACAATTACGTATCTGGGTTCATGTGCTTGTGTTTGAACTCTGTGAAACATGGTTTTATAACGTGTGCTTCTAGTTATGTATCTAGGCTGATATTCTAAAAAGAGTAAAAATACTGTTACTAAAAAATGAATTCTAATGTTTTGTACTGACAACTGTCTTCCAAAGCAAAAATTGTTTTACCTTTGGATCAGCTAGGATCTATGTCAGTCAATCAGGAACCTAAACAAAACAGTAGTTATCTTATTATTTCGATCATACAGTTTTGTCAAGCAAGAAATGTTTGGGACTGCTTGTTTTCAGTTACTACAGCTTTCCAAAATTGTAGATCTGTGGTTATGACAATTAGAGAGAAACATATCCACTCTTTTCTAAATTTGCTTTTAAGCATCAGAATCTCTGCAAATGCCAATGTAAGTACAGTGACATGATTGTCACTTGTCAGAGGTCAAAGTGTCCAGAACTTGAGAAAAGATTTAAATGGTAACACTCTTACTTCATAGATATTTCTATGTGAATCTGTGGAGACATATTTAACATTTCATATGTAGGTCCAGCTGCCCAACTATTTGAGAACTAGGTAGATTATTAAGATAAATGATAAACCTGAGATGTTCTGAAAAACTATGTTATTGGCATATCATAGTTTCTAATTTGACATTGGCAAGGATCGTCATGGCGTATGCTTGTCTTTACAGTCCTTTAAGCTAAGGATCATTATATTAATGTGAGATGGAATTATGTGGATGTAAAATGAATATGATAACATTCTATCAATCTGTATGCTAAATTTTACTGTGAAGGTTGGATAAAGATTCCTGCCTATAGATTAGCATAGCTATTGTTTGAGTTGCATTCTATCAATCTCTATGCTAAATTTTTCTGGGAACATTGGATAAAGATTCCATCCTATAGATTAGCATAGCTATTGTTTCAAAGAATATATGCTACTAGTGCCTGTATTACAAAAGAAATTTTTAGTGGTTTTGCCCACATTTACACCATAATTGTTTGTTTGAATTTGAGTATATATGGATTGTGTGCTAGAGTAGATGCATGGTTTTAAACATGCAGTCCATATTATGATGCACCTCATCTAGGAGAAGTCCTTTTAATTTTTTCATGTCTAAATCTTTGCCTTAATTTTCATAGTGTTCGGGCTTTGGATCACTGTTTTGAAACATTTGTCAAGTCTTCTAGGTAGCACTGTGAAATCCAGTCAGCTCCAAAGCAGGCATCAACCTGGCCAACAGGCCAGGTCATTGTCTCACCAGTTCAACCGCCAGGTCAATTGGTCAGACAGGAGACACATTAAAATAAATTAGAATTATTATGGAAAAATTAGATGTGATGTAAAGAACGTTGTAGTACATATTTTTTAAAATGAATTTCATTTAATTTCTTTTTTTTCCAAAAATACAATTTTTTTATTATTGAAATATCAAAACAAAGCATCACATCACAGTCTGCCCAAACTAGCTCTTGAATTTAGAAGGCCCAGTCTTTGTATTTATTTATCAGCAAATTAATATGTTCACATAAGTATATTATATCATTAAAATAATCTAGTTGGCATTATATATTTGTGCTCAAGAGAATTTTAATAGTTACAGCAGGCTAAGGGTTCAAACCTGCATCTCTGAGATTTTGTGGCGGAATGTTTTGGAAGGAAAAGGGGGCAGCTGGGTTTCGTGTGTTCATTGGGTCATTTGTAATCCAATCCAGTAAGAAACCTGAATCAGACATCGGCACAGGTTGTCAAGCTGCTGATCTAAGTGGCTGGTTCAGCTCAAGTATGTTAACACTGATGAATCTATGGGAGTTCATCTTTGTCATAGATATTATCAATGTTTCTTTCATTTTAGTATTTAGGCTTCCAAGATTCACTGGGCCATTGCCGAAACAAGTCAATTTTTTGTTGGAAAGTTTATCAGTATCTAACAATAATCTGAGTTTTCTTCATCCTTTGAGGGCTTCCTGCTAATAGTCCCCAGTCATTGATCCAACCTCCAAGACAGCAAGATCTGACCTGAATTTGCTTCAGTTGATATGTAGTACTTGTAAAGTGCATATCTGATTATTGACTATTCATAATCAGCCATAATAATCAAGGTAGGGCATTCCATATGTTCTTTTTCCTTTTAATGAATCAGCTTCCTTTCCAATCTAAATCAATTTGGTTTGGTTTCTCCCATTTGGGTTTTAATTGATAAGAGGAGAATGGAAGACATGTGCATATGGGTTTTAGCATCTTTCACTCTCATTTCTTGTTTCCATGTTGTTATTTGGAAATTTTATGCTTTCCAAGATGTTGGCTTTAATCTCTTCTGATGCCAAATCCCATAAATTCGAGCCTCATTCACTTACATTTCTTGCTTCAAGTCTTCATTAATCTCTCATAGCCTTCTTAAAGTTGATACTTTTCTGTAGAACAGTGTATGATGTCTCTTTCCTCATTTTTGGTCCAGCATATGTTTAAAAGCATATCGACTTTGTATTTGTGCTATCTCCTTTTTATACCAAGTATACTTGGGTTTCATTAATTTTTTGTTCTGTCTTTAGTATCTTTGTAAATTTGGGCTGTATTGGATCTTTTTGTCTCTTACAAGTGAGATAAGATCTTCCCCAATCTTGATATGTATTTCTTTGACACTCATTTCTATCTGGTGTTTTATTTACCATCAAGTTTTGCAATCTTGGTACCACACCCCATATTGGTATCCAACTGATATGCTCCATACCAAGTGTCGGTATGTTGCATTACCTCGGTAGCAACACTTGATATGGAGGGCATACGATATGCCCTGTATTGGGTGGTAAGTTCTGGTACAACAAACTATGCTTTTTATTTAGACCCACATCTCCTGGTCTTAGATTTGTATTATCCGAACTAAAAGGCAAAAATTGGCATATTCGATTCTACATGACTAAATAATGATGTAAAGGTTATCAAGTTTGAAGCAGTGGATTTTCAAAAATTTTATTGATTGAGCATCACTAGTAGTGTCTGCAGCACTTCACCTTGCCTAGCTAGATGGATCATGGCCTTGTTTTGTTGCCTTTTGCTTTCTGAAATTTTAAGTTCACCTGTTTAACATGCTAAGTGGACTTGCATCATCAAATGAGTATGATCATACCAAAAATCAAGCTTGAAAGATGCAAGGAAATTGGTAAAACAAACTTAAAATTCCTAAGAGCAAATCAAGGCAGATAGATCCATGATGAACAAAGCAAAAATAGAGAAAACGGACAAGGTTAGCATTATTTCTGCAAAGAGAGACTAGCAGAACTGGCAAGATCAGTGGGGAAGGGCTTAAATAAAACTCTCAAAACAAGTCAATCCAGCTCAAAAGGTGCCAAAAGGTGCTCTTGAGTGTACAAACAACATCAGACTAGTTTTAATAGATAGTAATAGGAATTAACATGAATCCGAAAGGAACTAAAGAAGAAAACAGAGGCAACAATGGGAAAATTCATGGCCATAGACTACCATTAAGCAAATCAGAAAATTAAATGAATTCATGAAGGCACTAGGAAGATCAGCAAGGATGAAACTGAGCAGAAAGATGCCTTGTTGAATGTTTGAGTGGAAAGGGGCAATCAAATGATGATTGATAATGGTCATTTGGGTAAAATTGGTGGCAACTGGTCAGAAATCAAAACTTTGTAAATCAATAGAAAGAATTGGGAAGGAGGATTATTGCTGCCTAAAACACACAAAATTTGATCTTTTCTGCCCAGTTATGTCACTATGGCAATTCTAAGCACTTGTCTTCTATAATAGTTGCTTGAGTCATGGAATCTCGAGGTTATGCAACGAAAGTTACCAATGACTTTCCTGATAAACTGAATAAAACACCAAGATCCAATTTTGTTATTACGAAATCAATGATAGTTGGCTAACTAGAAAATGATGGTTATATTTTAAAGATGTATTGGCTATAAGGCCAGATGTAATTGTCTTGGGATTCTAAGTGTGCAAATAGGTGGCTTTGTGATGGATTGATAGAATGAGCAAATATTGGGTTCATATCTTTTCTGCAGTGAGTCACTGAAAGGGAACATAGATACATAAATATGTGGGTACATATGCACATACATATGTATTTACATTCAATAAGGCATTGGCATGTTGCATGCTGTAGTGTGCTGTGCCAACTGGCACTTGAGTCCGTGGTTGGCATAGCAAGACATGGCATGGAACATGTTGACAGCTAATGAGCATGCCTTGTGCCAACAGCAATGAAATCCTTACATTTATATAATCAAGGTTTAAACTTCTACCATGGTATCATACATTGCATCATAATTATTGCCAATAAAACTTGATTTTTAAGATTACAATGTGTCTGATCCATTTACTTATAAATTTACTTGGTTTGGTGGAAGAGCATTGCGCATGTAGCTCAAAACAAGAACGTCAGTGGTAAGTATTACAGTGTTATTGGACTATAATATACAGCATATTTTGCTGCTCATAGTTTGCATGTCATTGCCTAATTGGCTATAGTAATGCAAGTAAATTATACTTTTTAAATCAGCTATATTGGTTAAGTTTGAACTTTGAGGAAACTATAATTTTACACGTCCATAAAGAATTTTGTTGGTTTTTCCAGTGCAATCAAACTATTGTTGTTTTATCATTTTACAGAGCAAATAACTGCCCTGCCCAAGACTCAGCAACCAGATGCTCAAATTCAAAAGATGAAATTCTTGAAACAGATTTAGTGAATTCTAGCAATCAAGAAAAGGTTGGTGAATATGAGAAGCGCCTAGTGAAAAATGATTTAATTCCATCAACATCAAAGCAGGAGATGGAGCCAAACTACCGTAGAGGTGAAGTTGGAAAAAGACAGCAAACCTATAGTGGTCCACTTATGCCTTCTAGTGTGCATATTAACTCATCAGCAGAGAAAGGGCGAACCACTGAAAGGTGTATTTCTATCATCCTTTTCGAGTTTTATATTCATCACTGGCTGTACTTCGAATTAAACTATAAATAAAATTTTAATTAAATTTTTGGGATTATTCCATAATAGTTTGATTGCATAAATTGTCATATTCATGTCCATTATTGCTGGACACACAAAGAAATGTTTATTTTACTAATTTAATTGGTGGGTACTTCGTTAGATGACAGTACTTGTAAGTTGTATCAATTATCAAAGCATCAAACATAGTAGGATGAAATGCAGTTTGTTCAGGACAGAGAAATATACATCAGATATATACACAATGTGATATTTATTAATCATAAACATAGTAAGCACAAATTTGTGTAATGAATATAAATTTTTATAGTGGATTGGGGATCACTGACCGCATCCACTAACATGTATCAGGGAATAAGCAAACATCGGGGATTCTGGGAGATATCTGCATCTTGGATAAAATATAAAATAGAATGAGATCATATGAATAAACAAGGCATCATAATGGATTTGCTGAAAATTAATAGCAATATTAATGATGTCAGAAATATGAGCTTTGCTATTAGCTTCTGGGCATGATCATATCATGAACTTGAGCATCATTTGGTTGAATTTTTCATGGTTTATAAGGGGTTGTAGTCCTCTATTGCTAAAAATTCTTTCATATGAAGCATTTACAAGCAATTTCATTGTAAGTGGTTATCATGTCATTGGAGGACATAACAGTGAAATGGATGGCATGCCATCAAATTTGAATTTGTATCTATTCTGAAGTGGATGGTAGAACCTAGTTAACTTTTTTCTAGCTATGCAAGTAACAAACCATGCAGCATTTTGCTCCCATTTTTTAGTTCCAAGTCATTCTCCTTTTTTTTCCCTGTTATTTCTGCTTTCCCCACCCTTTTTTTTTTGCGTACATATTCTCCTCACATATGCCTTTTTGCATGTATATCCATGAAACTTACTATTTCATTTAGGTTGCATTTGGTGCATCGTCAGGCAATCTTGAAAGGTAATGTAGATTGCCTTCAAGATAGATTGCCACCATTAAATTGTCAGTAATGTTGATTACTGTATTTGTTATACGTAGGTAATGTTGCAGTAAAATTACTGAAAATCTTGATTGATATGTTTGGTATGACAATCAGATTACCAGTAATATGAAATTAAATTTTCAAAATACTCCCATAAATTTTTATGAAATTTTGAATTATTGAAGAAGAGTTTGGTTTCATTTTCTAAATTTAAATCAAAATTCTCAAAATATGCTTGGCGAGAGGAGGGGGCGGCGGTTGGGTCTTTGGAGGAGGGGACAGCGGTGATGGAGGCAAGGGAAGAGAGGTCGATGCCAGTGTAGAAGTGGGGGCTATGGCCGGAGATGATGAAGGCACGAGCAGAAGGGAGGCGGTCAAGGGCGGCATGGGCATAGTGGTGTTCGGAGAAGAAGGGGAGGGTGAGAGCCACCGGGAGAGAAGATGGAGGGGTGGATTTTGTGTGATTTTTTTTAGAGATAATTTTATCCATTTTTTTTTTGCAATATTACCAAACAAGTGATAATCCGGATTCCCATCTTTTCCTAAGGTAATATGGATTGCCAAGGCAATATGAATTGCCACCCAAAAGGCATATCAAAGACAGTAATCTAGTGGGTCCATTTTAAATTGCCAGCAATCTGGATAGATTGCCGGCTACCAAATGCAACCTTAACTTTGTTGGGATGTCAGATAGAGGGTGGGGTGGGGGATGTTGGATGATCGAACTGTTATGTGGTAGGAGTATTCAAGTCTCTGGATGCATTATTTATTCCAGTTATATACACACTATATGAGAGGATATGATCTATTTTGATTGGTCATGACTGTTTTTGTGCTTTTGCTTTTCATGATGGTATGTTGCACATCTGCGACATTCCAAGTCTTCCCCCTCAAGTTCAGAATTGAAACTGTAATGTTTCATTGTTTGTTCTGGGTGGTTTCCTGGGTTTCTAGGCAGTGGATAGGCTTTCGGACACCCAAGCAAGTATGCTTGCATGTCTGTATTTATGGTACAAATATTTTTATTCATATTATACACAAAAACAAACATGGAGATATGGATCGATAATTGTTATAAAATGACACCTTGCTAAGAAGGAAATATGATACGTTTGTCTAGAGTGAGAAAAAGTTATATTGTATTATAAAAGAAAAAAAGTGAAACGTTGAAATTTGAAAAAGCTAGTATATATGATATTTTCATTCAGAACCCTAATCCTGAGCTTTGGCTGCCAATGAGATATAGAACTAAGGAAGCTTGAAAATCTCTTTTATTTGACCAAAGAAAACAATATATATCCTATTATTTCTGTTATATTTATGTACGAGTGTATTGTAAAATTTACAAAGTGTGATATATCTTAAAAGTGTTTCTGTAGGTTCTTCACAATTTATGATATATGCCTTAAAGCATTTCAAAATGTCAAGTTATTAAAATAGTACACATATCTAATAATGTAAATGTAGTGTGATCAAGAATATATCAGTGTCATTGTACTTAAGTCTAGACCTGGGCAATTGCTATGTCCATTGTCTGGGCTGTTTGTTGGCAGTGTAATTATTTTTTTATCTGGGACTAGCTACTTATGATGTACAGTCTGTTGGCAGCATATCTTTAGAACACTGTTTCACTTTAAGTTTGCTAGTTCTGGGAATTACATCCTCATTCTTAAGTGCTTTTTTTTCTTTAAATATAAAGGAAACTTTAAGGTTAGTGTTATCAGATTGAGGCACATATAATTCCTTTTGGTTGGAAGGTTTTAGGAACATTTATTGTTTGTTTGCAACTCTGTAAGTATTTAACTATTTATTGGATCTACTTGAAGCATTAAGGCTTTTCTTGTGCACAACAGTCCACATGCTCTGCTTCTCTGTGCTAGGTTTGAAGGTGACAATCAACCACAAGCTGAGAAATATAAACATGATGCACGAAAAGCCACAAACTTGAGTGGTCCATTGATGCTTCCAAACCGTGCTTCTGCAAATAGCTTATCTGCTCCTATACGATCTTCAGGAGGTAATGGAACCTATAAGACTTATGGAAAATACTATAATTTTTTATTTTCTTAAAAATTTAGCTCAGTGATTTTGCCCTCTATGGGAGACAATCGTGATGAAGTTTTGAAAGTCGGAACAAAGCTGGCTGTTACTCCTTAAGAACTCAGAAAATGCTAGAAATTTTTGTCTTTCCATGATATAGTACCACAGAAAAAGGAACTATGTGGTTCTTCACTTTTCATAGGTTTTGGAGATTCCTTGGATGATAAATCTAAGGCCAATGTGGTGCAAATAAAGGGTCGTTTTTCTGTCACATCTGAAAATGTGGATCTTGTAAAGGTCAGTCTCAATCTAATAAAAGATTTTGTCATAGACTGGTAACTATCCTAAACAGATGTACATATTTCAGGATATTCCACTGTGTACAGTTCCACGAAGGTCATCCCAGGTCTGTTTTCATTGCTTCATTCATATTCCATTTATAATTTCCATTGTTGCTTTGTGTAAACTCTTTCAAGTTTCAATATTGTAATTTTAATATCTCAGGGATCTCCACTCAGAAAATCTGCTAGTGTCGGTGATTGGCTGGTTAATTCTAAACCAATGGTATGCAAATTTATCTCTGCAAATCTGTCTCCTCATTACTTTTATTGTTCTTGTAACTTCCATGTGAAGCATACATGCAAGTTATTAGAAAGTGTAAAACAAGCTATATTTTCTTTCAAAGATCTTATCCATCTTTTGACATACACCCTGTTTCCATAGGAACATAACATTTTATAACTTTTTCATTGAATGCATTTGTATTCTGGTTGATGCCATGTTTACCAAATTTGTGTGTCTCAATCGTAAGCATCCTTTTTGTATCAGAACAGAACCCTGTTACAATTCAATTAAAATCTTTGCGCATTTTCTTGGGCTGTTTTAAAATCAGATTTAAAGTCATCTTCTATGGCATAAATATACCATCAAGGTTATAAAAGCCAGTGCCATTCCTAGGGCTGTCAGTGTCTGGCATGACATAGGCTGCGCTGACATGAGGCATGTCTTGGCATATAATGTGGCATGGCTAATTTGGTGTGAGGACAAGATTTTGCATTACTTTGTTCTTAATTCATGCAACTCTTACAGCTCCTCTGATACGTTCATTTGTCATTCTATCCTTCCTAGTTTTATTGTACATCCATCTTAACATTCTCATTGTTGTCACCCTTTTTATTTCCATGTAGTTTTTCTATTGCCCAGAACTCTACGCCATATAATATTGCGGGCTTTACTATTTTATAATTTTTTTTTTGTAAGTCTCTAAGATATTCACCTATCATATAATATGCCGGATGCACATCTCTACTTTATCCAGCCTGCTCTAATTCAGTTACATATATTTTTCTCTATCTGCCCATTATTTTTTATAACAGATCCTAAATAATGAAATCTATCACTCTATGATATCTATTGTCTATCAATCATAATTGGTGTTTCATCTTCATTTCCATTCTCATTAAATTTGCATTGCGTATATTCTGTCTTCATTCTACTAATTTTTGAATTTTTATCCGAAGCTTTCCTTCATAATTTCGATTTAGGATTTGATCTAGTTTTCTTTTCATCAATCAATACTATTGTCCGCAAATTACACTCATCATCATTAATATATAAATGGATATGAGCCTTGTGCTGATCCTTGATGTAGGCCCATTGTGATTGGAAAATGCTTGTTGTACTATAACAACTCTTAACAACTTGTTAATGCCTTAGCATGCATATTCTCAGTTATTTCGATATACAGTTTATGTATGCCCTTTTGAAAGCCCATCAATTCACTTTCCTTGGTACTATTTCATAAGCTTTCTTTTAAATAAAAACCATATGTAGACATTTTTATGTTTATCTATATTATTTGGTCAACTGTCTAAGTAAAAAGATAGCCTCCATTCTTGATCTTTCAAGCATAAAGCCAAATTGGTTATCTGAAACAGTTATTACTTTTCTTAATCTTTGTTCAATTATCCTTTTATAGAGTGACTTGTAAGCTTGATTCTTTGATCATTAGAAAAGCTTTATGCAGTGCTTTTATTTCATAGATAGATACTGCTATACTAGCTTTATACAGCACCTTTTTTTTTTTTTTTATAGATAGATATTGCTATACTTCTTCTTTAATCATTTGGCATTTTTTTGTTTTTGTAATTTCATTAAATAGGTTAGTGAGCCAATTTAATCCAATATTCCATAAATTTTCCAAATCTCAGTAAGTATTTCATTTGGTCCTAATGCCTTTCTTATTTGCATTTTTTTAGAGCCATCTCCACTTCATTTTTGTAAATTCTATGAATAAAACCTTGACTTCTTCATGATTGTACTTTTTAAAGATTCTTGAGCAGAATCCTCACTAACAATTTTTGAAAATAGCATCTCCATCTTTCTTTAATTCCTTTATCTTTTACTTATCTTGCTATTTTCACTTTTAAAACATTTAACTTGATTAGTATCTTTAGTTTTTTTATTTTCTTCTTTTTTCACCTCTAGCTTTATCTATTTTGTAAATTTCTTTCACTTTCTTTTGACCCCCATTTGTTATATAAATTAACATAGTTTACATATTTAGCCTTACTATCCTTTTTGCATCTTTCTTGGCTTTGTTATATTATATGAAATCCTCATTATCTTTTCTGTTTTGCCATTTTCTAAAGTAACTATATTTTTTTAATTGCCTCCCATATTTCATTATTCCGCCTATAAGTTTCTTTATGCATATACCTCTTTCCCTTTGCCTTTTCTAAAACATCTTTAGCTACCCTCTTTATATAGCTGGTTATTTGATACCACATTTTGTTCATTTTGGTCCTTAAATTCAAAATTTTCTCCTATAATAATTTATCCTTGAAGTTATAATATTTTTCCTTTTAAATTTTGCCATCTTGTCTTTGGATATCTATTAATTTATTTCTCTTTCTTCTTGCACTTAGTATCCACACGTCTAAAACTAGCAACCTATGCTGTATGGTTAAACTCTCTCATGAAATCGTCTTACAATCCTTACATGTTGATCTTTTTTTTTCTTAATAAAAAAGTAATCTATTTATGATAAATTTGATTTGCTTTGAAGGGTTATTAAGTGCTTATCTCTCTTCTTAAAATATGTATTTGCAATAGCTAAATCATATGCTGCAAATTCGAGGATTGAATCTCATACTAAATTTCTATCCCCAAAATCATCCCCTCTTGCACTCTCTCATTTCCTATATTATTCTTTCCTATATGCCCAGTTGGATCACCACCTATAGTTATCCTTTCTCCTTCAAGATCAATTTCTTCCCAACATTATTTCTTAACCCTATCCTCTAAGCCTATTTGTGGTTCATAAACACTAATTACGGCCCAGTTGGATCACCACCTATAGTTATCCTTTCTTCTTCAAGAATACTTTGCATCTATCAATTTCTTTCCAAAATTGTTTTTTAACCTTCTCTTCTAAGCCTACTTGTGGTGCATAAACACTAATTACGTTAATTATCTCTTGTCTAAAATTAATTTAATAGCTATTAATTGATCACGTTTACTGATATATATACAATTTTTTATGTTATTTCTTTATCTAATACTATTCCTACTCTGTTTTAATTATAATTCTTACATACATGGAATAGTTTATACCAAGAAATGCCGTACCGGGCCGAACCGCCCGGTACGGGGCGTGCCGAACCGTCCCGACGGAGAATCGAGACAGTTCCGGCATGCAAAACGGCACATGCCGGTGCCGGAAAAGAAAAAGAGAGAGAAATAGAGAGAGAGGGAGGAAGAAAAAGAGGGAGGAGAATCCACCGGAGGGGCCGCTGGAGGGCAGCCGTGGCCGTCGGGCTGCGGAAAGAGCTCCCACGGCTCCGTGCGGGGAACAGGGGTGATCCGCCCCTATTTCTCGGAGCTTTTTTTTTAAAAAAATCTTTTCAAAGTGAAGTCGGCATGAGTTTTGCCGGTTTCACTTAAAAAATCCATGCCGACTTCACTTTGAAAAGGCTTTTTTAAAAAAAAAGCCCCGAGAAACAGGAATGGATCGTCCCTGTTCCCCGCGCGGAGCCACGGGAGCCCTTTCCGCTGTCCGACGGCCATGGCGGCCCCTCCGACGGATTCTCCTTCCTCATTTTCTTCCTCCCTCTGTCTCTCTATTTCTTTCTCTCCTTTTCTTCCCCGGTTCGTCTGTGTTTTCCTTCGTCGGTTCGCCTCGGTTCGGATCGGAACGGAACGGAGGTGTTTTATATCGTACCGTCAGCCGGTCGATCCGGCCATCGGTATCGGTTCCGCCGACCTTGATTTATACCAAAGCTCGCAGATTCAGTATCGAAATCCATGCCAGCTAATCAATGGTATGGATTGGTATGGATCCGTATTGGATTGGACCGGTGCGAATCGACATAGACAAAGGAAGCGAATCGGGAGGAGGAAAAGAGAGAAATAGAGGGGGGAAAGAAAGAAAAGGAGGGAGAGGACGTCGTTGAACTGCCTTCGGCTAGCCACCATGGCCGCAGGATGGCGCACTCCACGCATGTGGCACCACAGGTATGAAATAGGGGTGATGTCTTTGTTTCACGATTTTTTTTAAAAAAAACTTAGAAAAATGTGAAATCGGCAATTGGTTTGTTGGCTTTATTTAAGTGAAGCTAACAAACCGATTGTCGGCTTCACTATTTACTACCATTTAAAAAAAAATGATGAAAGAACACGGGCTGTCACCCTTGTTTCGCGGTCGAGGCTCTATCTGTGTAGTTTTCACTACCTGATGGCCATGACTGTCGTTTAAAAAAAAAACATGATGAAAGAACATGGGCTATCACCCTTGTTCTGCAGTTGAGGCTCTGTCTGTGCAGTTTTCACTACCTGATGGCCACGACGGCCATCCAGCAAACTCCGACGGCCCCTCCGCTAGCTGCACCTCTCTCCTGTACATCTCTCTCCCCCTCTCTCCCTCTTTCTCGCTCGTTTAAAACTCCTATCGAGCGACAGTCGAGCTGCGGAGGCTTTTATGGCTTTTTGGTGGCCGCAGCGGGCCACCGCCGGCCTTCGACGGCGTCTGCTTTCTCTTCCTTTCCTCTTCTCTCTTTCTTTCTCTCTTTCTCTCTCCCTCTGGTATACCGCTTTTCCCGACTGAACCGTCTCGATTTTCACTAGTCCAGCTTGGTACGGGGTGTGTCAGTTTGGCTTGATATGGTATGGAATTCCTTGGTTTATACCGTTCCAATGTCCTTAGATTTACTCTCTCTCCGATGAGTTTCTTGATGCAAACAATATTCATTCTCCTACATTGTCATCTATCCACTTGTTCTCTTTGTATAGCTGGTTATTTGATACCACATTTTGTTCATTTTGGTCCTTAAATTTAAAATTTTCTCCTATAATAATTTATCTTTGAAGTTATAATATTTTTCCTTTTAAATTTTGCCATCTTGTCTTTGGATATCTATTAATTTATTTCTCTTTCTTCTTGCACTTAGTATCCACACGTCTAAAACTAGCAACCTATGCTGTATGGTTAAACTCTCTCATGAAATCGTCTTACAATCCTTACATGTTGATCTTTTTTTTTCTTAATAAAAAAGTAATCTATTTATGATAAATTTGATTTGCTTTGAAGGGTTATTAAGTGCTTATCTCTCTTCTTAAAATATGTATTTGCAATAGCTAAATCATATGCTGCAAATTCGAGGATTGAATCTCATACTAAATTTCTATCCCCAAAATCATCCCCTCTTGCACGCTCTCATTTCCTATATTATTCTTTCCTATATGCCCAGTTGGATCACCACCTATAGTTATCCTTTCTCCTTCAAGATCAATTTCTTCCCAACATTATTTCTTAACCCTATCCTCTAAGCCTATTTGTGGTTCATAAACACTAATTACGGCCCAGTTGGATCACCACCTATAGTTATCCTTTCTTCTTCAAGAATACTTTGCATCTATCAATTTCTTCTCAAAATTAATTTTTAACCTTCTCTTCTAAGCCTACTTGTGGTGCATAAACACTAATTAAGTTAATTATCTCTTGTCTAAAATTAATTTAATAGCTATTAATTGATCACGTTTACTAATATATATACAATTTTTTATGTTATTTCTTTATCTAATACTATTCCTACTCTGTTTTAATTATAATTCTTACATACATGGTGTTGGGTATAAAATACCCTCGATCGAAGTTCTTGGCGGAATTGACCCTCGCAAGTCTCTTTCGACTTTCGACTGCCGTTGGTGAACTCCCATCACTCCGTCCGGATTCCTACGGGAGCCGGGCTCCGTCCTCGACTCCAACGGCTGCAGACGTACTTCGTCTGGACTCCTACGGGAGCCGGACTCCGCCCACGACTTCGACCGCAAGTAGACTCCGCCCGGACTCCTACGGGAGCCGGGCTCCGTCCTCAACTTCAACTGCTAGTAAGCCTTGTCCGGACTCCTACGGGAGCCGGACTCGCCTTTGATTTTAATTGCAGGAAGACTCCGCCCAGATTCCTACGGGAGTCGGGCTCCGTCCTTGACTCCAACGACTGCAGACGGACTTCGTCCGGACTCCTACGGGAGCCGGACTCCGCCCACGACTTCGACCGCAAGTAGACTCCGTCCGGACTCCTACGGGAGCTGGGCTCCGTCCTCAACTTCAACTGCTAGTAAGCCTTGTCCGGACTCCTACGGGAGCCGGACTTCGCCTTTGATTTTAATTGCAGGAAGACTCCGCCCGGATTCCTACGGGAGCCGGGCTCTGTCCTCGACTCCAACGGCTGCAGACGGACTTCGTCCGGACTCCTACGGGAGCCGGACTCCGCCCACGACTTCGATCGCAAGTAGACTCCTTCCGGACTCCTACGGGAGCCGGGCTCCGTCTTCAACTTCAACTGCTAGTAAGCCTTGTCCGGACTCCTACGGGAGCCGGACTTCGCCTTTGATTTTAATTGCAGGAAGACTCCGCCCGGATCCCTACGGGAGCCGGGCTCCGTCCTCGACTCCAACGGCTGCAGACGGACTTCGTCCGGACTCCTACGGGAGCCGGACTCCGCCCACGACTTCGACCGCAAGTAGACTCCGCCCGGACTCCTACGGGAGTCGGGCTCCGTCCTCAACTTCAATTGCTAGTAAGCCTTGTCCGGACTCCTACGGGAGCCGGACTTCGCCTTTGATTTTAATTGCAGGAAGACTCCGCCCGGATCCCTACGGGAGCCGGGCTCCGTCCTCGACTCCAACGGCTGCAGACAGACTTCGTCCGGACTCCTACGGGAGCCGGACTCCGCCCACGACTTCGACCGCAAGTAGACTCCGCCCGGACTCCTACGGGAGCCGGGCTCCGTCCTCAACTTCAACTGCTAGTAAGCCTTGTCCGGACTCCTACGGGAGCCGGACTTCGCCTTTGATTTTAAGGAAGACTCCGTCCGGACTCCTACGGGAGCCGGACTCCGCCCACGACCCCAACTGCAAGTAGACTTCGTCCGGACTCCTACGGAAGCCAGACTCCGTCTTCTATTTCGACTGCGGGAAGACCTCGCCCAAACTCCTACGGGTACCGGACCTCGCTACCGACTCCAACCGAACTTCGGCCGACAAGTCTGGACCCCCTGGCGGGCCACAGTAACGGCCACAGCACTGCTCCACTCCCTGCGGCGGACCCTACGCAGCTCCATCACTCCCTGACAGGCCGTATTAACGGCCACGATTTTACTCCACTCCCTGCGGCGGATCCTGTGCGATTCCACCACTCCCTGACGAGTCACGACAGCGGACGCCGCTCCACTCCCTGTAACTGATTCCACGTGGTGAGCCACGGCGATAGCCACGATCCCACTTCACTACCCTCCGCAATAAATTCCTCCTGACTCTGGGCGGCCCACTACCAGACGGTTACAGGCGTCGCTATCAATTTGTTGCCCCCTCCGTCTATAAAAGGGGAACCCCAGATACGTTATTCTATAAGCTCTCGTCTTTACCTAAAAATTCTGTTAAAATTTTCGTTCGAGCACTCCATTCTTGTTGAGGTAGAGAACTGACTTGAGCGTCGGAGGGTCTTGCCGGAGCAACCCCACCTCCGGTTTAGACTTCTTTTGCAGGTCCCGGCGGCGACTGCAACTCCCTCGACCCCAGCTTCTCCGGCGCAAGCGGATTTTTGCACCAACAGGATTGGCGCTAGAGGAAGGGGTCTGTGTCTTCGCAGCATCCTTGTTCTTAAAGGAGCGCTCAACGGAGCCGCCTCCGGTCATCTTCTCCGGCACCCACTCCTCCTTTCTCCCACTGGATCCTCGCCTGATGCCTTCTCGCGAAGCATCCGCGCAGCTACCCACGGCCTTCGTAGCCATATCTCGGACCTCGGTCTCGCCTCTGGTTTCCCAGGCCTCGCGCCCTCTGGCTATGGTCGCCGGCATGGAGTGGCCGGGCGATCGGCCTCCGACGGATTCCGCCAACACCATCTCGGGAGGATCCCGGCAGAAAACGACCAACATACCGGCTGTATCCCCCAAGCGGCAAAAGACTGAAGAGCCCATAACCTTTACCGAAGAAGACACTCAGGGAGTCCAATTCTCTCATAACGACGCGGTCGTAGTTTCTTTGAATATAGCAAATTACGACGTCCGTCGCGTTCTCGTCGACAATGGAAGTTCGGCCGACATCTTGTTCTACGATGCCTTTTCAAGAATGTCCACCCTTGACAGCCATCTGAGGCCGATTAGCTCCCCTTTGGTAGGGTTTACCGACGACGCCGTTCCGATGGAAGGAATAATAACTTTGACCGTGGCCGCAGGTCAATACCCAAGACAATCCAGGGTCCTGGTGAATTTCTTGGTGGTGAAGGCGCCATCAGCCTACAATGCAATTCTCGGCCGACCTGGCCTCAACGCTCTTTGAGCCGTCGTATCGACCTACCATTTGAAGTTGAAGTTCCCCACCAACCAGGGGATCGGAGAGGTCCGGGGAGACCAAGTCCTAGCCAGACACTGCTACAATATAGCCTTGCAAAGAAGCGATCAATCCGACCCCTGTCCCGTCGATGGACTGGATGCTCGCGATGATCTCGCCGAAGAAAGGGGCGCCCCAATCGAAGATCTGGTACCAATCTCTTTGAATGACGGGAACGCGGAGCATGTAGCGATGATCGGCTCCAACCTAGGGGAGGAGGTGCGGACGCGTCTCATTGATTTTCTACGAAGGAATGCGGACGTTTTCGCTTGGGTTCCAGCAGACATGCCAGGGATTGATACGGAGGTCATGAAGCATCATCTGGCCGTCGATCCAAAGCATCGACCGACGAAAGAAAAAATCCGGAGTCACGCTCCGGAGAGGCAGAAGGCGATAGCCGAGGAAGTGGATAAGCTCCTTAAAGCCAGATTCATTAAGGAAGTCAATTATCCCGATTGGATTTCCAACGTTGTCCTAGTCAAAAAAGCAAACGGCAAGTGGAGGATGTGCATAGACTTCAAAAAGCTGAATAAGGCCTGTCCGAAGGACAGCTACCCCCTTCCCAGAATCGATCAACTGGTGGACGCGACCTCGGGCCATGAGCTCACCTTCATGGATGCGTTCTCCGGCTATAATCAAATTAGAATGGCGCCGGAAGACGAAGAAAAGACAGCCTTCATCACTAATCGTGGCCTTTACTGTTACAGGGTCATGCCTTTCGGCCTCAAGAATGCGGGCGCAACCTACCAACGGTTGATGAACAAAATCTTCAAGGAGCAGATCGGCCGCAACATGGAGGTCTACGTGGACGATATGCTCGTAAAAAGCAAGTCTTCCAGAGATCATGTCGCCGACCTCGAGGAGACCTTCGACGCTCTCCAGAAATATAGAATGAAGCTGAACCCAACTAAATGCGCTTTCGGAGTAACATCAGGAAAGTTCCTGGGCTTCATGATATCAGGGCGCGGGATCGAGGTCAATCCAGAGAAAATTTGCGCCATCCAGGAGATGGCCGCCCCAAAGTCGATAAAAGAAGTTCAGCACCTCACGGGGAGGATAGCGGCCCTTAATCGTTTCGTCGCAAGGTCGGTCGAACGGTGCTTGCCCTTCTTTCAAACCCTCAAGCAGCCGAAAAACTTCTGTTGGACCTCCGAGTGCCAACAGGCGTTCGAAGAATTGAGGAGCTACCTTGGCTCACCCCCGCTGTTAGCAAAGCCTGAGCCTGGGGAGGAGCTATTTTTATACCTGGCAGTCTCTCCTATGGCCCTCGCGGCCGTTCTTGTCAAAGAGGAAGCAAAAGTCCAGCGGCCAATCTACTACGTTAGCCGCGCGTTGAGGGACGCCGAGACCAGGTACACCAAATTAGAAAAACTGACTTACGCCTTATTGATTGCAGTCCGGAGGCTCCGATCCTACTTTCAAGGGCATACCGTGACGCTACTCACCAATCAACCAATCAAGGCGGTTTTGCACCAGGTGGACACCTCCGGGAGGATGGCAAAATGGGCGATCGAGCTCACGGAATTCGACATTAACTATCGATCCAGGCCAGCGGTGAAGGCCCAAATACTGGCAGATTTCATAGTAGAGTGTACCATCCCAGAGGAAGCTGAACCTGAACAAAGCAAAGTTGACGACCTGAAGTCCCAACCGAACTCCCCCGAAGAAGAGGCCGATCCCTCTGATCGCTTTTGGGCCCCCTATGTGGACGGATCTTCCAACATGTCGGGCGCAGGTGCAGGCCTGATCTTGGTCAGTCCGGAGGGAGTCATCGCGGAATACGCTCTGCGTTTTGAGTTCCCCGCAACAAACAATGGAGCGGAATACGAAGCTCTGATCGCAGGACTAAGGATCGCCAAAGAGCTGGGAATAGGTCAGCTCCGGGTGCACAGCGACTCTCAACTAGTGGTGGGACAAGTCAGTGGGAGTTACGAAGCGCGGGAGGACAATATGGCCAAATACCTTGAGAAGGTAAAGGAGCTCACTCCCGCCTTTAGCAGCTTCAACATTAGACAGATTCCAAGGTTGGAAAATACCAGGGCTGACCTTCTCTCCAAGCTGGCGACGTCGGCTTCGGCCGAATTGCCCCAAGGCGTTCTCTTTGAAGTTCTAAAGCACCCGAGTACAGAAGAATCACGGCGCGTGATGGAGATTGACCACGAGCCCAGCTGGGTCGATCCACTGATAATCTATCTCAGAGATGGAGTTCTCCCCCAGGATGCGAAAGAAGCTCGGAAGCTCCGAAATCAGGCCTCCCGATATATTTTTTATGAGGGCAAGTTGTACAAGAGATCATACTCCTTGCCCCTCTTAAAATGTCTCTGGCCCTCGGAAGCTGACTACGCCTTGTGGGAAGTACATGAAGGAATTTGCGGAAACCATTTGGGAGCTAGATCTTTATCCCACAAGTTGCTCCGCCAGGGATATTACTGGCCAACAATGCATCATGATTCGATTGAATATGTCAAAAAGTGTGATCGATGCCAGAGATACGCCAACGTCCAGAGACAGCCCGCCACCGAGCTCATACCCTTGAGTGCCCCATGGCCTTTTGCACAATGGGGGATGGACATTCTCGGCCCCTTTCCTCTGGCGTCTGGGCAAAGAAAGTTCCTCCTTGTAGCGATCGACTACTTCACCAAATGGGTTGAAGCCGAACCACTAGCGAAAATCACAGAAGCAAAAGTGCAAGATTTCGTCTGGAAGTCGATCGTGTGTAGGTTCGGTCTGCCTAGAACCCTAATCACTGATAATGGACGGCAATTCGCGGGAGCAAAATTCGCCGAATTCTGTGAAGATCTGAACATCTCCCACAACTTCACATCAGTAGTCTATCCCCAGGCGAATGGCGAAGCTGAGGTGACTAATCGAATCCTTTTGCAGGGGATTAAGACAAAGCTCGAAAAAGCGAAGGGAACTTGGGCGGACGAACTTTATCACGTGTTGTGGGCATATCGAACTATCCAGAGGCTACCTACGGGGGAGACCCCCTTTGCTTTAGCCTTCGGTACGAAAGCCGTCATCCCAATCGAGCTTAAACTCTCGTCGGCACGAGTCGTGGCATTCGACGAACATCAAAATTCACAAAGTCTTAGAGCCAATCTCGACCTGCTGGAAGAAAGACGGGAGATAGCTCAGGTTCGAATGGCAGCCTACAGACAGAAAGTCGCTCGATATTACAACACCCGGGTCAAGAACAAAACTTTTAGAGCAGGAGATCTAGTGCTTCGACGAGCCGCTGTCTCGCAACCTCAGGATCGGGGGAAACTCGCCCCAAACTGGGAATGACCGTATGAAGTCAAAGTAGTCCGGCCCGGAGCTTATTATCTTAAGGAACTCGGAGGAGCCGACCTCCCGCGACCATGGAGCTCGAAAAACTTACGGATGTACTACCAATAACTTCATTTTAATCGAAAGTTGCATACCTGTATGTCTTTGGACAATTCAAACAAACTGTATCAGAAACTAAAGGGAAACCTCGTCCCGACAAAGTCGAAGGCCCGGTTCCATTTAGACCGGATGGGGGGAGAGGTCCTGCAACGCCCATATGCGCCCCCACAGTTCTGTTAGGGACAGGAGGAAAACCTCGCCCTAACTTGAGCAAAGTCGAAGGTCCGGTTCTATTTAGATCGGATGGGGGGAGAGGCCCTGCAACGCCCATATGCGCCTCCACAGCCCTGTTAGGGACAGGAGGAAAACCTCGCCCTAACTTGAGCAAAGTCGAAGGCCCGGTTCCATTTAGACTGGATGAGGGGAGAGGCCCTGCAACGCCCATATGCGCCCCCACAGCCCTGTTAGGGACATGAGGAAAACCTCGCCCTAACTTGAGCAAAGTCGAAGGCCCGATTTCATTTAGATCGGATGGGGGGAGAGGCCCTGCAACGCCCACATGCGCCCCCACAGCCCTGTTAGGGACAGGAGGAAAACCTCGTCCTAACTTGAGCAAAGTCGAAGGCCCGATTCCATTTAGACCGGATGGGGGGAGAGGCCCTGCAACGCCCATATGCGCCCCCACAGCCCTGTTAGGGACATGAGGAAAACCTCGTCCTAACTTGAGCAAATCGAAGGCCCGGTTCCATTTAGACCGGATGGGGGGAGAGGCCCTGCAACGCCCACATGCACCCCCACAGCCCTGTTAGGAATAGGAGGAAAACCTCGCCCTAACTTGGGCAAAGTCGAAGGCCCGGTTCCATTTAGACCGGATGGGGGGAGAGGCCCTGCAACGCCCACATGCGCCCCCACAGTCCTGTTAGGGACAGGAGGAAAACCTCGCCCTAACTTAAGCAAAGTCGAAGGTCCGGTTCCATTTAGACCGGATGGGGGGAGAGGCCCTGCAACGCCCACATGCGCCCCCACAGTCCTGCTAAGGACGGGAGAAAAACCTCGCCCTAGCTTGAGCAAAATCGAAGGCCCGGACTCCTACGGGAGCCGGGCTCCGTCCGCGACTTCTACCGCAAGGAGGACTCCGTCCGGACTCCCACGGGAGCCGGGCTCCGTCACCAACTTCAATCGATGGTAAGTTCCGCCCGGACTCTTACGAGAGCCGGGCTCCGTCGCCAACTTCGACTAATGATAAACCCCGTCCAGACTCCTACGGGAGCCGGACTTTGCACCTTTAATTGCAGGAAGATGCCGCCCAGACTCCTACGGGAGCCGGGCTCCGTCCGCAACTCCAATCACAGGGAGGACTCCACTCCGCCCAGACCCCTACGGGAGCCGGGCTCCGTTACCAACTTCAACGGCTGGTAATTTTCGTCCGGACTCCCACGGGAGCCGAACTTCGCCCCGACTTCGCCTACGGAAACTGAACTCCCGTAGCCTCGCTGAGAGTGGAGGAAAAATTCTATGCAAAAAAGAAAAAGGAAGGCGATGGGCCACATCAGCGACGATTGGAAAACAAACAGCGTCCAAGGTGCGGAGAACCCTGTCGCGGCAAGGATTGGGGCCCTCATCAGGAATCCCAGCTTTCAAGAAAGCTTTCTACGCAAATCCAAGGTAGGACAACTTCCTCGGGGTGACAGAAGCTCAGACCTCCGAGCTCAAGCCCTGAGGGGGACACCAAGCCCGAATGGCCCCTAGGCGAGTTTGCGGCCACTGGCGGAAAGGATGGGTCGATATGATGGCAATCGAGTATCTTCGAGCGACGCAAAAACCGAAAAGGAGCTCGGCAAACGACAATTCAACACGAATAAAAGAGCCATCGATGACCTAAGGACGACGTCAAAAAAAAAAAAAAAAAAGAAGAAAAGGGGAGAAGAAAGAAGAAGAAAAGATGAGAAAGAGAAGGAAGTTCGGCAGACAACAATTCACGAGGTAACAAAATCTCCTTCTCATTTTTCAACTAACAAGATGTACGTTACAAGACCTGGAGGGCCAGAAAAGAATACATTATTACAAGGCTCGAAACACGGCTTGGAAAGGATACATCGGAGGTCGCTTCAAGCTGCAAACTTCTCTTCCTGTTCCTGTCCTTCTCAGCTGCATTTTCCAGCGCGTGTGGCAGACCTATCGGCTCTCGCCCCGCCTTGTTTCGCTCCACCTCCGAAATCCCAACCCCAGGGGGGAAAGGATGGGATAGATTCCAGGGGGCAGTCAGGGCAACGGCAGCGGCGACGAAGACCTGTTTCAAGAAGAACCGAAGTCACCCCGGAGGCAGCGGCGGCCCAGAGATATGCGCTATCACCAAACGCTCCGCGACAACCACCATCCAAAGTGTTCCGGCAAGGTCGGCATGCGTTACTTCCACCGTCCCCGCAACAAGTTTTACTGCCCCATCGTCGACGCCGACCGCTTTTGGTCCCTCGGCCCCGACGACATCAAGGATCCCGCCACAGCTTGCGACGACGGCTCTGCCCTCCTGACCGGTGTCACCCCCGTCTTGCTACTCCGAAATTCTCAGGCAGAACGCCTTTACCGGCGGTCCCCGTCATTAAATCCCTGTTGTTGAAGGAATTCTTCCTCAAACCCCCTTTGAAGCGACGGGGACCTTCAGCGGCCGCTCGATGACCGGAGAACTCGCAGACCGCTGTTCTCCTTCTTGCCTTCCTCCAAGCCCTTGGCATCCTCTTGAGGATGGCCTCTGGGGTGGAGGACCTGGCGGGGAAGCTCCTTAAAGAGGAATCGGGGGGCTGAGGATGGCAGAGAGACGGCAAAGATCGGCGCGGAGGACGCTCAGAGTTGGCAAAGGCACCGAGGGAGTGGCTGAGTAGCTAGGCTCTCAGACGAAAGAAAGGTGCCGTCTTTTAGGCGGAGTAAAGCCCCGAAGGAAGGGTAGGGGGTTTAAATAGGCAGCAGATCTTAGCGCAATTATGGTGGCGGGTATCCCTAGACCAACCGGTGCTTCCCACGTGTCCCGCGTGTCCCACTCGCCGCTATCGAGGATTGACTGTTCGCAAATTTCCACGGTGCGATGCTTGGGATCGCATCTCGGTGGGAGTTCCGAAAAGACTCTTCGGATCACCCTAATCGGAAAAAGGGCTCTGGCATGCACGCATTAAATGCCGATATATCCGAGGGCGGTTGCGTCGGGACGTCAGGGAGGGAACTTCGGCTGCGACAACCTCTCTGAACTTGTTTCATTCGAAATTCAAACTCGGAAGTAGGGGGACTGGTGTTGGGTATAAAATACCCTCGACTGAAGTTCTTGGCGGAATTGACCCTCGCAAGTCTCTTCCGATTTTCGACTGCCGTTGGTGAACTCCCATCACTCCGCCCGGATTCCTACGGGAGCCGGGCTCCGTCCTCGACTCCAACGGCTGCAGACGGACTTCGTCCGGACTCCTATGGGAGCCGGACTCCGCCCACGACTTCGACCGCAAGTAGACTCCGCCCGGACTCCGAGAGCCGGGCTCCGTCCTCAACTTCAACTGCTAGTAAGCCTTGTCCGGACTCTTACGGGAGTCGGACTTCGCCTTTGATTTTAATTGCAAGAAGACTTCGCCCGGATTCCTACGGGAGCCGGGCTCCGTCCTCGACTCCAACGGCTGCAGACGGACTTCGTCCGGACTCCTACGGGAGCCGGACTCCGCCCACGACTTCGACCGCAAGTAGACTCCACTCGGACTCCTACGGGAGCCGGGCTTCGTCCTCAACTTCAACTGCTAGTAAGCCTTGTCCGGACTCCTACGGGAGTCGGACTTCGCCTTTGATTTTAATTGCAGGAAGACTCCGTCCGGATTCCTACGGGAGCCGGGCTTCGTCCTCGACTCCAACGGCTGCAGACGGACTTCGTCCGGACTCCTACGGGAGTCGGACTCCGCCCACGACTTCGACCGCAAGTAGACTCCGCCCGAACTCCTACGGGAGCCGGGCTCCGTCCTCAACTTCAACTGCTAGTAAGTCTTGTCCGGACTCCTACGGGAGCTGGACTTCGCCTTTGATTTTAATTGCAGGAAGACTCCGCCCGGATCCCTACGGGAGCCGGGCTCCGTCCTCGACTCCAACGGCTGCAGACGGACTTCGTTCGGACTCCTACGGGAGCCGGACTCTGCCCACGACTTCGACCGCAAGTAGACTCCGTCCGGACTCCTACGGAAGTCGGGCTCCGTCCTCAACTTCAACTGCTAGTAAGCCTTGTCCGGACTCCTACGGGAGCCGGACTTCGCCTTTGATTTTAATTGCAGGAAGACTCCGTCCGGATCCCTACGGGAGCCGGGCTTCGTCCTCGACTCCAACGGCTGCAGACAGACTTCGTCCGGACTCCTACGGGAGCCGGACTCCGCCCACGACTTCGACCGCAAGTAGACTCCGTCCGGACTCCTACGGGAGACGGGCTCCGTCCTCAACTTCAACTGCTAGTAAGCCTTGTCCGGACTCCTACGGGAGCCGGACTTCGCCTTTGATTTTAAGGAAGACTCCGTCCGGACTCCTACGGGAGCCGGACTCCGCCCATGACCCCAACTGCAAGTAGACTTCGTCCGGACTCCTACGGAAGTCAGACTCCGTCTTCTATTCCGACTGCGGGAAGACCTCGCCCAAACTCCTACGGGTACCGGACCTCGCTACCGACTCCAACCGAACTTCGGCCGACAAGTCTGGACCCCCTGGCGGGCCACAGTAACGGCCACAACACTGCTCTACTCCCTGCGGCGGACCCTACGCAGCTCCATCACTCCCTGACAGGCCGTATTAACGGCCACGATTTTACTCCACTCCCTGCGGCGGATCCTGTGCGATTCCACCACTCCCTGACGAGTCACGACAGCGGACGCCGCTCCACTCCCCGTAACTGATTCCACGTGGCGAGCCACGGCGATAGCCACGATCCCACTCCACTACCCTCCGCAATAAATTCCTCCTGACTCTGGGCGGCCCACTACCAGACGGTTACAGGCGTCGCTATCAATTTGTTGCCCCCTCCGTCTATAAAAGGGGAACCCCAGATACATTATTCTATAAGCTCTCATCTTTACCTAAAAACTCTGCTAAAATTTCCGTTCGAGCACTCCATTCTTGTTGAGGCAGAGAACTGACTTGAGCGTCGGAGGGTCTTGCCGGAGCAACCCCACCTCCGGTTTAGACTTCTTTTGCAGGTCCCGACGGCGACTGCAACTCCCTCGACCCCAGCTTCTCCAGCGCAAGCGGATTTTTGCACCAACACATGGAATATTTTATACCAAGAAATGCCGTATCGGGCCGAACCGCCCGGTACGGGGCATGCCGAACCATCTCGATGGAGAATCGAGACAGTTCCGGCATGCAAAACGGCATATGCCGGTGTCGGAAAAGAAAAAGAGAGATAAAACGAGAGAGGGAGGAAGAAAAAGAGGGAGGAGAATCCACCGGAGGGGCCGCTGGAGGGCAGCCGTGGCCGTCGGGCTGCGGAAAGGGCTCCCACGGCTCCGTGCGGGGAACAGGGGTGATCCGCCCCTATTTTTCGAAGCTTTTTTAAAAAAAAATCTTTTCAAAGTGAAGTCGGCATGAGTTTTGCCAGTTTCACTTAAAAAATCCATGCCGACTTCACTTTGAAAAGGCTTTTTTAAAAAAAAGCCCCGAGAAACAGGGATGGATCGCCCCTGTTCCCCGCGCGGAGCCACGGGAGCCCTTTCCGCCGTCCGACGGCCATGGCGGCCCCTCCGACGGATTCTCCTTCCTCATTTTCTTCCTCCCTCTGTCTCTCTATTTCTTTCTTTCTCTCTTTTTCTTCCCCGGTTCGTCCGTGTTTTCCTTCGTCAGTTCGCCTCGGTTCGGAACGGAACGGAGGTGTTTCATATCGTACCGTCAGCCGGTCGATCCGGCCATCGATATCGGTTCCGCCGACCTTGATTTATACCAAAGCTCGCAGATTCAGTATCGAAATCCATGCCAGCTAATCAGTGGTATGGATTGGTATGGATCCGTATTGGATTGGACCGGTGCGAATCGACATAGACAAAGGAAGCGAATCGAGAGGAGGAAAAGAGAAAAATAAAGGGGGGAAAGAAAGAAAAGGAGGGAGAGGACGTCGTTGGACAGCCTTCGGCTAGCCACCATGGCCGCAGGATGGCGCACTCCACGCATGTGGCGCCATAGGTGTGAAATAGGGGTGATGTCTCTGTTTCACGATTTTTTTTTAAAAAAACTCAGAAAAATGTGAAATCGGCAATTGGTTTGTTGGCTTTATTTAAGTGAAGCTAACAAACCGATTGTCGGCTTCACTATTTACTACCATTTAAAAAAAAACGATGAAAGAACACGGGCTGTCACCCTTGTTTCGGGGTCGAGGCTCTGTCTGTGTAGTTTTCACTACCTGATGGCCATGACTGTCGTTTAAAAAAAAAACATGATGAAAGAACATGGGCTATCACCCTTGTTCTGCTGTTGAGGCTCTGTCTGTGCAGTTTTCACTACCTGATGGCCCCGACGGCCATCCAGCAAACTCCGACGGCCCCTCCGCTAGCTACACCTCTCTCCTGTACATCTCTCTCCCCCTCTCTCCCTCTTTCTCGCTCGTTTAAAACTCCTATCGAGCGACAGTCGAGCTGCGGAGGCTTTTATGGCTTTTTGGCGGCCGCAGCGGACCACCGCCGGCCTTCGACGGCATCTGCTTTCTCTTCCTTTCCTCTTCTCTCTTTCTTTCTCTCTTTCCCTCTCCCTCTGGTATACCGCTTTTCCCGACTGAACCGTCTCGATTTTCACTAGTCCAGCTTGGTATGGGGTGTGTCAGTTTGGCTTGATATGGTATGGAATTCCTTGGTTTATACCGTTCCAATCTCCTTAGATTTACTCTCTCTCCGATGAGTTTCTTGATGCAAACAATATTCATTCTCCTACATTGTCATCTATCCACTTGTTCTCTATTTTTTCCATTTAAAATTCTGATCTTTCAAGGAGTGAATTTTAGTTTTCTTCTTTTTTCTAGTTACATTCTTTGCATGTTGTAATTTCTATTTTCTTCTTACCACTCTATCTAGCCATCATTGTACTAGGTTATTACTAGCAAGGATTCAATTCCCAGCGGGATATTTCGTGGGACATCGGAATAGAGTGCCAAGTGTCGGGACAAGACCTTAGCATCTTGATCAGGACGTTTTGGGGCATCCTCTGTCCTAAGTGTCGAAACAGAGTGGGACGGCGGTGCGTGCCGTTTCATAAGAAAATCAGGACAACTTCGTCCCATGGAGTTTAAAACCTTGATTACTAGAATAGAGGACTCCCTATTCTTGAATAACCCTTGCTTGTTTTCACCACAACTGGGTTATATTGTAGCACGTTGCTTACCCTTGCTTATTTGTCACCATAATTGGATTACACTATAGCACATTGCTTACGAGCAACGATCTAGCCAACCCTTGCCTACTTCTCACTACAGTCAGCTTAGGTTATGGCATGTAGCGTAGAATGTGGACACTCTAGTATTGAACATGTGAATCAAATTTGAATCTATTTCAAGATTTTTGACATTTTTGCGGCCAGCGATCAATTTAATGTCAACTGTCCACATTTCTCATGTGATCTTGGGACTGGCAATGATGGTGCTAAGCTAGAATATGAGAAGAAGAGGAAAAGAGAGAGAGAGAGAGAGGAACAAAAGGAAGGGTTCAAACACCATACCTTACAGCTCGGTATTGAGTGGTACTGACAGGCATTGGTTGGACACCAGTTAGTATTGCTTGGTGCCTAGCGGTTCGACTTGGTATAATATGCCTTCAGGGGTGCTGGTTGGGTGTCTTCTTGGTACACATGCAGGTGCTGGCACAGATCAGCATGGCCTGCACCTCAATTCTTGTCTACAGTTTTTTGTGTAGAGTTGTAGGTTACCTCATTTGTGGAGTTGCCTACTGTAAATGCCACTGATTTTTTCTTGTCAATAAGTTTGGGATTGAACTAGGCTCATACCTGATCCTATGATATAATAAAGAAATATAATTAAAGTTCTAAGATACCTCTGACCAAGAAAACAAGCTCCACATCTAGTACCTCTATATTCTAGAAACTTTCAGGAGATCCTCCATCCTATCTTGAACTGATAGAAGCTGTTTTTCATATCTGAAGTCTGAGAATTGATTTCATCGCATAGACAACTCAGAGTGGATGTTGGTTCTTTCAGTATATGGAAAGAATGTAGCCATACATAGATCTCCTTCTTCAAGTGTTGCTTCCTGTTGTCAGGTTCTTACATGAAAAGATCTGATTTCTAAATACCTGCTTGGTTGTGATCCTTATTCCTCTCTTTCATGTTTTTAGTTTTGAGTGGAAAATTGCCTAGGACTGCTTGCTGACTGATTGTGCTTTGCACAAAGACAGGGTGTTCTACAGTACAAATTTTGCCTAAGTTATCTCTTGTTTTCTAACAGTGTAATCTGATTTCACATTGAACTTGCAAATAGTAATCAGGGTCCAACCTTCTAAGTTTTTGCAGGTATTTCCATTGGATTGATTTCCAGACAACTTTTTGGCTTCACTTCATATGTTATTTTTTGTGAAGTTCCATTCACCATAATATGCTGTCATGATGAGTTGTAAATTTCATTTGAAATCTTCCACTTAGTGTAGTATTTGCTGCAGGTGCCAAAATTATTTGACAAGATAATTAGCTATGCAACCTCTATAATGTACAGTATACGTATAAGTAATGTAATTCCAGATTCTCACTGGTTTTAGCATGCAACTCTAATCCACAAAAGTTGGTCTGCTTGGCTTTTTTAAAGAACTTGCATGTAGGATATTTTGATTTAAGCCATAATAGCCAGGAAAATGAACTTCCACATGCCATGAACTATCTGAATCTTGACTTCCTGAGTTTAGATTAGTAAATGTGATCCAAGATGGCAGTATATGCCCTAAGGATTTATTGTATGATTCATTCAACAGACTTGATTTGATTTTATATGTCCCATATCGCATCAGAAGAACTGAAATATTCTACTTCATTTCATTTTCATTTGACAACAGTGTGAAACATGGTAATATTTGTTGTAGCCAAGTATTTGACTTGAAAGGCCTACATATGGCTGGCTAGATGGCTTTGTTACTAAAATCGGACTACTTTCGACTCCAGTGTTGATGAGGTCCATCCAAGGCATCAGCCGAAGTTGAACATCATAATATTGATTGTGGCTGGAATTGACTTGAAAGGGCCTGCTTATAACTATGTTGGCAGTTCAGTCATAAATGTTGGACTATTTTCAACTTTAACATCAATGAGGTCCATCTAAGACACTAGCTGAAGTTGAATATCATGATATCTCACTGTAGCTGTGGTTGACAGTTGTTTTTGAAGGCCCATTTGCAGCTGACTTGACGACTTTATCATATACATTGGACTATTTTAAACTCATTTCAATGTTAGTGAGATTCATGTAAGCATCAGCTTATGTTAAGGATAACCTAAAAAGATATATTACGATTCCTACATACTTATCTTTCCTCTGTTTCCTGGCCTGAAACCTAAAATCTGAATTTTTTTTCAAGGATAAAACTCAAGAAGTTTTTAGTGCATACCATTGTTTGTTTCTTCTCCTAGCTTAGGGGCAATGAAGTTTCAGGAATCCTTAAATACACAGGAAAAATAATGCTGAATTCTTTGCTGTTTTACATTTTAAGCTATTATGCTGAACTAATCTGTTCAGTATTGCTGCTTTAGCACATTTATCATGCAGCTGTGGTTCAGATATTTTTTTTCCAAATATCTGTGGTTTAATCATAGGCAATATTCTTTAGAACACTTTCTCTCTCCCCCCCCTCCCCCTGTGTCTCTCTGTGTTTGTGTCTGTGCATGCCATGTGATTTAAGGTATTAATGTTCCTTCTGTTGTTATAACAGCCTGTCAATCAACAGCCCAAGGAAGTCAGCAACAGTTTAATACCTGCATCTATTCTTATGCCTCACCTTCAGAATCTTGTTCAGCAGACTTCATTTCAACAAGTAAATCAGGATGATTTCTTTGAACTTTACTGATTCAAATTTGAATATTTGCTTGAAATCACTATTCTATCATGGAATGGTCATGGTGCTTATACTTTGTTTGTTGAATTTCAGGATCTCATCATGAATCTCTTAAATAGCTTGCAACAGAACGATGCAGTTGATGGTGAGTAAAAGATTTTCCTACTATAATATTGCAGTATATGTGGAAATCTGCAATAAATCATACTTATTCCTTTTCAGCTATTCATACTGGAGTGCCTTCCCAAGTCCGCAATTTGGAGAATGATATGTTGGTAAGTATAGTATTGATCTAGACTTATTCCAGGTGCATTCTGGCCACATTCCAATAAGATTCACAACCTAAATATTTTCCATTGCTAGTGATTGGTGTAGCCTATTTTTTTCTGTTTGATTTCAAAAATAGTTCAATTTGTGTTTTAAAGCAGGTACTGATCACATAAACAATTATCATAATCTAGCTTTAACCTAGCTAGCAACTAGTGGAAGAAATTCTGAGCGAGGATTAAGTTCCACTTGAGGTTCAAAGTATGTCTGGTTTTGTCTTGGTCTGCCATGATTTATACTTGGCTCCACTATTTGGATCTTGTATTTTCAGACTAAACCATCTTCATTTGGACTTGATAAGAATATTTTTTAGTCACTTTTCTTGATCACATGCAAAACATGGAAGCTTTACTTGGACTTCTCATCCACTATGCGAATCAGCTTGATAAATAGCAAGTCATTGTTAATTAGATAATGTAATTATCTATTTCTGTGAAGAAAAACATTGTAGATGGATAAATTGTGATACGTCCTTCAATCTTACATTCCTAGCTCAGTTTCTTATTTGGTTGTGGCATTCTGTTTTTAAGCCCAAAAAACCCAACCAAATGCTAATAATCACATTTTTGTTTAAGTATTGATTCTCCTAAAAGCAGAGATAAAAATGGGGCCTTACATGTTACCAAGGGCTTGTCATTCTTGGTCACCACATTAGCAGATTGTAGTGGATATGTAAAAAAATAATAAAGATGATACAGAAACTTTTTAGTGCAAGATTTAAGACCCATGAGTGCTAATGATGCAATGTACGAATCTATAACAGCTATCCTCCCTTGTATTCCTTTTTTCGTTAATGTTGTTGGAATCATATAAACTCTTACCACTTCTGGATATTCTATATGTACTTAGGTGTATATGTTTGTTTTTATGCATGCATGAATTCTTGTATGTATATTTGTTTTTTGTTGCATGTGCAAGTGCTTGCAGTGTTTATGATTTATTTGGTATTTTACAGTAGTTTAACTAAATACAGCTCTTCTTTATATACCTCAGAGGGATCTGAAGTAAATCTAAGTTGTCTATATGTTGCACATATATGTAGTGTATGTTCCATACTAGCATAGCTGCTCCACTGCTTATTACATGGCTATGTGAGAAATCTTCAAAAAAAGGGGTTGTCTTTGACTTTTTTGGACAGGCTGAAGCAGCACCTACTGAAAGAGAGCGTCTATTGCTTATTAAAATTTCAGAGCTACAAACCAGGTAGGTCGGCATCACCTTTAAAAAGTCATATTCTGGTAAAAAATATATGAGGATATAGAGGCATAGAACAGATGTCCATACGGTCATACAATGACCACCCAAGTTCAGAGGCACAGATAACATTAAATGTTTGACTAAGTAGATTATGTGGCATAGCATTAAATGTCTAAGAAATCTATGCACTTTTTCTTACTTTTGGAAGCAAAATGCATGGGAGTTGTTGATTTGTCATCTTTATATCCAAGAATATTGCAAGCATGTTGTGTGTTTTCATGTAAAATGGAATGATGCAATTGCGTATTCATAATATATTCTAGCACTTAGTAGCAGAAAGCTTCCATTGAGAGTGGTGCACCCACTTCCTAGTTGTTTTCTTATTAATTTTTTTAAGAGGCCTACTTCCCCATACCTGCACTGGACTTGCTTCCAATAACTAAGTTGTGGCAATCAGCGATTGTTCTCTCAAGAAGTATACATTGCTCATTTGTTTGTGCAGGATGATTAATCTAACCGATGAACTAACTGCAGCAAAGCTCAAACATATTCAGGTGAGCTGCAGAGTTGGATTTCCTCTAATTTTTTTTTCTTTGACAATGAGAAATTACCCATTCAACTGATCTTCTATTTAACTGTCTTTTTTCTCATTGTTCATTATTCGATGATACTTTGAAATGTTTCACATTAAATACTTTAAGAAACTTTTTCGGTGAGTTTTGCCAATTCTTTTGATCCTTGGGATTTGCATGACTGGCCATCTATGTTGGGGAACCTACAAAAATTTGTCTCAATATGCTTCTGGAAACCTGTAATCAAACTCTGCAACTATTGCAGCCTATACTTGTCATCTATCATTCTCTCAAATTGTTATTTTGGTCCATGTTTTAATCATAAACATAGAATTGAGTTGATCCGGAAATAATTAACCAATATGAGTCAACGAATGAACTAATCTCAGTATGTATTAGTACCATTAATAGCTTAATTCCTCATTCACTAACTCACAAATAGCATTACTTTGGTTGTTGAGTATATATAGGTAAGCTATTTTTAACACATGGAACTTGTAGAGCAAGAGCTAGAGCAAGACAAGGAACACTAGCCAGTAACAATGTACTATAACCCTCATGCAAAAAAGCGCATGGTGTATATATGCACAACTAACTATTTGGCCAATATTATTAAAACTCCAGCACCCTCCCCATCTCATATAAGTAGCATGTCTTAAAACGTGCCATCACCAAACCACCCATGTTCTTTCTGAAACTAATTTTGCTAAATACTATGAGTTTGTGCTATATAGTCTACAAGCTGGTTAGCTGTTCTGGTCCTGGAAGTGAAATAATCAGTGGTGTCTCAGCGGCAGGATTAAGCTTAAGCTTCATCAAGCTATTAGTTATTCCTGTATTAAAAAACATACTTGGCTGATCGGATCTGATGTATTTATGGGAACTCAGGCCATTCTTATTTTATAGTATTTGTGAATATATAAGACTGCAGAAGTTTTGTCATAGCAGCTGGCTTAAATATTAAGAAAACAACTTGTTTGAAATGTATCCCTTAGATATGATTTATTGAACCTCTTTCTTGGAAATTTATGTTCAAGCCTTTGAAATTTTGTATTAACTATGCTTACTGGTACTTTGAAACTTGTCCGCTAATTCCAGTTACAACAAGAGCTAAATGCTGTTTATTGTCGTCAAGAGGAAGAAGATAAAAGAAATGAAGAAATAGAGGACACCTGATTTTCTTAATTCAAGATTCTTGAATGCAGTACCATGAAGGTCCAGTAACCATAGATTCCCTGGCTGAAGGACCTTTTTCATCGTCTTCATTTGGTCAGGCCTTTCTCCAAAAAGATCTAGTTTAAAGAGGGATAAGAATCAATTTCTGGGCCATGCTCCACAAAGATATATGACTTGAATTGTCAGATGCCCTGTAGATGTATTTCAGTTGTTATAGCTAGCAGCGAGAATTGACCGTTCCTAAATAGATGGTGTTGTGCAGTAACAAGTTGGTGATTACCTTTTATAATTATCGCTTTTTTGTGAATTTGTTGTATTTTTGGTAACTATAGTTTTTGAGGTGTAGTAGCCGACTGACTGCACCATCCCTGAGACTGTATTTTGGTCATGTCTGTTGTGAGGTTCTTGCTTTCACTTTTATTCACAAATCTTTTCTCCCTGGTATCTTTATAATTGTGTATCATTAATAGAATTTGAAGTGCTAGGTTCAACAAGCAGATAGCTGCTTTTGCTAGCAGGTTTAATGTATCGGGTATAACAAAAACATAACTATGAATTACATAGTCATTCATTCTCATTGTACTTCAATTCACCTTTCTGATGTGTACAGTTTGTCTCCCTATAATGGTTCCTGACTGCAATATTATGCCTTGCTAGTTAAACCATAGACTATAGTATCAGTAAATATGCTCTATGTTTTCATGCTGACATACAGGACTTCCACATCATGTCCTCCGTGCTATCGATGGGTCAGTCTTCATGTACTTTTATTTGAAACAACACTTACAACAGAGAAAGTAGAGTGCCAACAAATGTATTTAGAGAAACTCAGATAACAAGTAGGACGTTCTCAGTTATTTTCAGATGCAGCGGATGTCTGACAGGAACGAAAGGAAGCCTGCCAGGAAGTAGTTTGGTCGTCTGATAGCTATGACCGGAGGCAAAATGCCTGCGGTAATGGTGTATACCGGTATTGGGCACCTGCCAACGTATATCATATGCCAGCTCTTATGATCAATATACAATGTGACTTGAAAAGTGAAATGATCCACTCTTTTGAGGACCCCAAATGGCAGATCCAATGGTTTGCTCAAGTGTTGCATTGATCCTGGCAAACCAAGGGTGGGTTCGTCCATAATTTTGTTCATAGAAGTTGTTTTGGGACTTCTAATAAGCTAGTTGAGCAGATAGGGAAATGCTGGTTCTATCTGCAAGTTAATGATCTTCTCAAGTCACTGCGCTCTGTGCTGCACGGTTGTACGTTACCTGCAGGCAATAACAAAAATTAGTGGAGGACATGTGTTACGGATTTTCTATTAGATTGCATGCTCACTTCATTAGAATCTGAGGAGCTTGTTTACTAGGAGTTAGAGACAGGACGATTGAGACTCCATGAGCCAGACCCTTCAACATATACAAATAATGTTTTATGGGGGGAAAGATAACATGCCAATGCATGAATTCAATATCTTAATTCACCGTCAAACTAATTCATGACCAAATCAGAAACTTAGGTGATTTGTACTGGAACTGTTGGCTCCAGCTGATAGACTAACATTTTAAGTGTCAGCTGATGGGCTACTGCTGTAAGCTTCCGTAAGAAATTGGTTGGGGGGAGTTGGGATCTGAAATTGAAATTGGAATGGGTGATTTTCATTCCAATTATTTGGTTGGAAAGAATTCTATTCTGATTTCGAGATAGAATGGGAATGATTCAGTTCATTTAAAACTCAATTGTACTCTTTCTTAAGAATTCAAATTTTTATTCTGATTCAGATTTGGATCACAAACCACATACTTCATGGGATATGGTCTTTCTAATTTGAATTTCAATTCATTTTGATTCTAATTCTGATTTTGATTCTGATCCTGAATCAAACATCCTCTAAAAATATATCTCAATCAACCCCAAATTGTTTGTGGACTAAATATTTCAGGCATTATTAGCTGGGTATGTTGTTGGTTGGGAGGTGTTGACTTAGGAACGAGAATGAGCGACTTTTATTCCATCCATTTGATTCGAGAGAATTTCATTTCTATCTCGATTATTAGGGAAATGAGAATGTCCAAATTCCTCAAAATCCAATATTTACCATCTTTTAAGATCTAAATTTCATTCTAATTTCAATTTCGAGTTTAGTTATAAATCAAATATATTGGGGGATAGAACTATTTCGTTTTTCATTCCAATCCATTTCAATTTCTATTCAATCATCAACCAAATGTGATACCATGCATGATTAAGATAACTACATTCTGGTTTTAGTCCAAGTGAATCCTTTAGCAATAGCAATGTCATAGACGCTACTTCATTTATCAACAATGAAGGGGAAAAGTCACATTGCTTGGATTTCAAGCGATTGTGCTAGCGTGCCTTTTATTGGCAGGACCAGATGACAAGGATACAACGGAGGAATGACCTACGGATGCTCTCCGGATTTTATTTCTCCATTGACTATGGGAGATTCTGCTCCGTCTTGATGGATTTTGGTTGGATGAGGACAAACGGAGGGAGAGACAAGGGTTATTTTTAGTTTTTAACCCAAACTTGATTTCCAAATAACTTGTCCTAAACCTCTTTAGGGGAGAGACTGTCATTTTGGCCTTTCGATGCCGACTGTTAGTGGTGTCAAGGCGCTGTACCAATGTTCTATCTGCATCGCCATCATAAAAAAGAAAGAAAGAAAGAAAGAAAGAAAGAAAAAAGGAAGTTGAGAATCTTGATTGCAAATTTTTGAACAAGAGGGGGCCATAAAAAAGCGTGAGAACTTTAAGAGATCAAAGGATTTTTTTCTAAAATAAATTTTTTAACTTTCATTCCAAGTCAATCTTACCATATCGAGACAGAGCGACCTGCTTGTTCCGGACCGGAGCCTAGCACTGCGCCACCAGGGAAACGTGTGCGTTGCGATTCGACCCGGCGGCATCCCTCGTTCTCCACTCGGTCGGCCCGCCGCCCGCCCAACCAACGAAAAACCCGGAGAGCAACGAGCTCACACTCCGAATCACTCTCTCTCTCCATGAAAACCCCTTCCTCTCTGGTCTTTTCCTTGTTCCCTTTCTCCACCTCCCTTCCCTTCTCCTCTTCTCCTCTTCCTTCGCCGCGAGATGTTCGTCTCCGCTGCCTATTCCTCTCCACCAGCTTCTTTCTTCTCCTCCCCTCTTCTCTTCCGATCTCGCGGCCTATCGCCATTCCCCACGGCGTTGGGCTGGAAGATGAAGGAGATTAGGAGGCAATTGGTGAAGAATGGAAACCAGGTGCTCCGTCAGAGTTCTCTCTCTCTCTCCCCCCCCCCCCCCCCCCCCCTTCAAGCTCTCTATCTCTCTCTGGTTCTTGTTTGTTTCCTTCTGGCTCCTTTTGCTATCTAATTGGGTCAAGGGTGCTCGAGTTTTGATGGGTGCAGGGAGGTAGGAGAGTGAGGGGCGTGTGCCGGGCAGAGCTTTCCCACGACGCCCCTTTTGCAGTTGCGATTGGCGCCTGCGTCCTCAATTCGCTCGTCTTTCCGATCCCGTCTGGCAGCGCCGACGATGAGGATGGCGGTGGGGCGATTGATTCGACTGATGCGAGGTTCGCCGTGATGGGGATCATTAGCTTCATCCCTTACTTCAATTGGCTGGTGAGCGGTCCTTTGTCCACTATTTTCTTGTTTTCCCCATTTACCTAAGGTGTTAATGTAGGCTGCTGGTTTTTTTTTGGGGCAGAGTTGGGTGTTTGCGTGGCTTGATAGTGGTAGACAGCGATATCTGGTGTACTCAATTGTGTACTTGGCTCCATACTTGAGGTTTGTGCTCTTCCGTAACTTTTAAAAATACGAACTTTATTGGATTGAATGGTGGATATTTCATGATTATTGTTGTCCACAACTTCTAGATGACAGTATATGAGAAGGTTGTGTGTGCTGAGCTCCTATACAGTTGCTTATCTTCATAAGTTTAAATGCTCATTTTGTTTTGAGAATGGACTGTATGATACCTTTTGATTTATGTAGATGGAAGCATTTGTCTGAGCCCATTTTTTTTACTTAACATGTGAATCAAGGTGTCCTATTTTGTTGCTCGAGGATGTTAAATGTCAGACTTGCTTCATGAGCTATGCAAGGAAATAATTATCTGGCAATATTAGCCTGAGAATTGTTAGTATCCAACAGCTAGCTGATGCTGACCATCTCCATTCAGGAAAGGGTTATTTTTTCATGGGCGGTTATTCTTGTTATGCTTGTTCCATGGATGATGCAGTTAGTCACTTGGATGTGTCATTAGAGTTTATATCATTTTTAAGCTAACTTTTTTTGGATTAAGTATTTTATTTCTTGAATTTTTTAGTAGTAAATACCATTAAAAGAAAAACTGTCAGCTGCTGATTTATCAAGGTGTAAGTTGATGCCAATCTCCCATTTGGTCATGTGGTTATTTGTTCTTATCTGACTTTTTGGGCCTTGCAACTTTTATTGTGTAAATTTTGATTGATCTGATCATGTTGATGCTGAAAAGTTTGTTAAAAAGTCCAAGTATGCGATCAGTATGGCAAATTGATTGTTTGGATTGCAACATATAAATGAAGTAAACAAAGCTTTGTCCCATTTATTTGGCATTTTCTCTAAGGAGCAAGTATGTTCCATCAAAACTTGAGGGAGTATTGCAACCAGTTTCCACCCTAACCCACACCTGGTGCCCAAGGTGTGTCTATATAAGTTACCACTTCTATTGCCAGATTATTTTAATTCAATTAAGATACATTTGTGATTGTTGAATATTAAATCCATCCAAATATCAAAGGTTAATTGTGGTAGGGAACAAAATGTCTAATTCACTTTGTAACAAAAAATAAAAATTGAACAATGAGGTAATCAATCAAGTTCATCCACAAATGTCATTCGGTCTTACTGTGACCTAAGAATTAAAGGGTGTTGAAACCTAAGCTTTGTATACTATCTGAATACTGCATGAGATCTTAAGAATATGGAAGAAGAAGGTAATGGAGTTGCCCAATTATGCATTAGTTAGTAAATATAGTTTTTCTACATGACACACACTTTAAACTGAAACCTGTATAGGTGAAGAAATTGAAGGGACGTTTTGAAGTAAGACATCTTAATCATCATATTTAACATTTTCAGTTTACATCTTCTCTTGTATGTAGGTCATTAAATGCAGCTTTTCTTCTCAAATTTTAATGGATAGCTCTATCTTGGTTGTCTCCTTTCTTAATATCTGTCTTGAAGGATGGTGCAATAGCATCATGCTAGTTATAACTCTTCAAGTCAAACATGGTTTGAAGATATCACCACATACCATTTGAACTTTATCATTTGTCAATCCATCTCTAGGAATGATCCTTCCTTCTCTGGTTAAAATTGCCAGTGGACTTAATAGGAACATCTGCTAACCACTCAAGGCCTGTTTGGATGCAAAGTGTAAATTACCCTAGGATAAACTAGCCTCTGGTGAAGCAAAAGGGAAAGTCGGCGAAGGAAGAGAAGGATTTCTGGAAAGAAACAACAACCTGGTGGCCTCCAATTGAGACCGCAATCCAGGGAAAATAGGAAACCCGATTTGGCACTGGAGGTGATTTTCTAATCCCAATATTTTTGGATTCTTTCAATCTCAAGTTCCTTTAACAGAAAGGATTCTTCCCTTCCATCGTTATCTCATTCCCATTGCCAACCTCAAATGGAAAAATTCTAGGAATGTTTTGTATCGACATCCAAACAGACCCTTAGCGCTTTATTGTATGTCAGCATTGTTAGCAGTCCTTGACAAGGTATTTCTCTTTAATTTTTGCATTGAACTTGATGGAAATTAGGTCGATCTATTTCATTCTAGTCTAGCCCGCTATGTGTATTTGGAAGGGGGAAGAAATCATATATGGCTTGTGAGCCTAGATGTTTCACAACTCTAACCAAGTATCAGCAGATGTGAACTTCTGTTCTTTTCACATACTGACATTTATAAGTTAAATTTTACTTGCCTCCATGCCTTGTCACCACATGGATCAGTCCCATGTGCGTTCTACCATAGAGTTACAGTAGAACATACAAAGTTTCAACTAGGTGGCTAATAGATAAATTGAGGCACTAAGCTAGGTCTTGGAAACATAAGACTTGCCTAGACTAAGTTTACCCATGGATTTATGTCTGATGGAGATCTCCCTTCCTGGTAGTTGACTTGCAGGTTGACAGAGTTGTGTTTGATTCATTAACTTGTTTTGATCATTAGATAAATTTTGCAAGGCAACTAATTGCTTCATCTGTAAAGGTAGCATTGTTCTTGGTACCTTCTTTGTTGAGACGATAACTTGCAGTAGTAACTAGAAAGCTCCTCATGAATGTGATGTTAAGCTTAATATCCCATCATGTGATCTTCGTGGCTAGAAGACACTTCCTCTTGTTATAGATCATGAGCAAAGCTTCATTTTTCGTACTTTCTCCGGACTCATATAGGCAGCCCATAGTTTGAATCTTGTTACCTCCATCATGTGATCTTCCAGGCTAGAAGATATTTCTTTTGTTATGTCTCATAAGTGATGCTTTATTTTTCATATTTTCTTGATAATCATTCAGGTAGCCTGTTGTTTTCATCTCATTACCATTTGAAAGCCTAAAGGGTTTAAAGACATGTTATGCAAATGCTACCCCGTACACCATAATGAAATTTGTTTTGTGAGATATACTTGTTATTCTTCCATTCTTTTCTTTGCTAGATCCTGTATGTTCCTCTCAGATCTATGAAGTGAGTAGTTTTTAGCTTTTTATTTTATGTCACTCATAATGATGCATGAAAAGAAGTCATAGTGGAGAAGAATGTTAAGATGGATGATGGGGTAAAACTATGAGGGAGTAACCAGAAATGAGCACATCATGGAAGTCTAGCAGCGGCACTAGTATTGGATAAGTTGTGGGAAAACATGCAATATGGCTTGGACCTGTGCCATGTAATATATACACAATTCCAGTGAGGAAGGCTTTTGATTCTTGAGGCAAAGATAGGTGTGTACTAATCAGGTTTTCGTATATATGTGGATAAAGTGAGGGGATAGCTTTCTAGATGATTGTACCTTGTGCAACATTGAGCAAAGGAGGAACTTTGGAGGGGGTGGTGAATGGATTGTGAAGACACCTGCCATTCTGAAATAAGACATGGAATAGGAACCAATTGAAAAGGAGCCATAAAGCTCACCACCCTATAGATGATACGAGGTCTTATTTATTCCCCTTTGTTTGTCCTAGATATACATATTTTAAATTTTTTTTAAGGAGGGAAGATTAGTTGCTTTCGTTCTCTCTCTCACGTGGAGTTACCTGGAACTGATAGCCACCATCGGGTCCATGTTGTTCGTCAAAGCCACAATACAAGAGGCAATCTTGTCCCTTCAAGCATAAATGGATTTAGATGCAGGTGCTTTCTGATAATGGTAGTTGATTTGGCAGATCATTTAAATATGCATGAATCATGTAACAGGAGAAAATTCTAATTGCTCAGAGATGCTCAACTACCTGTATTCCCTAGGGGGACTTAATGAGTAAATTATGATATGATTTGCTATGATACTTCTTGCTACTATCTGGAAAAATCTAGGTCTCCGAGAACTTGCTTTTCATGAGTACTAAAGGCCTGCCTCTGCTTATTAAACTGTTTAATTTTGTTTTTCAGGACAAATTTGTCACTATCACCAGAAGAAAGCTGGTTGCCCATTGCTAGCATAGTTGTCTGCATTGTTCACATTCAGGTGAGTTAGAAAGTATGTTCTGCCGACAGGTCTTAAGCTTTGATTCTTCTTCATACTTTATACTTGTTGGCAGCTAGAAGCAAGTATTAGGAATGGTGATCTCGAAGGCATCCAATTTTTTGATCAAGCTCTGAAGTTATTTTCCTCGATGATCAGGAAGAAAGATACCGGGGTTCAAAGTTACCGAGAAACCCCTAAAAAGGTTAAGTCTTTAAAATTTAATGAATATTTATGCATTAGTACATATGGATACCCAAGTTTGTTTTTACCTTTACCTGCTTCAGGGAAGGAGCGAGAGGGGCATTGAGCTGCCTTCTACACATGATTCAAGAGAGAAAACTTGGGATTCGGGAATCACAAGAAAACCAATTGATGATCTAGAACACCTGAAGGAAAACTCTGATGTAGATGCAAAGGAATGAATTCAGATTAGTTTAGCAGGAGGTAATGAGATATTTTATATGCTTTTTGTTTGTATTGATAGCTAATGGTGGAGGATTTGGAGCTTGCAGACTATAAATTTCAATCTGTTTACTTTATGTTTTGAGTTGCTAATAGCCATTGCATAAAACTTCACAAATTTGCGCAGACCGTAGAACCCTGCAGCTGTGGAGGACTCCAGTGGGTCAAGAGTTTGAAAGGATCAGATTTGACTTATTTTGGTTTCGATTCGTGTTTGGCTTGGCCCTTGCCCTTAAGTTGTTAAGAGTTGGACTGAATCATGCTTTGTTATTTCAACTTTTTGAGACACCGTAGAGTGTGAATTAGCTAATTTTTCTACATAACATATCATTGTATTTTGAAAATATTTAAGTAAAAAAGAAGTGAGTTGTCACCGGATCACCTAATCATGGTGCTTTCTTGATGAGAATTACTGATGCGTATTGTAACAATTTCTTCATGCCACGATATTTTATTATAAATATTAGAAATTGAATATTGATGGTTTAATCATGTCTTTGTCAATTTACTAGGCTGCATTTTGTTCAGGTATAAAATAGGCATAAGGCTTCGCATAAGTGTTATACCCGTCAAACAGCATTTGGAGAGAGGCATAAGGAATGGTTATACCGAATTACCGATTAAACTTACTTATATCAGGTATAACTATTTCAATGGAGAATTGTATAAGTTATTTCTTTGGCACTTTTATTTTTTATTTTTTTTATCTTTTATGGATAAAAAATCATCATTTAGAAATTATTTCAAAATGATATCTTTAGCTAATCAAAAGTGGAGTCAATTGGCGTGACTCATGATATAAATATCCCTTTGTTGTTTCTGAAGTATATGCAGCCTAGATAACAAAATCTACTTGATGATTACCGTAGATACTAGATTTTAAATTATGTTTTGATTAAAATTAGATGTACATGCGGGATGGTGAGCTCGGATCCTGTGTGTGTGGTTTGCACCGCAGAGGGTTGTACGTGATGGATGGCTGCGCTGATCTGGAGAATAGAGATGAGTTGCCAAGCGAGAAATTATTGCCTAGACCACGCTCAGGTGGACCAGCCAAATCCTACGGTGCACAACACGCCACATGAACCCTTATGTCACGAATTTCCAATTGCGCGTTATGCACCGTGCACGTGTTCCTAGATCTGCGCTGGTCTACCTAGTGGTGGTCCAGGCAATAATTTCTCGTTGCGAAGCACGGTGGGTTCCCGGGTCAAGCACCGGCTGGGGGTCTCCCGTCACGGTCATACCGCCCTCCAGAACAAAACGTACACCGCAGATCCCCAGGAGGGCTACCCATGCGTGGGATATTGCACTCCAGTACTGGATTGCCACGTAAGACAGCCCCTGCGGGTGCTGCCATGTAGGACAGGTGATCTGTGCGGTAAAGAATTGAGTTTTATTTTATTTGGCTTTTGTTAAAAAGAAAAAGAAAACCCTAGGACGGTATGTCGGGCCCGCCCATTCGCGGTTTGGCATTGCCCCCCAAGCTTCTTGATTCTTAAACGCCAATCTCTCTCCTCTTTTATTTCTCCCATATTAGCAAGAACTGCCTCTCTTTTCCTCTCCCTCGCTCTTGCTAGACGACGCACAGGAGCAAGAACTGCCTCTCTTGTCCTCTCACTCGCTCTTGCTAGACGAAGACCATCTCCGCCGAGGCGCAGACACCAGGGTCAGCGAGATGGGGGCGTCGGAGACGAGGTTCATCCAGGAGCTCGTCCTCTACGCCGCGAGTGCCGCCCTCAGCTGCCTCGTCCTCTTTGCTGGCCTCCGTCAGCTCGATCCCAACCGCGCCGCGTCTAAGAAGGCCCTCGAGCAGAAGAAGGAGATCGCCAAGCGCCTCGGCCGCCCCATGATTCAGACCAATCAATACGAGGTACGCGGTGTTGCTGACACCCCGTCCAGTTCTTGTTGATCGCTTTCTCTGAACTCATTTTCCGTTGATGATTGATTAGCGTTTCTCTTGTTCTGTTGTTCTCTTGTTACCTTTTAGAATTTGTTTGTGATGGAAAGGAAACTTATCGAGTTCCCAACTGAAAACCCTTAATTGCATTTGGGCCTCGCGATCTTGATTTCTTGTTTGTGATTCTAGAGAAGTTTGACGATTTGTGGATTTAGGGTTTCATAAGTTTTTCTTTCTTGTTTCTTTCTTTCTTAAGAAGTTTGACGTTTTGCTGATTTAGGGTTTCATAAGTTTTCTTCTTGTTTCTTTCTTTCTCAAGAAGCTCTACTAGGTGGGTTAAAGTTCAAGTTCCTGTTTTAGGACTGCGGCATCGGATACCATAACTTGATTTACAAAATCTTATCAATGGCTTTATTCTATTCGTGTCTTTAGGTTAGCTTGATGGTACAAGTCTGTCCAAGATTCTATACTTTATAAAAAGCGACAGTTTTAATAGGGTTTGGATGTTCTTAGTTGGTGGCAATTGAAGAATTAATGCCTGTTGGGCGGGAGGATCTTGAATAACCTCATTCTGCATGCCCTATAATGAAACTATTGCAAGAGAGAGGCAAGGTTGATGTTTCAAATGGTCCATGTGGATGAAAATGTAACATGTTTTTGTTTCTGATTGAGGTTCCTTTCCTATTTTAAAGGGATTTAAGGAGCATATGCTTCTATATTTGCTGCCTCTCATAATAATAGTGCATTATTATTATGAATGAGGTTATTGATTCTGCATGCCGTATAATGAGGTTATTAATTCTGCATGCCCTATAATGAGGTTATTGCAAGAGAGAAGGCAAGGGTATTGTTTCAAATGGCCTATGTGGATGAAACTTAACAAGTCTTTGTTTCTGGAATGAGCTTCCTTTTCAATTTTAAAGGGATTCAAGGAGCATATGCTTCTATATTTGCTGCCTCTCTTAAGTTTTTAAGTAGTCTACTGTAGTTTTAATCCCTTGTCTCTTTTGGTAGTGGTACAACCATTCTTTTATGATTCCATCAAGTTCATATCTTTTTGCTGATTGAATGGTCTACTGCCTCTCTTTTGTTTATTCTAACTAATTTATTTCTTTAGTTGAGTATTCATATTCTTGGAGTTCTTTCCAAGGTCTAAGTAGTAACTCGGTGACAGCGTAAATTATATTGATTTTGAAGCCATTGACGAGGCACATGCAAAGGCAGATGCTCACTTCAAGTCAAAATCTTTTTGGAAAAAAGCTACCCCTCCACCTCAACAATCTACTCCTTTGCCAACAAATGGCATTATCTTTTCTTCTTCATGCACATATGTAGTTATTATAGACCATGCACTTAGAAAGGATCATAGAGATCTTAAGGAGGGTAGCATTACTAGAGATTTCAATGGCCCATTGACCCATGATGAAATTTCTTATGACAATCAACATATAGTATGCATTATGCCTGAAGTCTAGGACTTTTTAGTATAGAGCACCCATCCTTAAACCTTCTTATGCATCTGTAAAGTGAATATTGTATTTTTTTTTTCTGCTGACAGTGTGCAGTCCTTTAAAAGTTTTCAAATTATGTGTCTATTTGTTATTGTTAATGCTGTAATTCTAGTAGGTACACATGGGTTGAAATATTAAAAAGGTGGACCAGATAGGTTAATGTACATTAAATGTGGAAAGTTTACTCGCTTGTATAATTGAATAAAAAAATCTCTTTAGAAATATTAAATCTACAAAGTTCCTTTTAGATTCAATTTTTTCACACATATAGAAAGCAGTTATCAAGATATTTGATGGAGGGGATGTACCTTTGATTTGGGTTATCTTCTATTTTTTTTTTTTTAAGAACCTGGGTTGTCTTCTAATTTTTTAAGAAAAAATCTTTAGAATTCCAAAATCAAGCATAAGGACAAGCTTTGACAGTGAAGATATGAGCATAAGGACAAGCCTTGAACAGTGAAGATATGTATTTGAAATGTAACCGACAAAATCTGGAGCAAATGCTTACCGATCTTTTGTTCTCAAGTTGTCAGTCCATCCGGTTTGTATCATAAATGAAATAGAGTTTTCCCATATTCTACAAACTATTTGGAGTTGGCCACATGTTTTTTTTTTGTGACCTGAAATGCTTATATATATGATTTGATTTTTCAAAATTTTGCTAAGCTGAGTTTTCAATGAATTTTACTCATTTTATGACATAATCAGGCTTTTAAGATTTATATCCATATTCCTCTTCAAAAATGTTAAATTAAAAACAGGTGTACTCTTGAAACTGAAAGCTTCAAGAACCACCCTTTTTTTTTGTGGGATTTGCTTTCCCCATATATAGAAAATGATCAAACCTATAGTCCTTTTTACTGATATAGTTTCTTATGTAATTAACCTAATTAATTATTTCCATTTCTCTTGCAATTTTCCTTTGCAAATTATGAACCACTTTCTTTTGTTTTCCTTTCTATAATGACAGATTATTTTTATTTCCATAAATAAGCCTAAATTAGGTCATCAAGTGGAGGAGCAAGTTAGCACACCAGTTCAATGGCTGATTTAACACAACTTCTGCTCTGTTGGCTGTAGTTTCAGCTTTTGTATATGTGAGAAATTAACAAGATTCAAATCTGAGATTTTGCTGCACAAAACAGGTGAAGAGAATAAACTAGAACAGAGTAGATTTTTCCTCTTCTCCATTCCATCACTACAAACTTTTGATACTTGGAAATACATCCAATAGGAAGCTTACACATGGATGACTTTCAGCCACACAACTAAACACAACATTACAAGTTAACTGTCAACATATTAAATGAACAAAAGACAGAGGACTTAGTTAAACATAACAATGAACAATGCTGTGAACAGTAAATTTGGCATTTCCAGCAAGTTAAGTTCAAATCAAAGTTCACCGAACTGGTATTAGGGCTCGTACCAGTCAGCGACTGGCATGGTATGGTATGGGTCCATATCATGCTGTTTTGGGATGTTCTGAAACAAGAAAAGGGAGGGGGAGAGGGAGAAGTGGGTAGAGAGAGATGGAGAGAGGAAGGGAGGGAGATAGCACCTCGTATTCTTCCCGCTGCTTGCTCTCAGCCTCCTCCTCTACCTTCTGTTCATCATGGACATGGTGGAAAGCACCAAAGGGGTTTGAACCCTCCTCCCCAACCCCCCCCCCCCCAAACTCTGAGCCATGAAAGCCTAATAGAAAAGGGTTTTGGAGGAAGCCCTCTTCACTAAAAGGGGCATGGGGTCCTTGGCAATGGGATAGGCACATGATAAGTAACACTCGATAAGAAACAGCCATGGAGGGGCGGAGAAAGAGAGATAGAAGGAGAGGGAGAGAGGACCTTCTTTGAGGGCTTCAGTGCAAGGGGGTTCGATGGCTTGGGATACATGACAACGTCTTGAAGGCCTTTAAAAGGGGGAACAAGGGCATTAGGAGCCTTTGAAAGGTTGAACGGGGGCTCATTAGATTTTGAAGGACCAAACCAATCTGACCACCTAAATTGTTCTGATTCTTGATCAGTTTAACTCAGTATGGCCCAAACTGTCCGGTTCGTGTCGGTTCGGCCAACCATGCTTCAACCACCCATGTACAAGCCCAAAGAGCAAGCCTAGTGCTTCGAAAAAAGAAAGAGCTAAGTGCTTGTTAATTTGTGTTGTACGTGGATGAATACTTTGTAAGTACTTTGAACATCTCTAAACCTTAATTGGATACTTTGAACAATAACCAAGATTTAATTGGACATTTAAAAGGTACACTAAGGTCCTATTTGGCTAAGCTTTTAGAGTATTAGAAAGTATTTTCTGATCCTTCAAAAGCATTTTTGAATGGTACACTGATGTTTGATAAAAAATTGAAAAGCTGTTTTGGCTTTGTCACAAAGTCAAAAAAGTCTACTTGAAAAAAAACTCTATTTTGGATCTTTCCCAAAAGTACTTTTTGGCTAATATTGAAAAACTGTTTTGATTTAAATGAAATCTTTTAATGACTAAAATGTCCATTAGCAAATCTCATAATTATATCTTATATCATATCATATTATATTATACTATAAATAAAATATGATATAATAATAAATTATGATTTATTATAAATGCATAACATAATCTATTATATTATAATTTATTATTAGGTTAGCTTATAATCCATTATTTTATATTACATTATATATTATATCATAATTATAATAATATACTATTATAGTATAATATTATATTATGTTGCAATATTATATTACATTATATGATAGTAATACTGTACAATAAAATAATATTTTAAAATATAATAATATTTGCATCATAAACACATATATAAGCTATTATAATATTATTATATTATAATAATACAATATAGTATAATAATATTTTGATAATAATATAATATAATTATATTCTAATAATATAATATAATATTATATTATGTCATATTATATGATAATAATATTTTAATACATAATAATATATAATATTATATTGTATTATTCTCTACTATACAACATTATGCAATGTCTTTTATTGTCATTTTATCATATCAAAAGTATTTTTTTTATTTTAGTTACTAAACATATGTTAAAGTTCCAAAGCACTTTATAAATATAGTTATCAAATAACAAGCAAGTTTTTCTAAAACTCTATTTTCAAAAGCTCTATTTCTCAAAAGTTTTACTTTCAAAAACTCTAAAAACTCTACTGCCAATAGCAATCCCAAACATGGCCTAAGTACTTTTAAAAATCCATAAATTATAAAATAATCTTCTAAAATGAAAAAAATAAAAAACTGCCGTATTAGTAACAAATGGGTACATATTTTTGTACCGAGTGTCAGTATTGAATCATGTCAATTAAGTACCAATACAGTTAAGATTCGTCGAACTAGTAATGGAGGTCGTAACAACCGACAGTACCAATACTTACTGTACTAACCAAATACGTACCAGAACTAGAGGGAGAGTGAGGGAAGAGAGCTAGAGAGAGGATTCACTTGGCCTAATGGAGATGCTGATCCAAAGGTTGATGCCTATTAGAACTAGAGGGAGAGGAAGAGAGAGGAGAGAGGGGGGACATGCTCAAGCCTGACGGACATATCGATTTTGGAGGCCCGATGTGTACCAAAACCAAAGGAAAGGGGTAGAGGGAGGAGAGAGTGTGGGGACTCACCTGTCCTGATGAAGGCACCAATATGGAGGCCCGGTGTGTATCAAAACTAGAGGGAGAGGGAGAAGAAGAGTGGGAGGGAGGGACTCCCCCAACCCGATGGAGGTGCCGATTCGAGGGAGGATGGGGTTGAAGGTGGTGGAGGATCTTCATCATGGCCAAAGATGGAAATGTTGGCATTCTTGCGTGGATTCAGAACCTCAACCCTGGCCGTGGAAGTCGTCGCATTGGCATTGGCGTCATCATAGTTGGTTCGGCAATGGCAGAGCATCAAGAGAGAGGGTGAGAGGAGAGAGCTCGAATTGAGATATAGAGGGAGAGGGAGAGGGAAATTGAGAGATCAGGAGAGGGAAAGGGAGAGCAGTCGAGAGAGAGGGAGCCAGATGGTTTTTTATTTAGGAAAAAAAAAGCGAACTAGATAGACTGGACAAACCATCTCAGGAACCATTTGGTCTAATTCGGCACATCCCGAACCATCCAGTTGGGGATAGTTTTGCGGTCCTTGGATATGGTACTTGGTACTGAAGCTATGGACCTTGACCGCAACCATGACTATAGTCATCTAATCTTGTCCCAACTATTTAGGTTCAGCTTTGTAGATATTGATCCACCGAGAATTCCCATAGGAGGCATCTTTGATGTTATTTCAAGACAAGGTATGCCCTAACATTCACTAATATCGAGTTTGGGTCTGTTGCATAATTTGACATTTTTTGTATGATTGTTTCTCAGTGTCACAACATTCTTCTACCTTTTTCATCTAGTCTTAGGGCCAGTATTAGCATTTTTTCCCTTTTTCTTCTGTCTTTAATTACAATTTGAAAGTGCTATCTCTTCATTGTTTGTATCTAAGGTTTTCTCCTTGATTTTTCATGGAAGAAATTTTCTGTTCTCCAACAGAGGCAGAAGTAGACTTCCCTGTTGCCCCTATTGAATTGATGGCATGATCAACCATTAGAAGGTATGCATTTCTAAATACAGTTAAGTAGCAGGGAGCATAGCTTATTAAGAGAGACTATTTTTGTCATTCGAATGGGGACTGCATCCTAGTCTCCATGGCTTTACAGCAAGATGTCAAACATGCTTCCTTCAAGGTGGTCTGATGCCACTGAAACTGATATTTTCAATCTGAAACCATTCTGCTATGCAATGAAATGGTGCCTCCAGTTTGATCACTTTATCAGGTCTCTTCTTTGATTGTTGAGCGTTGCAAGATTTCACTTTGAGTCATTCCATAATCTGTTGTATGTTGAATAAAATGGCTCGAAGGAGCCTTTCAAGGACTCATCTTCACTATCAATTAGATATTGATTTACATCTATAGTTTCATGAATTTGTTGCTAGTGATACAATATTTAAATGAAAGTAAATTTCTCAAATTAGTATGAATTTGTGATCTATGTTTTCTGGTATTTTGTATTGAATTGCAGGATGTAATAGCCTGCGATGTTATAAATCCTGACCATATTGATGTGGAGTTCGAGTCTATTGGAGGCCTGGAAAATATTAAGCAAGCATTATTTGAATTGGTCATCCTTCCTCTACGACGACCTGAACTGTTTGCCCATGGAAAGCTTCTTAGTCCGCAGAAAGGAGTTTTATTGTATGGACCTCCAGGAACTGGAAAGACAATGCTTGCGAAGGCTATAGCCAAAGAGTCTGGAGCTGTCTTTATCAATGTGAGGATATCTAATCTGATGAGTAAATGGTTTGGTGATGCTCAGAAGCTTGGTAAGTCTGAATCATATATGTAATGGTCGACTGGTTATATAAATATTGAACTTTTGATGCAAAAGAGAACTGGCATTAATTGGTATATAATTTGTTGATATATTGTAAAATCTTCAATATACAAACTGATTCACTTGATGCATCTCATGATTTGTGATCCAAGTACATGAGTAAATCATCTCATCCTACATCTATGTGACTGAAGGTATGCATCCTTTTTTGTTATTTTTCCACCTTTTTTTTAAAGCTTCATCAAAGTTCCAATAGCCAAAAATCATTGTTTTTTTGTATGTGTTGTCTTCATATCAGGAAAAAAAAAATGTAATGGGACTGTATCTACCTCATCTGTTGAACTATAGTTAGAAAATTAAATGATTTTAAGAATCATATAAAAAGGTAGATTCCTCTTTTCTTTCCTAATAATGCATACTCTTCTAATAGAGGAAGAGGAAAAAGGTATGGTTTTCTGCAAACATGAGGATTTCTGCTCAAAGTTCAGATCACAAATAGGCATTGAGCCACCATACATTTCCATTTTTGGGGTATCATTGTGCTGATCAAGATGGTTTGATAGCTTGTCCATGCATTTTGCGAGATATATACTAAAGAAAGTATCATGGGAAGTGAAGTTTTGATGCTTCTGCTGATTATATAGCTCAAGTGATATGCTGATATGGCCTAGTTGCCAGAAACCTCAACATAGGATGAAGCATCTCCTTCGAAATTTCACTTGCTATTATACAGATGGGGAGTGGGGACAATATTGTGATAGAAAATATATTTTAGATTTGGATTTTTTTTTAAAAGAATTCGAATTTTGTTTCAGATATTTGTGCAAACAAGCTATCTGGGGTTAAATACATGATTCGGGGCGAACCATTTCACTTCAAAGTGATTCCCCATTGCCTCAGTTGATGGAAAATGCAAAGGGAGAGAAAGATGCATAAAGGAAGCAAAGTTCTTTCGTTATCCATATTCTATCTCCTGAGTTATGGCTCTGTCCTTGCATTTTTGTCACTCAAACGTTAAGAAACCAAGGCTCCATTTTAACCATTGATCACCTGAAATTCCTCAAACGTATAAACAAAATTATCATTAAGAGGGGGTGAAAAAAAGAACACATTTGAGTCTGCAATCCTGTTGCATTCCTTTTAGGCCATCATAACTCGGTTGAATTGACACCTGTTTGATGCATCAAACATATTCAAAATACATATCTCACTGAATATTCCTGGTATCATATTTCATTTGGTTAAGATAGAATTCATATTTTTCAAGTTATGGCATTGAATATATATGGCTGTATTTAATTTCAACAATAAATTAAAATTGAAATTAGATTCTAAGCCGTAGGACATCTAATGCTATGCTTCTTGCTCACAGTTTTTACTAACATTTCCAGAAATCAAGTATACATTGTTATTAATGATGCCATTAATTGGAAGCACAGTCTCAAAATTTTAGTGTTTCACTTTGCTGTGCCCCTTCCCAGTCCTCCCCAATACACTTTCCAAGTTCAGTATGTGAAAAATCTTTTTTTATCTGGAAATGCTAATAATATTTCTTAGATAAATAGAAATCACGTAATTATCATTGTTTGTGTAAAACCATGTATATTTGTGCTTACATTCTGATCAGACTTTAGAATCTCAAGTGAAATTCTCAAACATGATATTATCAAATGAACCAGGATTGTGGAAGCAGGTTCCTGATAATTTTAATGTTCATTTATGTTGAAACATACTAATAAAGGAAAATTTGTCTTTGAGATTTGTCAATGTGTCTAAGCATCATAAGTCAAAGGCATGTTGTGACTTTTATTATTGCTGTTACCACTGGGTATTACTTTTTATATGCTTAATCATTGGACTATTGAAAGGACTCTTCTAATTTCAGATATATCTGAAGCTGCAATTCGCCAACTTTTCTTCCCTCATGGTCCATTTTGTACTTACTATTTCGCTATTTTTGACTGCTGATGTAAATAAATATCAAGATCCTTTAAGCACGGACTGATGGGGCATCCAACAGAATTATCAAGTTTGGTTAAATTTTAGAATCAAGAGAAGCCTTTGAAATGAAACGGAAGGTTTGGGGGGAAGGCTTATTTAGTAATGACTAGATAGATTTGTCATTTTGGACCTTTTGATTTGATATTACAGGAACATTTGCTACTGCTGCTGATGTCTTTGTGTATGCTCAAGGAAGGATAACCAAAACCTATTTTCTGCTTGCACATAAATTTCTGTCTATTATTGTCAAGAAAGATTTCCGTGAGCTTATTTGTATGGTTGTACTTTAAGTTGGTTAATGAAGAATTCCGACATGTAACAAGGCATTATAATTGCTAGGCTTTAGTGTAACAGATATGAGAAGGTTATGTGTACTAGAGGTCTTCAATTAAGAAACCATATTAGAATCAAGGAATTACAGAATCATATTGCATAGGGATAACCAAGAAGAGGTATGGCAACTTCAGAATCAGTTAAGCATTTTCTTCTGCTGAAAGCTTCTGATATAGATGAGACTAATTGTCATTACTTTCAGTTTGCCATAGTACTGCTTTGTTGTTATGCTGTTTGGCCTCCTGAGAAGGAGCAATAATTGGTTTACATGTATGACAATGGCTTCTTATCCTCTTGTTGGATTGCCTGGTCGATGATCTTTTTATATTGGTGCCTATGACTCATAATTCTTGATGTCCCTGTAATTCTATAGATATAGAAGCAAAAATGTTGATGGGCTCCTCTATATGGACTTTTGTACTCGTGTTATTCAATATCATAACTACTTTTTCACTATAGCCATTGCTGAAGGGCAATTCACTGGAATTTCTGCAGTGGCTGCTGTATTCACTCTGGCTTATAAGCTCCAGCCTGCTATTATTTTTGTTGATGAAGTTGATAGTTTCTTGGGGCAGCGGCGCACAACAGATCATGAAGCTTTAACTAACATGAAAACTGAGTTTATGTCTTTGTGGGATGGCTTCACCACAGATCGTAAGTACTCAAATCATTGATCCTGTATTTTTCAAAATTTTCACTTCTGCATCTTATTGTTTCACAAACTATTCCATAATTTACTGTCAAATGATATTGACATTCAGTTGTTAACGTTTTATAAGACTCAGGGGAACTTTATACATTTACCATTCTGATTTGTATTGGTTTCTTTCTTACAATGGCCGGGGGCATTGTAAGATTCTTAATTGTATATTATAGTATAATGGAATTGGGAGGATTAGTTCTAGCATGAGCTCATGTTGAAGCCATTTTTCTGTAGATATTTTACCGTATTGCATGAATTATGTATGTATAACCATATTGTGGACCATGGTATGTTTTACCAGTCTGTATCGGTGCATGCTGGGTGTACCATACCATACCACTGCCAAACTGGCACATAGTGCAAGGGGCGTACCGAGTATTTGTATGCCGAACCAATCTCTGTACTTGGCATACTGACACTACCAAGATAGTACTGATATGGGTCCAATACTGATACTACAAACCTAGTTGTCAACCAGTAGATAAATGGTCGAACTAAATTGTGCTGCTTCAGAAAGATACTTTAAGTTGGCCATTCTTCATATTCTCTTGTCAAGGGCTGTAGTGATTCAAGAAATTATTTACGCAAGCTTGCTGCTTTCTGCATATTTAAACTCACCATGTAATTTCTTGATGCATATGGATCATATCACAAGGGTACCTCTTTTTGCTGTAATTCATATATAAAGCAGGCCCATTTGGCATTTTATGACTTAATGTTCTTGGGATTTTACTTCAGATATTGAAGAAATCCTACATGTGCTTAACACATATTCACAAGCAAGTAAAGAACATCAATGAGGCACTCAGATTAGTGATATGTAAGAGGTTTGCAGCTGGAATAGATCAAAGCTAGGAGTTCTGCTGTTTTCTAGAAGGAAGAAATTTAATGATAAATACAGAAAAGAGTTGGCTATTCATGTACATGCCTTTCTTCTTCTTCTTGTTCTCACTTGTGTTTTTCTAATCATCTATGCATCTCAAACCTTTTGCTCATGGCCAATAAACATGTCCGCCTTCAGCCACTAGGTACTTCTTATCTCATACCACCATTCTCTTTTTTGAGCCATGTCATGCTTCTGTTCAACAATATCTGATACCTATTAATGTAAGTTGGAAATTGCTAGATGAGATTGGGGTTGAGTAGTTGAGTTCCTCATCAGGTGAAGCTGAGATAGAATTGGAAAATGTAGCACTTGTCTTATATCTTGGTTAGCCTAAATCTATACCAACTCACCCAAGTTGTACTCATTGCCTTTGATTTAATAGTATTTTATGGGTTAATCCACCCATTTCTTTAAAGACTTAAGGCATTGATCTTAATTTTGCAATCCATATCTTGGTGTAAAGGTGATGCTTGTGAAATAAGCAAGTCTCTCTTTTACGTCCTCCCTTTTTTTCAAAATTGAGAAGAGCAAGGGAGAAGGGCCAAAAGGCCCATCTGTATTAAATTAGCCAGGTTTAGAAATAGGGATCACCTCCGAAGGCTTGAACGAGGAACATCTTTCAACCAGAGGAATGGTGTGACCATAGGGTCATTTGCCGGTCCATGCTTAAGTTAATAATGTTAATCTCTTATGTCATTTCTTCTAATACCTAAGAGTATTGTAAAGGAATCAATCAAACTAGTGTTAGAAGCATTTTACATTTGTTAATATCTGGAGGAAGGTTCATCGAACCTGGAGTCATATTGGCTAGCGACCAGCTTGGTACGGTACTTGTGTGTATTGTACCAAATCGAGGCATACCTGAACCCGAGGGAGGAGAGGGAGAAAGGGAGAGGAAGGGAGATCGAGGCCTTCGGATTCTGTCATAGGGACCAAGAGTTAGAGGACTCATCTAGCCAAGACATTGTTGTCGTCATTGGACATGGATAGTGTTAGATGTATGCCCTAGAAGTCAATTAGACTGACACATGTAATTTTTCTAAGGGCATAGTTTGTAATTTTGACTTAATAATGAAATAAAATTCGGATTATTTATCCATTCATATTGTATCATGTGTCTATGAATCGTCCAATGAATTAACAAGATAATGACACATATTTTCAACAGTTAAAAATTTAAGGTATGTGTCATTGGTGGTTAATTCATAAACTGCTCTTGGTCGTAGGATCATCATAGAGACGGTGATCGATCCAGATAGGTTGGTGCACGGATCTTCCTTATGGATAGATAAGTCTCGAATCTACAATATGGAGACATTGAGCGAGAGTACAGGCGGTTGTTAGGGAACAAGAATGCTGAACGTAATCAACACGAGTAGTCACTTGGATATCTATTTTCTCGTCATGACATACTCGATACTGCAGTAGTGTGAATAGTTTTTCGACCTGTGGTGCCTCAGCTATTCACAATGAGGTTGCTGGAGTTTGAATACACCATAATTCGATCTAGTCATACGGAACCTTGAGATATATGTTGGTTGCAGTAGGTTCATTGTAGGAATAGGATATGCATCTATATGGGATCTATCGATCCTGATAGTTGGAGAGAAGTCCTTTGAGGATTATGAAACTGAGTTTGGAAGTCCATGGCTACGGCAGGTGTGAATGATGGATAGAAGTTTCCATGAAGATTCACTAAGAACTCAGATTGATTGTATCAACAAAATCAGATTGACGAGTTATCAAGGACTTTAATCTTATCGGGACTCATGATAGAAGAATCGGACCATACGGCAACTGCACCTAGAGGTTCATCTATTCAGTTTTGCTGGGTTGCCACTACATACTGCTAGGTGTCACTGGTGGATCGTAGGACCAATTGAGAATTATTTTGATAATCAATAATTCTCAAATTGACTGAATTGGAAGGGGTTTCAATTCATTGAAAGGAGATTCAATGATATTGTTCTTGGAGATCATAATATATCCTACCACCAGACAGAATTGAACCTATGGGGTCACACAACAAAGAATTTGATCTAGGATCGTACAATTAGGATCACATGATTTCAATTGGTTTTGAATTTGAAAAATCCTATTGGGTTTAGAAAAACCATGGTAGCACATGGTAAACCCAAAATTCTTTTTAGACTTGAATCCCTATGAGATGGGGATTGGACCAAGTCAATTGCAAGTAATATGGGCAGCCAAGAGTTGTTTTTTTCTCATTAATTAGGTTGAAAGAGATTGAGCTTGAGCCCAATTGGATTGGATCCAGTTGGCGCCCCCTAGTCCTTGTGCGATAAGGAATTGGAAGAGAATGATGGGTCGCACGTCCCATTAGGGTTTGGCATCAAAGAGAGCAAGTGGAGGCACCCAATAAGTCCTAATTAAAGTTGGTTTTGGGTTCTTTATGAGATAATAATCAAATTTGATCAAATTTCTAAACCAAGTAGAACTTCTTTTGGCTTATAAAAAGGGCTTGAGATGAGATCTCTAAACCTTAAGCAATCAAAGCAAGTTAGCCTTCAAGCCTCCATGCCTCTCCCTCTCTTTCTTAAGCTCTCCATGCCCTCTCCCTCTCCTCTCTTCATCACGCCCAAGAGTTGGGCGTCCTTGGTTTCCGCCCAAGGGTTGGGCATCTTCTTCTTTCTATGCGTCAAGCTTTGAGGTGCTAATTTGAGAGGAGGATTGCTTGCTGGTTTCTTGGTAAAGAAACAAGAGAGGAGCTTTTCTAGATCTGTCCCGTAGATATCTGTAGAGGTCAGACATTTATGCGGCTCAAAGGAACCAAGAAAATATCCACGATCATCAATTGCGGTGGATATCTACCCGTGTAAAGATGAAGATGATATCTTCATGGCTTTTGCTTTAATAAAATTTTATTTGCTGCATATAGATCTTAAGAACATGATAGGAATGATTTCATGAGATGAGATCTAGAAGATGCATGTTAGATTAAATATACTTCCGCTGCTTGTATAAAATTTTTATTGTTCTTGCATGCATGCTGTCCTAGATTTTCCTTCAGATAAGATGTTGTCGGATGGCTTAGTCTGATGATAAATGTCAGAGGAGGAGGCAGGAGAGCGAGAGAGGGGAGATGAGGGCTTCGAGTTGTCTGATGGGAAAGAGTTCATTGTCAAACATAGACAAAATGTTGTCTAACAACATTGTCAGAGGGTAGAAGCCGAAGAGGAGGCGGGAGAGGGGGAGCAAGGGCTTCGAGGGTATTAGGAAAGCCATAGAGGGCTTCAAGAGACGGATATATCACTTCACAATTTGACCGGCTGAACTATGCTAGTAATTGATTGCTCCATTTCATACACTTGAACCAATTGGTTCGGCATGGTTCGACGTACCTTGATTTGTGGAGATCAGCATGTTATTTCTCTTTTAATTGTTTTATGATGGGCCATTTGTAAAGTGTGCCTTGCTCATCCCAGAAGTTCACTTGAGCATCTTTTGGGAAAGTTTTACCAGATAAATATGTTGTGTTTTTGTTGATGTTCAGTAGATATCTTTTGGCTATTTATCTTTATTTTGATTGACAAAGAGGTTCATGCGCAATATGGTAAAGAATTTGCATATTTTATGCTTTGTAGTATACTTGAGAAACTTTCATATGTTTTTTTAAGACAATGCTCAACATGGTAGTATTCATTATTATGCATGTAATCCTCATTAGCATCTTTTGCGAATGAGTCACACTAAGATGGATGGCATGAAAGTTTTTTAGAAAAGAAAGTGGCCATGACAATTTATTGTCTGCATGTTTCACACCAGAACTGCACTTAAGTATTTTTTGATAAAGTTTTACTAGATAAATCTATTTTGTTTTTGTTGATGTTCAGTAGATATGTTTGGTACAATTTATCTTTGTTTTGATCAGTGAAGAAGTTCATGTGCAGTTTGATAAAGAATTTGTGTATTTTATGGTTTGTAATATACTTGAGAAACTTTGTCTTGATTTTGCATGACAATTGTGGTCAATATTGGTAGTATTTTATTAAATTGCCTATGCGTGTATCCTCATTTACATGATCTTGCAAAATGAGTCGCACTATGGATCTTATGAAGGTTTTTCAGATAAAAAGTGGTGGTGACGTTTTGATGATAGTCCTTGAGTTTTTCCAAATCATAGGCCAGGTCCTGGGTAGCTTATTTGACCAAGATACCTCGCAATATTTGTTTATTTTCTAATGTAATTATGTACTTGTCTGGGTCAATTATTTACTGCAGTATTTTGTATATCATTTCCACGTGTTTATTTCCTTCTGATCCCGAGCGAGAAAGAAAACTGGATCTCTAGAATTATTCATTGACTTTTGCTCTCTTCCCACCTAATTATCCATATGTTGAGCAATGACTAGCCGGTGCCTCCTTTCCCTATAAGGATTGCGGATGCCCTCCACCAATTCAGCAGCTGGTGTAGATGAATTGGATAGTGCCACTGAGGCACATGTTAAATGAGAATGCTGACAGAGTAGTTTATTTGGAGGATTTGAAGCTATGTCTTTTTAAGAGGTATATCCTATTGGATGATTGAGGTTAGAAGATTCACTTGTAGCATTGAATCAATTTGTTGTTAGAAGTCTAGATGCTAACATGAATCATCAGCTAAGCAGGTCATGACACTTCCCATCCACTATTTGTATGATCATGACCTGTCATCTCATGTCAGAGTGTACGGTTTCTGCTCTTCCTGACAGAGTTTATTATTGGAGGATAAACTTATTCGAGAAAATTTGTGAGTAGGAGAATTTCAATATTCAGATTGTTGGGTTCATAATATATATGAAGGTAGTGTATTGTAAAGTTATACAGCAGAACCCAAAAAAACTAATTGCTGAATAATGAAGATAGGAGAACATGCAACATTAAGGGCATGTACTTCCTACCGGATCCAGCAGGATCAGCTGCAGAGGGGGAGCATGGAGCTGGCGAGAGAGTGGAAGAGGGAGAACATGGGGGTCACCACAGAATCAAGAGGACGTTTTTCTTGAATCTGCAGGGATCAGGCCTCACCACCGTGTTCACTCTCCCACTCTGCCTCTCCCCTGCTGCTCCTCTCCAACTGATCCTGCCTGATCCGGAAGGAAGTTTCCAATCAGGCCCTAAAAGATGAAAACTCTTCTTTGTATCGTCTCTTAAAAATCTCAAAATCCAAATCACATGAAATACCATAATCCTTACAGGCAATTTTTCATAATCTTAAGCAGACGATCGTACAAGTCCCAAAAAAAGCTCAAGATTCAAAAAAGAAAAAAAAAAAGGGAAAGGTGAATCAGAATTGTCTCTGTATTAAGGTCTCATGTGATGCCATGATATTACATCACCATGAAGAAAACAGGCCTGTCACTTTTTTTTCCTCTTGCTTTTTTCTTCTTATTTAATTTCAATTAGTTTTAGGTTTGCATTCATCATAATTTCCCAAATGGGTCCGGAAGAGGTGATGAATTTTTCACAAATGCTAATTCTTTGTTATTGCAGAAAATGCACGTGTGATGGTTCTTGCTGCCACAAACCGCCCATCAGAACTAGATGAGGCAATACTCAGGCGTTTCACCCAGGCCTTCGAAATTGGTATGCCTGATCAAAGTGAGAGAGCAAAAATATTGAAGGTTATCTTAAAGGGTGAAAGGATGGAAGACATTGATTATGAATACATTGCCAGCCTTTGTGATGGTTTTACTGGTTCTGATATACTTGAAGTCTGCAAGCAAGCAGCCTACTTCCCTGTTAGGGACTTGCTGGAAGATGAAAAGAAGGGAGAGCAACCAAATGTAAGGATGTATTTTAGTTTCACAATTAGCATTTCTACCCAGATCTTCTGTGTGACAAAAGTCTAAAAATCAAAGTTGCTTTTTTCCATTTTGATTATTTGCTTAACTGGTAAATATTGTCAATATCTCGAAATTAACAAGTATCTTGATAATTTTAAATGATTAAGTAATGAAATCTAGTTTGGCAAAAGAATGAAAGGGATAGGGAGATAGAGAGAGAGGGGTTACTGGGCTTTTTCTTTGGTAAGAATTTCAAGTTATCTATTTAGGTCTGTTCTGTTTCAGTTGTCCGGTGAAATTGTTCATCATCTGTTAACTATTCTTTTTGCCAAATTTATTGCATGATTGTAACAAATGATTTACCCCCAATGTATTTGTTGCATGTTTCAGAGACCAAGGGCATTGACACAGTCAGACCTGGTGAATGCATTATCTGCATCTAGAAAGGCAAAACAAGCAAGTGAATACAGATTTGGACTGCAGTCGCCCGCATGGTCTAGGCACAGAGAGCAAGATGATGATCAGGTCCAGAATGCCATCTTGGAGATTTCTAAGCTTCTATCTCATATTGTCAACAGCCAATCAGAAGCCCAGGACTCTTAGTCTGTTTTTAAACCATTCTGAAGGTTTTTTAAACTGTGATGCCTTTGCTTTTTAGAATCATAACATGTGGATATTGCACTCTCAGGAACTGTAGTCTTGGATACGAAGCAGCTGATTCACCCACCTTTGGAGACAGTCAACATTCTCTTGGGTTGAGAATTATCATGTTTTGAAGGTGTGCTGATCATAAAAGCTTCTATGCGAATGCTATTTTTTATTGTTCGTCTTTTTGGTTACTTTCATGATCAGTCCCCTAAATATGGTCTACCATTTTGTCTTTATCTTGTTTATATTAACTTATAAGTATCCTGGCAATGATAGATCTTACGTGGTTGTAAGATAACACTTGAAAAACAGGATTTTAGGTAGGCGGGAATTTATTAAAAAATTTTCATATTGTTTGCATAATCTATTTTCCTTACCCCTCTTTGGAGAAAGGTAGACACCTGTTCATTTACAACTGATGTTGTATGAGATGTGGACATTTGTACGTAGAGATATCAGTGCTCTCCAAATTAATTTGATGTGCCTCAACTCAGCATGCTAGTGATTAGCTTATCAAGCCAAGCCTGGAGAAGTGGATTTTTTGGAAGTGGTACTAATAGATTGTTGCTTAATAACATCTGTTGGTAATGTATATGAAGTCTTGAATCGATTATGATGATTCTGTGAATTATTAGTTGCTTCTGATTCTGCGGACATCTTCGACATAGGTATGGTGGAAGTTAATGTTATAATACATCAACCTACTTTCTTGTCTTCAACTCTTAATTAGCAATTGTTGGAATCGTGACTGACTTCTATCTAGCAATTTTGTGACATTTCTACATAGTGATTAAATTAGTTTGTGACAACTAAGTGCTGGAAATGACAATTAGAATATTGAGGTAGGTGAATTTTCCATTATGGGAGTGAAGCCGTTGTTTGATATGATATCCTTTGGTTACATCGGAATTGACTAGTGATGACTTCCCCTAGATGCATATGGTACTCTGATAAACCAGTTCATCTCATTGGAGATGCAGGTGAGCAAATGATTAATAAGCTTCTAACTAGATTTCTGATGTCCTCGGTGATTAAGGGAAGAAGGCATCGGAAGCCTCGGTCAAAGCCATTCGCATGCAGTAGCTTTACCTGGTGCAGCAGGTCTCCTTCAAAGAATGACTTGTTTGTGATCTGTCCATCAAGAATGCTTGTTAATCACGTTAAAATGTTGTGCTCACTTGCGTCACTTCATGGGAATAGGTATCTCAGTTGACTACCACCCCCATGGTTATTTAGCAGCATTTTGAAGATTGCTTGCCCACCAGGATTTTCATGCTTCTACTTGTTCTATTCATTTCATACGATATTCAGAGTACTTGGAGACAACTTTGGGCAATGAAAATGCTCCACCCTACAGTAGAGACGCAATCAAGACTAGAGTGCAAGCCTGGTAGTTCTCTCTCGGTTTGTTTTGTGGTTAAGCAGCCCGAGCTATGAACAAACAACTGGTTAAAGCAATCTAATCAAAGTTTAAAATTATTCAAGTTCAACTCTTTCATTTGATAAATAGAGTAATAATTCTGATTTTAATGTTGTAGTAGGAATACAACACAATCTATATTAGTTTATTATAAACAATTATTATAAAATAATTATTGGTATATAATAATACATAAATATTTTGAGCTAATTCAAGCCGAGCTCAAATATCACTCTGACTCAAGTTAGTTTATCAGAAGTCTGCTCGTTTGCCGGAGGCTTATCAAAAAAGCATAAAACAGATCTAGCCAAACATATCATAAGCACAAAAGCAAAATTAATTACTACATCGGAAAAATGAAGCCTCAAAATTGGTGACTTAATCCGGTGAAAGAAACTTGCGCATACACAATGTCCATCAACTCCCTTTCCACCAATGATTCTACCTGTAAAAGGCAGGTTCTACGACAGTATTCAGCCCCTCATCCATAATCCTAAGTTCATTAATCGGTTGCCTATGTTGATCGTCCCAATCTATGCTTCTGCATCTTTTGGGGCTGGGTGGCTACTACTACCTTCGCCTGGCTCAAACAGTTTACTCTTCCGGTCCTGTTTACGGACTCTTTCTGCATATTTGTCAAAGGCAGCAGTCAGGGCTGATCTCACATCAAGATTGGATTCTTTTTCAGCTTTTGATGAATCAGAGTTTTTCCCCTCAACTTCAGGTGGAATAGATTCTTCAGAATCCCTGGCCTTGATGGGAGTTTCTGGCACAGCAATAGTAGGCCGACTGGAAACTCGTTTAAATGGTTCGTGGAAGGTATCATACAGGCGCTTCACCTACAACGCGGAGTTTTAAGTTCGACTATGAGACTTGGATCACAGTCCAAAAAGGCAAAAAGTTACAGCAAAAAACTAAATCAAAATCCTGATTAATCTTTACTGGAATTTTTTGAGCAAGCAGCAAATAGCTTTAAATCCTTTTTTTTTTTTTTTTTTTTTTTCTGTCAACCAATTTCAGAGAAAGAGTCAGATAATAAGAGCCATATAACCAATAAAAACTTGCATCTGGCAGTATGGCAGCTCCATCAGAAGCTCTGAGCAGGCAGATCATAGTAAGTACTTATCAAATTTATGGATTTCCATAGAGTAAAGTTGCGTATGAAAATTTAAGAAAATTTTTTATTTGCCTCTGCGCCACCAATAGGCTTACCAGCAGACTACACTGGCACCTTGTTTAATAAATTGAATTTGGAAAAGCGCACAGCATATAACTATGCAACCACAACAAATCAGGCATTAAGTACCTTCTCAAAGACCTTATATATATATATATGTCTGTTTGTACGTACGTATGTATATATAAACCCAGTCATATGGACAAAAATCACAATTAGTACAACTAAACCAACCCTGGACAAGAAGTAGCAATCTAAGTCATATTTATAGATTGTTTATGACCAAATATTTGCTTGGAAATGGATGAGAAGGCTGAAACACTAATTTAACAGAAGCAGCAAGCAAAGATATCATAGAGTTAGGAAAAAAGCAGTGAAAAAGTTGAAAAACATGAAGCAAAAAGTCATCTACAACTAGATCTATCACCCCCGAGAAGAAAAGGAGTCCATAAATAGACAAAAGATACTCCCATGTTACATCTAAACTTGATCTTTTGACAGTCATGAATAGGCGCTTAGTTACGACAATCAGACATTTTTATGACAGGTAGTAGTTCTCAGAATCCAACACCTAAAAAAGGTGTATGACTTAGAACTCCTGAACACCTGGCAAAGGTGTGTGCCGTGAGCTGTTGTATCTTAATACTTTGAGGTTCTCCACAAGCAATGCCAGGAAGTCATAGAAGAAGTTTCTGGTTGTTCTATGAGGTTACAGACATCTTCTCTTTTTTGGGGCACAAAATCCACCTTATCTAAACTGTCTCGTCATATAACATTGGATCCTCATTGGGTATGAGTATGACAGAAGAACACTGGGGAGACCAGAGATGGCCTTGACATATTGCAAATTTGCAAGACTAAGCGGAAATACACACAACTATTAGTTTGAAATCTACTCAATTTAGTCACAAGTTATCAGTTTTTTGACCATGTTGCATTTGATTATGACTCCTTATAACGGTAAAAGTAATCATTTGAACAGTTAAAAGAGTCTTAACAGTTGTTGGTTTAGGACATGCAACCAAAAAATTGCATAATGATGAATATGCCCTGATCAATTTAAAGGCCAGATCTCATGACAAATCTAAAGGCATCAGGACCATCAGATAGCATACTGAATATATTATCGAACATCACAAGAAACACATGAATTGGAGACTGGAAAAAGGAGATATAACCATTTTAGAGGAAGCACAATAATAACTTCTAAAAATTATGGTCTGGCCATTAAACCAGCATGGAGGACATTTTTAACTGTATGACAGGTTTTTGAGACTTTATTAATTTGTTAGGAGTTATTAGGGCTTCTAAGACTCCTAGGTCATTTGGGAAACCATAGAACCTATAAATATCACTCTTTTACTCATCTTTAAGCATTTTAACTAAAGTTAAAATTATTTTGAAGTGTTCATTATTCTCTTGGTGGAGTGCTAACTCATCACCAACCATGCGGTGCCGATTTCATAAGAGCTTGATGACACCTCAGTGCTGGTTTTCAAAGAGGCAGACAAATGACCAATTTATAAGTCAATGATGGCAGTTTTACATAGAAGTGACAGTCTTGGCTGATGCTGATCTCCTACTTGTTCTCTCTTTCACATACCCTTTACACTTATGCTTTCTTCTTTAAATACTTCTCCAGAATAGATATTAATCAGTCCTGAAGTAGGATAGGACATGTAGACCCATTGTGTAGTATCAGAGCCTGTCCCCTACTCAAGCCAGACCAAAATCCTGAAACCACATCTTAAGTATACTTGCTTCTGCAATCACAACCTTTAATCTTGTGGCATATGATCAAGCAACAGTGAAACTACTAACATAATGTTTTGATATATTGTTATATCATTTTGAGGCGGACACAAATGATATCCTCAAACCCTCAATTCTGAGGGCTCTAAAATTGAAGGCCTAGGGTCAGTGAATGATAGACTATATATGGAAATGGCATATGTAGAAAAATGTCATTGTTTAAATGGATAAATCAATTAAAATTCAATTAAGGTTTAACTGAATTCCAGCAAGAGCTAGGAGGAGGGGGGGGAGGAATGTTGCAGCAATGCACTTCAGACTCTTGAAGCCAAACTTTTTGAAAATAGATCCAGCAAATTGTTGTATGTCTCATACCAAACAAAGAGTACCATGAAAGATTCACGTACACTCCATATAGAACACTCAAATTTTCTCAGTAACAATATTAACCAACTAACAAAAAATATATCCTTTTTATATGCAGGCAACACTATAAATTCTTTGCAATTCGTTCCAATCAAAAGCAACAGAATGCTCGATTATAAAGCACAAGCTTAAAATATTTCTGTGGTTACATAAACACAAATCCGACACTACCTTTTGCTGTTCTTAAAACAGCAGGCGGATGAAAGCTAAGTAAAATGAACAAAGTCATAAGTTGATTCAAAAGATTTAGTAGTTAGAGTAATCTTCAAAACTTCAACATAATTAAAAGCAAAATGGTAATTTTTTAAAAAAAAGTTATATACATGTGCAACCAACACATGGATCACTAAATGGGACAAATACCTTACGTTCACCAATGCCCGGGCAACGAGCCAAATCTTCCATAGAAGCATCCATAATATGCGAAAGTGACTGCAGCATGTAGGAAAATTTACAGAATAATGAATATCCAACATTGTTAAAAATGAATCTTTTTCAAGGCTTGCACAGAGAAGCTCTAAAAAAGGGGGGAAAAAAAAGAAAAAGATCGAAGACAAAAGCTAGTCCTACACCAGTAAACAAATTCATGGTTAAAAAAGTGGTTGACATATGCATACATGACACCAGGAAGAACTGAAATTAAAAGACACAGACATCATCCAGGCTTACCCCAAAAGCTGAACCAAGTGTAACTACATCAGTCTTGTTAACATGTCGAACAGTCGTAAGTGCATGAGTCAGCTGCAAAGGTTTAAGAAATTTAAGTAAAGCAAGTATAAATGGTTTCCAGTAGAAAAGTATACAATATTTTGAAGGTCTAATATTAGTTAGAGGAAGCTCAGTTACTAATCATTTAAGATATCCCTTGATAATATAATAAAAAAGATTATTAGATGACTGTCATGCTTTAAGAACTGAAACTACCTGATTTTTGGAGAAAAAACCAAAGGACCAACTCCCTTAAGTTAAAAAACAAAATAAACCTTCAATGATGTGTCTGAGATCCTAGAAGTAGTTGAATGAGAAGGCTATCACCAGTCAGACTTTCAAAATAAAATGACTCATTTGTTGCAAAGAAATAGGTTCAACTAAATACAGCTACTTTTTAATCGATGTTAGTTATCCTAGAATAATAGATTTTGTTCAGCAGACTAAGCAATCCATCCAGAAGAAATGTATTAACGCTTGATAGGGATGATCCTTAAAAATAGATACCCGTGATAAATAATCAGTATCCATCTGTTCACGAATGCTGTCTGCAGGTTTGTTTTCATAAACTTTAATTGTCTCCAAGTACCGACCACATTCTTCCAAGCTAGAAAAGAAAGAAAAGATAGTCAAGGTTGAAGCGAGAAGGTATTTCTCAACAATTTCAGTAGTGGCCTGTACTTTACAGGAAAACGGTTCACAACACACGATCTATGGACATAGCATTAAATACCAAAAAATAGATGTAAACAAAGTGATGATATTTTTGCAGCTCTAGCTATCAATTCAAAACCTAGGAAGATATCTTCAGATGCAACAGCAATGGCATTGACTATTCCTGCATGATTTTACTAATTAAAAAAAGCACAATTATTTTTTTAACAATGATTATAACAAATAGAAACGACTTTACTTCTTACATACCTGTACAATTCCAAACCCTACTTGGATGGTGAAGGGTAAAGGATGATCTTAGACAGGTCGAAAATTTAGGAATAGGAGACCAAAGAATGAAAGATTCCTAACATCAGATTTTTCCTTGGCCCACATGAATGGTATAACGGGATAAACAGCTTATCAAATAGACAAAATTAAGTGGAGGTTAAGTTCAGATATCCTATCAGTAATTGCTGATACCACAAACAATGAATTTAGGAAGAGGTAGGAGAGAAGAAAATTAAGGGGGGGTTGTCCCAGGCTTTATCATGCATATATTATTAATCATGTATGTTCCAAGAAATTGACTCATGAATGTCAAAAGCAAAAGGTGCTCTTGAATCAACAAGGGCTCCATACTGCTGAGGTGCTAGATGCCAAAAAGGCACTTACCTCAAGAAAGCAAGGCACTAATTTATCAGAAGTTCAATAATGGCACTAGAAATAAATCCTATCTGTATCTGAACAATCAAATATATAAGATTAATTACCCAAGTTTCAACAAATCATGACCATCATAACTATTAGATATCATGTTTCACATCTATCAAAATATCACATCAAAATACCACTTCGCATAACATGGTTTAAACAAAGATTAGTAAAATTAAACCATTGGACATCATAAAATAGCTTCAAAGTTCAAGCATAATAGCAAAACACCACTTCCCAAAACATGAAGCATGTTTTTAAACAACACAACACAAAGGAGTAAACCACCGAACATCCTAGAGTAGCCCTTTATTTACGAGGGCTCCAATAGACCAAAATCAACATCCAAATAAAACTAACATATTTCCAAGAGAATTAGTCAGCCAGGATAGGAAGAACAATGTTGGACATTGGAGAGGTGCTTGCTCAAGTGCCTCTTGCTATGGCAGACACTCTCCTAGGTGTCGCCTTGGTGAACCCACCTTGTTTTGCGATTGTTGAGGCGCTTAGAAGTTTCCTAGCCTCTCCTAAGCGCCTTGAGCATCTTTAACAACATCAAATTGACTCAGCCTTGTTTGTATGATAGAGTACAAAAATGCCCTTGCTTGGAAAATAATTTCAGCTTTCTCTCAAGCTAAGACAATTTTTAATTTTCTTATAGAGAAAATAATTTGTAGTCCAAGTCAAACATTAGTTCTGAACTGTAACAAAGCTTCATAGTCTACAATATGGTAAATATAGCTGATAGGCTTCCAACATATACGACATCATCAAAAAAATAAAGGATACGATACCTCCAACCACATAAAAGAGTGCAGTCATGCAGCATTGCTGTCCTCGTGACTTCAAGCAATGGTTTGACTACATCTTCCTGAAAAACTAAGAGAAATGAAAACTGATCTTAAAAGGAAAAGAAACGAATGAAAGAACGGAAAAAATAGACCGCCACTCTTTGACAATAACTTCTAAGAATCCAAGTAATTTTAATCTGCTCAAGTAGAAAAGGTGAAAAATGTCCTAAATGGAATAAGGAAGGCTTCTAACAATTAGGGGAGCTTACCACATCAACATGGCACAAGACAACACGGAGCTTAAAATTCTTCTGCAATTCTCTTATTCGATAATACAAGTAGTCTGGATGAAGGAGATGATACCGGAGACTGCATATAGCGATAAACTGAATTACAGAGAAGATAGATGAAAGAAACATATAAAGATTCTAGAAATTTCCCACCATATTCACGTAAGAACAGCAAAAGATCGTGATATGTACAGATCCAAGCAGTTAATTTTTAATGTAGGACCAAGGATAGCACTACACTCTACATTAGACATAGGTGCACTTACTACTAATATTTAAGAAAATGGGTCATACTATTCATAGAAGATATAATGATAATATCAGAGAGTACAAAATTAAATAATAAACCGAAATTTAAAAAAAAAATGCTTTATAGTATTATGGCCTAAAAGAATATTAAGACAAAGGCAGAGTATATAGAACAGAATTTTGAAGGAAACAATAATTAAAACAAGCCTCAGTAACACTTATGGCCTCAAATGTCTTCCTGTTGGTTCAATGATATCATTTTTATTGGACAAAGAAATTATTGATAAGCAAATATTTATAGAGAATAGCTGGATAGTTGAAGTGAAGACATGCTTATGCACCGTTATTTGACAAATGCAGTGCTTTTCAGCTTAACAAACAAAAATAAGTTCCAAAATATTGTGTGAATCAAATGTAAGGTGACTAAACTAGGAAGATGATAGTTAGCAAGGATTATAATAGAAAAGGCATGGGAGTAGCAGTCCTTGAGGATAAAGTGCTAAAGAATGGATTCAGATGGTACACATGGTAAGAACAGATGCATGAAATTAGTTTATGAGACTAGAAACAGAAGGTAAGATGTAGGCCAACATATATGAGTTTGTGAAAGAAGGTAACAAAAAATTTGGAGTTACTTTGGAGATTACCAACATCAGCAATGATTGGCAACAAGACTCCATAAAACCAACCCAAATTAGTCAGGACATAGCTTGATTTTTTTTTTTTTTAATTAAAGGATATTTAAGTTATATCTGGACAGAGGGCAAGCTTAATGCATGTTGAAGCAGCTTATCGTATCTTAGATACGGAAGGCTGAATCGTGCTCCAACAGTAGCATCTCTTATGGGCCATGGAACATGCCTTTGACTGGGTAATTTTTAACTTATCTCATTTTGTTTCAGTAAATACAAAGAAGCTAATGGTTACATTTGTTGTGCGCAATTACTCAAACATAATTCTCCGACAACCAGACGAGGAAAGGGATTATAGGTCAACAACTGCATATCCATGATCCTCAAACAAAAGCAATACCTCTATTTTACTTATCGGGGAAAAAAAATGTAGAAAATAACCCAATAACAGCGAGAGGAAGAAAGCGAGCATCAGGAGGGGAAAAAACCAGTAGCAAATGTGCTTACCTAATATAAAGAGCACAGGCGCTCTGTCCGAGTAAGTAGTCACAAACAACATCCGCGAACGTCCACCGCACGTTCCTGATATGCTTAAGCAACGGATTCCCCTTCTGCGCACAACAAGCGAGCGAACAAACTGATTAGAATAAAATTAAAAAAAAAAAAAAAAAAAAAAGATCGCCCGATTAGGTCTTCAAAAATCAAGAAAGAAAGGTCACCCACCTGCCGATGGCTAACAAGAATTGCGTTCCGGTTCTGAGCCGACGCAATCGCCGAAGAATAGAACGACGAAGGAGCAGAACCGGAAGAAGATGAAGCCGCCGGCGGCGGCGTTGGCGTTGCAGAAAGCTGGGGCTCGGCAGCGACGTGCCTTGAAAGAGGGGAAAGGTTGGGATCGGGGGGTGACAAGAAACATGGAGGGAGGGACTAGGGAGGGGGAGCTCACCTGGGAGAAGGGTCGGAAGTCGGAGGAGGGGTGTAGAACTCGGAGGCTTTGATGAAAGAGAAGGCTTGAGAGAAGGACGGTGGAGGAGGGGGAGGGTTGTAGGGCTGAGGAGCGGAAGAGGAGGAGGTGCCTCCCCCGAAGACCTCTTGGTACGAGGGTATCTTTATGACGCCCTTCTTCTTGTTCTGCTCCTGGCTCGCTCGCTGCTCTTCCTCGGACCTTTTCTCCATTCTCGAGAGAGGGGAAGAGAGAATGGGTGGGGGTGGGGGTGGGGGGGAGGGAGAGCGGGCCACGGAGAGGAAGGCTGCCGTCAGGGCTAGCTAAAGGGGTTCGCCTGTCGCTAGTCTTCTCATTAGAGCAGGATGGGTTTGGGCCGGTCAGTGGTAACGATATGATGGGCTTTGGCTTGCTGGGCTAAGTAGCAAACGAATTAAAACGAGAAGGGCCTTGGAGAGCCTGATGGGTGGCACTACTAGACTCTAGTACTAGTATTTGGCACTTGCCGTGCATGTATTTGTGGAAAAGCGTCAATAGAGCGGAGTACGATCGTGTGAAGCACTTCTGTGCATTTAAGCAGGAGGAGGAGGTGAACAGCGATATGATTCCTTTTTCCCTCTGCAATTATGGAGATGTCTGCAACTCTATATTTTGTACTGCATCTATTATATTTTAGGTAAAAGAAGAAATTCTTGAAGATTTCTAAGCCATAAGCTCATGCTTAGGTATATTTTTTTTTTGGTAATAATCTGAAATTGAAACTAGAACTCTCAAGGGACAAGCTTTCAGGGATAGGATGCCAGCAACCTGAGCTAATTATTGTTGGCTAAGAAGTCCTTTTAGTTCTCCCTAAAACGATAAAAATCTTTTAAACCAATCAAGAGTGAAACTTCTTATTCAATGCATCAATTATCTTTTTTCGGTATGGTACGTTTTCTTACGGCTCAAGTCCAGCGCGAAAACAGCCAGAATTTTGGTACTAGCATAAAAATACTGCTATTTTCTAAGCTATAAGACATTCGAATTCAGATGATGCTAGATGTTGTGAATTCAAAGTAGGCCATCCAATGAGAACCTTTGAAGTCAGCTCGTCGCTCCATTAGGACAAATTCAATTGTTGTAAGAGGGACTGGCGTTGATTTTTCTGTATCTCGTCCGTAGTTTTTAATATATTTCAGACGTAGCGTAAGTGGATCACGGAGACCAAGTCCAAATTCTAGATGGAAACCTCCTGCTTGTTGGTGGTTTTGGGTGTGGATGCTCGGCCAACCCTGGCGGTGGTAAAACGAGTTCTGACCCATTGTTTTCGAGACTTGTTAATATATAGAGGACAAGATGATAGCAGCTCACCTTGCTCTTTGACTAGAACTGATGCAATGATGTCGTAAGATTTTGGTACTTCTATAACACTAATGGTCATTGGCAGCCGAACTGCCGAAGCGTTCAAAAGCTGGTCATAGCATTACCTAGACAAGGCATTGCATGAATATACCAACATGTAAGAAAAAGATATGCTGGTCTTAACATCTGAATCATATTAAATTCTGCAGGATTTGGAGTTGTTAATCCACTGATTTTTATTCTCCTCTCTTCCTTTTTTTTTAGTATTTCTTCAGAAGCCTTCTGCCTCCTCTATGTAATATTTCTTTGTTTGTCTTAATGGAGTAGGTCAATTTTCCCTCCTTTTCTATATTAAAAGAATGCCATGGTGAAGCATTGAGGACCTAGAAAATAACTAGGGCAGACTAATTAAGGAGTTTGACCACCATATGTCGGCAATTGCCTCAACCGATGGATAGACAATCCCTTTTTTTTTTAAAGGGACTCCATCTCCTATTTGTATTCCTCATTTTGCGTTAGGATGTACCTGGCATCGAACCCAATCCATATCAAATGAAATAAGTTATTCCATTCAATAAATTAATAGTGATAAGTTCCACTGCGTTGCGCATGCTTCATCCTGTTCTAAATTAGGACAAGGTTGACACAAGCGTCTGTGCCATGAAGGAGCTAATCCTAATATTTGGACCAGTAATCTGGTGGAGCAAAGGAGCTAGTTGGGCAAACTTTTAAGACTAGGAAATATTGTCAAAAGGAGAATAAATCTTGCTATGATAGCAAGAGGCCTGGCAGGAGTTGGCCTACGGATGCATATAGCGGTATGCTTCCACTCCCTCTAATTTCCACTTATTTGTATTTAATTTCGGTTTGATGCCCGTAGCTAATAATTTGCTCCGTCGACAATTAGTATCAAAAGTCAAATATTACTTTGAAACAAATACCCAAGGTGCCTAAGGCTATATTACTTAAAGATGTTTTGCAAACACTAAAATTGTTTCTCAAATTCCTTTATGTCAATCTAATTTGGTCATTCAAGGCCGCGATTGTGGGGCTTCAATAAGATTTACCGCGGTTCAACTTAAGAAACTATACCTGCATATTTCTTCTCCATATGAAAGATATATATGGGCTATACAGTGAAATCTAGCTTTGTTGTTGAACCTTCTATTTGGTTGACTACGAAGATGGACCTCATTCTATGACTTTTAATATTAAGATAATTAAAATCATCCCTCCTTTCTCTATGTTTAATTATACATAGATTGGACTTTCTATATATATATATATGTGTGTGTGTAAGAAAACACATAGATAATACCCGTATTTTTTTTATCTCAATGGGCTCGTTAGATGGAAAAAAAAAAAGAAAAGAGGAATAAATGGTTTATCTGCCTAAGGTGGTATGTCGCTTATGTCGCGCAGTGGTTTTGTGGTCCCAAAAACTGCTTGGTGAGTCATCCAGGTTCCACAATATTGAAAAACAATTGCTTCTCTCATTTTACCCAAAAAAAAAAAAAAAAACAATTGCTTCTCTCATAAAAGGAGTAGGTTCAGCTGTATAACTTCAGAGTACACCTATAAATAATATGCAAGCATTTTAATACACTTTGTTGTTGTCGTAAGAGTATACTATTATCATAGTGCATGACACACGACTGATGATGTAAAAGTTTCTCTACATACGATAAATATCCAACAAATATCTAAAAAGCCTAGTGCCTTGACAACATATAGATTTCACTTGGTGTCCTCGAGCATCTCTCTTTATCCTAGCTCGTTCATCTCTTTTGACTCTTTCTAAAGTCTTCTTTATGTGTTTTGAAATTTTTTCAGATGGTGCACGTAAAATGCATGTGGAAATAATCTCTACTAGTAATATCCGTTCTTGAGTTTACATTCAGTCAATTTTTTGCCTTCCAAGAACATCTGGAGTAGGGACTCGATCTCTGCTCAAACACAATTTGTGTAGAATTGAATGATTTATTACTCGTGCAGCCTCTTTAGATGGGGTGCAGAACTGACTTCACACCTTTTGGCACCCTCAATAAAATTCTATGGGACAAAGCCTCTATCTTCTTCTAGCACCAGTTTAACCCATCTCATATCCTGCTGCCGAGTGGGTGGAGCATTCTGTCCATTGACCTACACCGCGTGCCCACAACTCAATTGAGTGGTGTATGTAGTTGCAGGAGTCCAGGACTTTTTTATGCACACTAAACATGACGTTAGAGTTCAACTTTTGTTGTTCGAGGAATACGACGGACATTACCAAGAGATGCAACCGAGAACAGATCCCATAGTTTCTGTCAAATAATAATAAATAAATTTTTTTTAATTATTTTTTTTTCAAATTAGAACCAATATATAAATACAATTACATCATAGTAATAAGAAACAATCCTATTCTAAGGAAACTAAATATTCCTATACACAAGATTTGACAACTATACACAATGACAACTATACATAAGATTTGACAACTATACACGAGATTTGACAACTAATTTATTTGACAACTATACACAAGATTTGACAACCAATAGAAATAATCTGACAATTACAACCTAGCTCATGGCAACACTCCTCCTCAAGTTGGAGCATAGATATTTATCATGCCCAACTTGTCAATTATATCATGGAATATATTTCCTGAAACAGCTTTTATGAGAATATCACCCAACTGACTTTTTGATTTGATGAATGAAAAATGTTATTATCTTTTGATTTAACTTTTCATTGATGAAATGACGATCAACTTCAACATGTTTGGTATGGTCATGTTGTACAGGATTTTGTGCAATTTCGATAACAGTCTTATTATCACAATAAAGATTCATAGGTGTTGCATATTCAATCCCCAAGTCTTTTAAAATACTTTTAATCCATAATAATTTACATACACCATAAGCCATACCTCGAAATTTGGCTTCTGCACTTGATCTTGCCACAACTTTCTGTTTCTTACTTTTCTAAGTAACAAGATTACCCTCCACAAAAGTAAAATAGCCAGATGTGGATCTTTTGATTGTTTGATCACCTGCGCAATCAGCATCCGTATATCTTTCAATATTAGAACCACCATTTTTTGAAAATAATAAACCTTTGCCCGAAGCACCTTTCAAGTATCTCAAGATTTTGTATACTGTATTCATGTGTTCTTCACTTGGTGCATGTATGAATTGGCTTACGACGCTTACCGCATAGGCTATATCCGGTCTTGTGTGTGACAAATAAATTAGTCTCCCAACCAGCCTTTGATAGCGAGCCATGTTTGTTGGAACTTGATCTGGAAAAATTCCAAGTCTATGATTCATTTCTATGGGTGTTTCGACTGGTTTGCAAGCAAGCATTCCAGTTTCAGTCAAAAGATCTAGCACATATTTCCGTTGCGAAAGAAAAATCCCTCGTTTTGATCTTGCTATTTCAATTCCCAAAAAATATTTAAATTATCCCAGATCCTTCATCTCGAACTCAGCAGCTAAATATTCCTGTAACAACTTCATTTCACACAGATCATCTCCTGTCAAGACCATATCATCAACATATATGATTAGAGCTGTTACCTTCCCTTCTTTGTGTTTTATAAACAAGGTATGATCTGAATTACTTTGTTTATGACCAAATACCTTCATTGTAGAAGAAAACCTCCCAAACCAAGCTCTAAGTGACTGCTTAAGCCCATACAAAGATTTCTTCAATTTACAAACTTCATTTTTTCCTGAAGAACTATGTTTAATTCCAAGTGGCAGCTCCATATAGACTTCCTCCTCTAATCTCCATTTAGAAAAGCATTTTTAACATCAAATTGTTGCAAAGGCCAATCTTGATTTGCTGCTATAGATATGAGAATGCGAATTGTGTTGAGCTTAGCTACTGGTGCAAAAGTCTCTTGGTAATCTACCTCATACTTTTGTGTGTATCCCTTTGCAACTAATCTTTCCATCTGTTTTGACTTTCATGGTGAACACCCATCTACATCCGATCGTCTTCTTTCCTTTGGGTAATAAAACAAATTCCCAAGTAAAATTTTTTTGTAAAGCTTCCATCTCTTCATTCATCGCTTTTGTCCATTTTGGATCTGCCAATACATCCTGCACACTACTAGGAATAGATACTTTAGATAATTGATTAACAGTAAGTGCATATGATTTAGACAATCTATGAGTAGAGACATAATTGCTAATTGGATATTTAACATTGGCTTTAAGATCAGGTTCATACTATTTCTTTGGGATACTATTATTCGATCTTTGTGGGTATCTTGGAGCAAAATTTTCAGGAGGAACATTTGTTTCAAGAAACTCATTAGACATGGGACTCGATATTGGACTAGAGATTACCTGAGGAGAAGAATTCTGGACATTCTGGATTGATTCGTCAGTTAATGGTGTTAACATGGACAACTCTGCAGCCGTTGGTGATTGTGATTTATCTTCGGAAGGAACTACCTCCTCATTCTCAATTACAGAAATATTATCAAAATTTTGTGGATTACTTGTCCCAAACTTTTCATTCACTTTTTCCAATTCAAAAAACTCATCTCCTCTATTGCCTTCTTGTAACATGCTCTCTTCACTAAAGTTCTCTCCCTGAAGAGATGGTGTAGAAACTTTTCCTGAATAGTAAGGTTCTGACTCACGAAAAGAGATATCCAAGGTCACATGTAACTTTCGAGCTTGAGGATCATAGCACCGATATCCCTTCTGAAAATCTGAATAGTCAACAAATACACATCGTTTTGCACATGGATCAAGTTTATTTCGTAAAGTATTGAGAATGTGAACATATACCATACAACCAAAGACTCTTGGTTCAAGATTCGGGAGATGAGAAATTGAAAAAAAAGATTGCATCTTTTGTTGAGGGGTTTGAAAACCTATCACTCAAGAAGGTATCCGATTAATGAGATAAATGGCAGACTTCACAGCTTCTCCTCAATAGAACCGTGGCATGTTCATGCCAAAAAGGGAGGCACGAACCACCTCCATTATCTGCCTATTCTTCCTCTCTACCAAGCCATTCTATTGCGGAGTATAAGTACAAGAAGTATTATGTCGAATCTCATGTTAGCTAAGAAATTTTCCAAATGAAGCATCTACAAACTCCATTGCATTGTTAGATTGCAAAACATAAATCTACCTCTGATACTGAGTACCCACCATACTATGAAATTCCTGAAATGCTACACAAACATCACTTTTTTTGTGAAGTAGAGACACCCAAGTCATCCTAGTGCACTCATCAATAAATGTAACAAAATAATGAGCTTTAGAAATTGAAAAAAATTTTGCAGGACCCCAAACATCAGAGTGTATAACCACAAACAGTTCTGAACATTTATTCAAACTTGGTAAATAAGAAATATGATGGCTTTTGGCCAATTCACAAATATCACAGTAAAAATCCGAAGTATTAAAATTTGAAAAAAGATGGGGTTGTAATTTTTTGAGATATCCAAAAGAAAGATGTCTCAATTTTTGGTGCCATAACTATACAGTTGCTCGATCTTTTTCTTCACTACTAGTATGATATGCATGACTGAATTTTTGTCCTCCATTCTCTGTTAGTTCTAAGTAATAGAGTTTGCCCCATTTAACACCATAACCAAGAATCTTCCTGGTCAAAATATCCTGAAAGACACAAAAAGAGGGCCAAAAAGTTATAGTACAAGCAAGAGAGGAGGTTATTTGACTAACAGACAAGAGGTTATATTCAAGAGATGGAATGACTAGAACTGTATTCAGTGTGAGAGTACTAGACAAAGTGACAGATCCTTCTCCAGTAATAGGAGAGGTACTACCATTAGCAGTAGATATAACATATTGGAAAGATAGACGAATAGATTGTAATTGACCGGAGTCTCTAGTCATATGATCATATGCACCTGTATCAATAATCCAAGTACTATTCTTAGAAGTTGTAGATAATACATTTGCCTTACCACCAATTCTTGGGTGAGCAATGTTTGCTGTGAGCTGTGATTTCTCCTCCACATTTGATCGGACTTCCTCCATAGAAGTCACCATAGCCTTCCCTGCAATCTTCTTTCTTAGTTTTTTTGAAAAATCCCACCACTCAGGATAGCCAATGATTTCATAACATCGTTGTTTCGAATGATCTGTTTCACCACAATGACTACATACAAGGTTGTCAGATTTTTCACCATAATGGCGGATCCGATTCTTTGTCGAGCCAAATGATAATTCTTGTCGAGTTTGATTAGCAAGCATCACCGAATTCTCAAAGATTAGCTGTGAGCCTCCCATTGTCTGTCTTTATTGATATTCTCTCCTCACATAGATATATATACTTTCCAAATCAAGTTTTGGCTCTTTTCGTAAGATTTCTCCACAAACTTGATCAAACTCAGAGTCGAGTCCACTTAAAAAGATATAAACTCGAAGCCTATTCATCGCAGAATGCAATTGGATCACTTCTTCAACTGTTCCTTCCTGAGAGGTAGTCCTTTGATCAATTTTCTGAAAAATAGCAACAAGCTCGTTATAGTATGTTGACAATGGTCTATCATTTTGTATGGTAGAAAAAGATTTCTGATTCAATTCAAAGAGGCAGGTTTCATCTGATCCATCGTAGAAGGTTTTCGATACAACCTCCCATATCTCCTTGGCTGTGGAAAAATGAATAAATCGTTGCATCAGTGTTGGGCTCATTGAGTCAATAAGCTAGCTTTTCACTCTATGATTTTCGGTAATCCATGCTCTATAATTGGGATCTTCGGATGCAGGCTTTTTCATTTCTCCAATAAGATATCCAGCTTTGTTGCGAGCGCCAATACGCATCTCCATAAGCTGAGACCATAATTGATAATTTGTCTCATCCGGTATGATACTGGTAGGAAAAGCAGAATTGTCTTGGTGGATGATGATAGGCGGTGTTGAGTTATTTGTTGTAGCTGGGATAATGGGATTGAAATCAACCATTTAGTTTTAGATGGAGAAGAAAAGATGGAGATGGAGATTGAAGAGATGGAGATGGAGATGGGGAACTTGAGGATAGGGATTTTCGTGTAGAGGCTTAGGGATTTTCGATTCGATTCGAATTGAGCAGTTCTTTCAAGATTAGAATTACTCTGATACCATGTCAAACAATAGTAAATGAATATTTTTTTATTATTTTCTCTTCCAAATTGGAGTCAATATATAGATACAATTATATCATAGTAATAAAAAACAATCTTATTCTAAGAAAACTAAATATTCCTATACACAAGATTTGACAACTATACACAATGACAACTATACATAAGATTTGACAACTATACATAAGATTTGACAACTAATTTATTTGACAACTATCCACAAGATTTGACAATCAATAGAAATAATCTGACAATTACAACCTACAGACAGCTCATGCCAACAGTTTCATATCTCCGCCCTATCACCTCATAAATAAGATTGAAGTCAAACGCAGTATGCACAACCTTGATCTTGAATGAGAAAGCGGACGACTCTTGGTGGATGGTTGTGATCTAATCAACTCAATTATTAGATAATAGGAAGCTTCCAAGCTCCAGGATAGAAGGATCCAGCAACTAATAATTCATACACGTCAAACAGGGAAGAATTCACAAATTATTGAGACATCAAGTAATGCTTACAGGACCCTTTTGGTTTGCGGGAGAAGAGAGAAAATATAGTCAATAAAAAAATAAAAAAATACTCCACACTTGAAGTATTCTAAAAAAGAGAGATAGAAAAATAATTTTTTTTATAAAAATAAAATTTTTATATTTTATGAAAAAAATTCAGGACATGGAGAAGTCACTTTTCCGTAAACTGAAAATTAAAAATATTTTTTATAAAAATACTTTTAAGGAATAAGATCATTCTTTTTATTAAGAATATAATAGACATTTTATACAACTTGTTGCGATCAACTTTTTATCGTCTGTCGCCAATGAAGAGCACCTGCAAAATCAAATCCTCACAGACCGGAGTTGTATCCGATGGAACCCTCTAATGCTTAAGTCAGAGAGGAGTTGGTGAACAGTTAATCAAAGATTGAGTGTGGCAGAGTCTTGACCTAGAATTGTCTTATCAGTGCTTCTCACTTATTCCTCTTTTATAGATGATTCTGATATAACTGTTGAGCATGTAGTCCTATTTTTTATGGTGTTAAGTTATCGGACCATAATTATGGAGAAGAAAGGTCGATCATATGTCAGTTATCGATAGTCTTGTAGATCTGAACGAACATCGGTTGGTAATTTTGATATGTCGATGATTTTCGATTGGAGGTTGATTAAATCATCAGTTGTTGGTCGGCAGTAGCTGACGTTGGTCGGTCGGCTGATTGTGAATCGGCATAATATATTTATTCGACCGATGTAGAATCGGAGTCGAAGATCAGTTGTATTGTCCCAACATAATTTATTCAAAAAAATAGATGCTCAACCAAATTTAAGTTATCTAAGACATCTCAATTTCACATGAGTCAAACATATAAAAATTATTTTTTTCAAGCATTGTATATGTATATATTAAATTTTTAGATAAAATATCACGGTGAGAGAAAACTCTTCTGCAATCAAATGAGTCCACACAGATTTTTTTTTTCCCCCCTGATGTAAGAGTCTATAAAGTTAAACCAACTTTCCATGTGAGTTGGAATCCGAATCACTCATGAGCCACGGGGATGCGAGGATTCGAAGTCTGAGGCACAACCATCCATTTGATCCGTACAACAGCGCAGAGATGCGCTACGAACCAGCCCCAGCCTTTTCAGCTGGGCTAAAGGCATTTCCCAGGGTCCCGGATTCTTTTTTTTTTTTTTTCTATTGGATCAGCTTTATTAGGGGTGAGCCAACTCAACGACAATCCAAAACCAAGGAAGACGAGAAGGCCAGTAACAAGACAAACACTGGCGCAGAGCTTCAGAACAGTTAACAGGGTGCTAAAAGTCACTTTCCAGAGATTCCTAAGAAGAGGCCAGCATTTAGCAGCGCGTTCCTTGTCCAATAGTTTGTCTTGACTTGAGAACTTTCAAGTTCCGAATCAAATCCATTACGTGGGCTCTCTTGGAGCCTTGAAAAAGGGCAGCATGTCGTTGGCCAGCACGACAAGTCAAAAAGGGAGGTGGTTTTATTTGATAATAATAATACCACGCAATGTAGCAAAGGCCAACTCTCCGTATCATTGTTGAACGGCCAAAGGTTGTTGAACGGCTGGGTCAGCGTTTCAGTTACGCTCTTTTTATCATTTGTCAAGCCGTGCAAATTCTAACCCATAATCTAAGGCACGAGAAGTCCAAAGCAGCGTTTGGATGCTGAATTGCTAACCACCACTCGAATAACATTTTAATCGTTATTATTCATCCTCTAGTTTGGATTCAAAAAAAAAATCCTCTGATCAGCCAACCAGCGAATAACTTTATTCCTTGTTTGTTTACACTGCATGGTCCGTGGGATAAAAAATTATAGAAAAAGTCAAAAGATAGAGAGGGGCGAGAGAGAGAGAGTTTGGTGAATAAAATTATGTCGCCATTCTTCCTGAAATAACATCATAACCTAGTAAAGCACCCCATTTATCCATTGACCGAATAAGTTTCTTCATCACTTTCTGAATGGTGTCTGGCTAGCTGGTTAGATAATTTTTTATTATGCATCCCCGAAACAATATCCAAACATGGACTAAAACTTGATCTCTGTCTATCCTTGTAGAGAAACAAATAATGCATTAAATTTGGGGGCAGTATAGAGTTGTTCTTGCAAGTAATTGCATCTCCCACGAGATGTGTTTGGCAGGCTATGCAGGTTTTTTTCTGCCTAAAAGAAACGCTGACTCTGTGCCCATTGCCCAGATATGGCTAAACCAACCCTAACAAGTTGTGTTGTCCTTTTCCAAGTTTGATATTACTTCTTATTGTGTCATGTGGATCGCTGGTGATAGAATGCTTGTATACAGGGCATCCTCTACAATATTTGGCAGTCCACATGAAACTTTTCAGAAAGGCTTCCTAGTAGGACTTACTTTGTAAAGGATACTTGTCTGATGAGTAAATTATTGGGCTGACTAACCTCAGGGATATCAAGCATTTTCAGATACCATGTGTTGAAAGCTATCATTTCAGTATCATAACCACAATGCCTCATTCCAAATAATTACTCAGCTTGACTTAATTTCACACTTGTACACCTAGAAGTATTCTAAGTAAACGCTCCAGTTGGTTAGAAGACAATTGTCAAGATTGTAAGAAAAAGAACCTTGAAATCGAAGAATAATTCATCTTATCATGCTAACAGCTTTGAGCTGATTAGGGGAGTTAGGTCCACTCCATGTATTCTAAATGAAATATTGACTGCATATCATGATTTAATCTTACATTGCAATTTACTTCAAAAACGAGCATTTTTGAGTTATAATATTGCTACATGAACGTTTGATTTCAACTTTGAAATATTCATGTCATTCTGTTCTTTTCCCCATTATCATCTTACCTTTTTTCCACTCTGAACCTTTTTCTTTTTTTGAGTGTCAACATGCCAGCCCATAAATTCTCCCAAAACTTTATTCCATGCATTTGAAAATCAAAAAGTTCTAATTCTCCAGAGTCAAAAGTCAAACGTTGAAAATTTTAGTATGGAATATGCTTTTGAAATCAGAATCCTCCAAATTTCAAAAGCAGGCTAACCATATTTAAGCTATACCTTTTTTCTTATCTCCAGCTAATAGTCACAAAGTTATGAGATGCTGAACTAGTCATCTCTACATACTACGATTTTCTCTTCTCATTTTTCAGCATCTATCTTGTTGGGGAATACCGACCGACCCCGCTCGGACCAACTTACGACCGACCGACTGGTGGGGGGACCGTCCGACCGACCAACTGCCGGAGGGACCGACCGACTGGTGGGGGGACCGTCCGACCGACCGACTGCCGGAGGGACCGATCGACCGATCGATTAACGGCCCCTTTCCATCCGTGGATATGTCGGTCGGGTTTCCACTCTTCGGACCGACTGAACCAGAGAGTCTGATGACCGACTCTCGCAACATGACTCGCTGACCGTCAAAGGGGCCCGAATCTCCACCCGACGCCACACAGATGGCCACCGACCTAGGGTCGGTCGACTCCTCTGATCGCCGTACAGCCGCTAGAGCTTGTCAGTCCTGACAGCAACATGCGGCACTGCCATCTAAGGGCATTATCCCGCCTAGGGCATTGTCAACCCTAGTGATTTGACAGCCCCACGGCGATATGACACTTTCACGGCGACTCTGACAGTCTACAGTGAGTTGACAATTCCTCAATTGTCCACGCCATTAATAACGGCGCCATACCACGCTCCACTATAAATATCGGGGAAGGCAACAGTGCAAGGAGACTTGGAAACCACAGGCTTGCTCCTCCTCTCTCTCTTTCTCTCTCTCTCTCTCTCGATTGAGCTCTCTGTCTTCATTTCACTGTTGCCCAATCACCTCTCTGACTTGACCGTCGGAGGGTCTCCGTCGGAGCCGCCTCCGGTTAGTGTGGACTTTCTTTTTTGCAGGCGCTCGTTTCCCGACGACCAGACGACGAGGGGATTGACCGCAACATATCTTGATCATATAAACATGGGAATCTTGTTTTAAAACAAAAACTAGCAAATTCAGAAACCAGTAAGGCCGTAACAACACAATAAAACTTTCCAATATTTTTTTTTAAATACCAAAAAAAAAAAAAAATCCAAGAACCAAGCATGAATCTCGGGGTATCATCTTCAAACTGCAGAGGACAACAGAGTATGTCATTTATACTCCACTGTTTGCATACTATATTCTACACCTAATTGGTTGATCCCCGTTTCCCCTCCCAAGAATCAAAAATAAAACTAAAATCCAAATAAAATTTCTTTACCTGGATTTCGAAGAGGAAAGAGTATCTAAAATGTACTAGGCTCAAGTCCCAAAATAAGGACTCCCAACTCCTATTGTGAACTTCCACCGTTCAGTTCGAATAATCCTTATCTAATAGAGTGCCAGCAGCGGCCGCCGCCGCGGCCACCTCCACCGGCATCACCCCTTCCCTCTTGCCGCCGTACTTCATCTTAATCAATCCATACAGCTTCCGAAACTCCCTCATTGTCATCGAATCCTTGCCCAAGCCCAATCCCCCGCCGCCACCCTCCGTTGACCAGCTCTCGCTCAGCTTCCTTCCGCCACCTCCATTTGTCGACTGCTGCAATGCACCGATCACCGACTTGATCGCCCGGCTCGGCGAGCCCCGGTTGGCGATCATGATCTCGCCGACCTCGGCAGGGCTGAGCTGAGCCCCGTTCTGGAAACCCTCCTCCACCTGTGGGTACAGCTTGTGGTCCTTGAGCCCCAGGCAGCTGCTCGCCAGCGTCTTGAACGCCGAGAAGTCGCACAGGGGGAAGTGGATGTGGACGTCCAGCCTCCCCGGCCGCAGCACCGCCGGGTCCAACCCCTCCATCCCCCCTCGCCGCCGCTCATCGTGAAAACCATCACCCTCTCCTCCCCGCAGCACGAGAAGACTCCATCCATGAAGCTCAGCATACCCGTCAGCCTCGCCGACGATGACTCCCCTTCGTTCCCGCTTAGATACCGGTCCAGGTCTTCCACGAGGATCACCGATCGGGGGGTCGTCTGGAGGAGGAGCGACCGGAGGTCGGCACCGTCGGCGGCGAGGCGGGAGAGGTCGACGTCGTAGATGTCGTAGCAGAGGAACTTGGCCATGGCGGCCACGAAGATGGACTTGCCGGTCCCTGGTGGGCCGTAGAGCAGATAGCTCCGCCGCCATACGCGGCCGAGGCGGTGATAGTATGCCCGGCCTTTAAGAAACGCCTCCAGATCCGCCCGCAGCCGGTTCTTGAGGTCTGGGTCAATCGCCACGGTGTCCAGCGTCGACGGGTGGGTGAACGGCACCGATCTCCACCGCGGCCCCTTCCCGGAGTTCGTGAACAGCCGGACTTCCCTCCGCCGGAGCTCGATCTCGTCGGCCACGGACTCGACGTGTTGAAGATAGGGGCGGAGGACGCGGGTGCGGTCCTGGCGGCGGACGCGGAGGACGAGGCACCCGCCGCCGGGGGGGCGGTTGGACCAGGAGAGCCGGGCGCCGAGGAAGGAGTCGGGGGCGGACTGGCCGGGGCAGAGGTGGAGGAGGAAGTCGTTGGGCTTGCGGCCGGAGGAACAGAGGGTGGCGGCATCGGCGTCCTCGAGGGAGGGGAGGGAGGCCACGTAGGCGGCGGCCTTCCGGTAGAGGGGATTCTCCTGGGAGCTCTCGTTGTACCGCGGGATCTCGAAGTACTGGTACGCCTGCACGCGCTCGTCCACCCACCGCCACCACCGCCCCATGTGGTAGAGCAGCGCCCTCGCCGATAGGATGGTCCGCAGGATCACCAGACCACAGACGGCGGCCGGGGCCATGGAGAGGGGATTAACCCACGGGATTATCATTAGAATTCTAATCCTTTCGAACTAATGATGAAATAGAATTGGGATTAGAACGGAATAAATGGGGAAGAGAGAGGAAGGGGGGTGGGGGGGTGGGGAAGAGAGGAGTTGGGAAGGGGTTTGTTTTTATGTGGGGAAGTAGAGGGGAGGAGATGGCAAGTAGGAGACGGCGTTCGCCGGCTTTTGATTAGCCACGAAGGAAAAGGGAGGACGAACGCGCGCATATAGGAAGGAGGCTAAGATAAATGGATAGGGAAAGAAAGGAGAGAATGGGGATTTCAAGTGGGTTTGTAATTTTTGATTTTTTGTTAAAAAATGGATTGCAATTTTTCTGGGGTTCAGAACACTGCCCGGCGAGGGGAGAAAGGCTTTGAAAGTCGTGCCTTACCGGCGGAATTTATCTGGTGTGGAAGGGGAAACGGCGCCACGTGCCCTGGGGAACACGATCACAGATCTTTTGATGAATTATTCTTTGCCAGGCGTGGATCCGTGCACCATAAAAGTTTTGATGCAGTATTTGTAAATAAAAATAAGTTTTGATTAACATGTATTGTATGATGTTGCAAAACACTTATCTTTTGTTATAAATCATTAGCAGCATAATAATAATTTGTATGAAGTTGAATGGGAAAATGTATGCTAACTTCTAATAAAGCAAAATGAAGAATTATAAATGATCGGCAATAATTTTCGTGATGGATATGCAGATTGATAAAATGTATCAGTATATTTTGTTTTACTTTAATAACTTTGTAGCAAACAAATGTAAAGATAAGAGAATTAACTTAAAGCAAGATTTATTTCAAAAGATAAGATTATAATTTAAAATGAATTGAAATTGAGAATTATCTTAAAATAGAGATTAATTAAATAAATTATCTTAAAATAGATATTATAATTTAAAAGAATTAAAGTTAGAAATTCATATAATTTATTTATTTGAAAGCGAAAGATGGGACTATGTTTCTTTTGTGCCCTAGCCTTGTTGAAATATTGTCATGGGTGCAAAATACATTGTGACAGGAAGTGCACTATCTTTTTTATGAGAATCGATGCGACACGAACGAAGCAACCCAACCTACATTTTAGGTTATTTGATAAACTATTGCCACATCAACTTGACTCAAACTTCAGTCATATATATTATACTCACTAGATATATTTTTCTTTATTCAACCAATTATTGATGCATGTAACTTCTTAAGGAACAATAATAAGAAAAGGAAATGTTGTAAGCCTTGATCTAAAGTTTGAAGCTAAGACTTACATATGATTTCATAAAAAAAAAAAAAAAAAACTATTTGGTTCTTAGGTGCATATCAGAAACATGAACTTATCAACTAAACGTAGCTCTCTTAAAAGCTAAAAAAATGAAGGTTATAAGGTCCTTTTTTTCTTGTTTAGGGTTGATTCATAATCAAGAACTTTAATGCAATACGTTAGATTTTTGTTTTCCAACTCTGAAGGAATTCTATTAGCTCGATAAAAATAAATCCAAAGTCGAAGTTTCAAAAGGAGACTATTTCTTTATGCTTGACCTAACCTATCAAACAGATGAGTTGGATATAGCTCCAAATTACACAAAGAAATCCAATTTAGATCATCTTGGCTTAGATTGGCATATACATACCTTAAATCTGGTCCTCCTATCACTAAATATAATAATTAATAAAGAGATCGGATTCGATCTGATATACTGTATTTTACCAAATCGGTATCTGATCCGATTCGATCGGATCACAACCCCTACCACTAATAATCATATTGTATCCCATTTAAGTATCCCCTATATGCAATACTTTTTTTTCTTATTAAGGATCACAATCTTATTATTTTATAATAATATTATTATTGATAAAAATTAATAAAATATTAATATCATCTAATGAAAGTTCTTTATTTACTATGTTTTAATAATACATTATTATATTTTAACAAGATATTACATTAAATAAGAGTCCTACTTATTATAGCCCTATTAATAATGCTATTAACGGCATCCACTTGGCAAATGAAGAATTTTGCACAAGCCTCCATTTTAGTATATACTAGCATATAATTTATAAAATACTCGAGGTGCAATCTTTCTCCTTTTTCGGATTATTTTTGAAATGCAATATAGAATATTCAAAAAAATATTAAATAGAAGAGATATAAGAACTTAATTATTTTTTAAATTAAATTTTTGATATTAATATTATGATATACTATCACTATATAAAATTTCAATAATATGTGTATATCTATCATCATGATAAATAATATACTATGACAAAATAACAAAATCATGATCAAACTTGTGTATATAAGAAGAAATCAAAAAATATTGCATGATATAATATAGTAAGGTTATTAGTGGTTATATTTTTACTTTTAAGTAATATCATAACCATAAGAATATAATTAAAACTAATAGAATATAGGATAAATTATGTTCTTGATTCCTGAACTAAGTTGAATTTTCTTAAATGATCTCTAAACTATGAAAAATTAAAATTTGGTCACTAAACTAGTAACTGATGTTAGGTGTCATCTCACTGCTCATGTTCATTAGAATGGCTGGATCTTATATCGCCTATTAGATCATCGATAATCATGCTAGATTGGTCTCAACTCATTGCTAATTTTCATTTGGCCTATTCCATAATAGATTGCTTTGGCCTTCTCCCTTTAATCGATTTGTAGCATGACCTTTTGTGCTTTGAGGTATATTTAGACTAATTCAATCAATTCTCCCTATATGATATTTGTTCACTTCGGACCATCAATCAGCTATCTAGGCAACCATGACTCATGCATGATGGTCTATAGACATCAGGATATGGTGTAAAACACCTTTTTAAGTTGTTATTATCTTACTTCCATTTGTTCCTAGACTAGACAAATAGTGTTGTTATTAATCATCAATTTAATATCTCTATTATTTGAAACCATTGGCATTGGCAAACCCTCACCGACTTCCAATGGTTCAAGTATACATATATGTAAGCTCGGAAATATGAGCCAAAGCTCAAATTTGTTTGAGAACCTAACCCATTTAGTGAACTCAAAACCAAGCTTGGCTGGGATTGGTTAAAGTTCAACCTAGCTCAAACATTTTGTATACATGATCATGCTGAGCCAAATGCCAATTGGGCTTTTTAAACTAGTCTACACCACTAAGAGGACCCCATTTTGTTCCATGACAATTGCAATTGCAATTGTAATTAAAATTAAGGAACAAAAAACACTAAATTAAAGCAGCCCAAGCTTAGCTTTACTTGGCTCATATTTTCCATGGACCTATCCAAAATGACTTTTCTAGCCCCAAAATTGGCCAACTGCGAACTTGACTCGAGATCGAGGTATGCTTAACTCTCCTCCTAGGTCAATTCAAATGAGACAAGGCGCTGCAACCGCTGCACCAGAAAAATCATAAAAGAGGTTGCCCATGAAGTCTTTACTAAATCGAACCAGAAATTTACTTAACAAACGACATAGCCAATACCTAAACGGGAAAAGAGCCATGTGCGAGGGAAAGGATGCGGACGCTTTACTGCTTTAGTTTTGGATTCATGAGGGGTCGTTTGTCCAATGTGGATTGCTGCTACCGTGGACCGAGACAAGTCCATCAAAGCTGGGGGACCATCCAGTAGGCAATGGCGAAGGACACTGGAACGCAGTTCCTTCGAAAGGTGGGCAGGCCATCAATTTGGCAGTTGATCGGTGAACACGACCAGGCATAGGAGATGATGGGTATCCCTCCAAAAAGAGCTTCATACTTCACCCAAGATGGTAAAATGATTTAACCTTATGTATCTCCGAAAGAAGCACTAATTTCTTTTCTTTTCTTTGGAAAAAATATAAAAAAAAAATTAAAGTCGAGATGCCTGCATCCTCAATTAGTCTACAAAATAACAACCAAGCATTTCACGTTTCACAGCAGAGCTTAAATATCTTGAGTTAGCAAATGCTCATTCAAACTCGGTCGCAATCATAAATGAACCAAACGACCTTTCAACAAGATTCTTAGGCTTAGTTGGAGCTCATTTATTATTCGATAAGTAGAGCCAAGAGCAACTAATTGCTACTTGGCTCCTCTCGGCTTAGATACACCCGGTGGGCCAATTAGAGCACTCTAACGCAAGGAGCTTACCTTGCTTCCACTGGGCGGATTTTAAAAAGTCTGGTCCTATCCAAAGCTGGAGTCATGGTTGAACCATAAATTTCAGAATGGGCGATGGTCCTCAGGTTTACCGTTTAAAAAAAACGCCGTTTTGTAGCCACCAGGAGATGAGATAATAATTAACAGGTCAGCAAAAGAACACGATTAATTCAAACCCGGCGGTGAGAATATCGGAAAAGTCGTCTGATGGAAACTCCCGCTCTTTAATTTTCTCGGAGCTGCCAGCTACTTCTCTGACCCGCCGTCATCAAATTTCACCAGACGGATGAGGATAAGGTCCGACCGTATCGGGATGGCCGGGAGGACAGGCGGTCACGACATATCTCGGGCACGTAACAAATGATTCGGATAATAGAAAATTGAATCAAATTATTAATTATCTTGATATTTAATTTATTTTTTTAAATTAATTTTAATTTAAAATCGAATCAAAATTTTTTAATCAATCCGATCATATTTAATTTGATAATTTTAATTAATAAAAAATTAAAATTATTTTTTTTGATTTAATATTTATGTTTGAGCTAAATATTATTTGAATCAGATGGTCCAATTAGACTGTGCCAAATTTCATTATAAATAATATGCTACATTATCCCTCGTATTTGACCAATTTTCGATTGCATACCATCCACCGTGCATTTGCTCCATAAGAGGAGGTTTCTATTTTGAGCCTATAGTAGCTCATTTTCAAATATTAATATTTTGAAAATATATTTGTATAGATTTTATATTTTTTTTTATTTTTTAAAAATTTTATTTAGATGAGTCAGATTGATGTTATTTTTTTGAATGATATTTATATTTAAAAAAATATGTGATAAAATCTCAGAATGATTTTTTTTAAAAAAATATTTTTTTTGATTTATTTAATTTAATTTTGAATTAGACTCACTTGTCACGTATCTTCTAAATCATGATCCATTTAAATTAAATTTAAATATAATTTTACAATTTAAATAATAAAATTATTAAAAAAATTAATAAATTAAAATTAAAATAAAAAAATTAGTATAAAAAAGTTTAAAATCAGATTATCGAATCAAATCGAATCAAAATTATTTCGATTAGATTTGTTTGATTTTAAACTATTTTGATTTAATCTTTAGTTATATAAAATATAAGTTTAGAAATTTAATATTTTAGACTTTCGGTTCGCTTTAAATCGAGAAAATCGACTGCACATCCCAGACATGTTGCACCAAAGTGACTACGTTCGGATGGAAACCGTACGATTCGGTTTAATGGAACCTGTCCGCACACAACCAATGCGACCTTAGAAATATTGATGTAGTCACACTCCAATTTGTATACTAATACACTTGCTACTTGCCAGCGTATTGAGAGGACACAGCGTGTGCGTGTTTCATGAAATGCAGCGAATTTTATCTGGGAAAATACGGACCCTTTTTTGGATGTCGTGCTGACGTTATGCTGCCCTACTTTGACAAGCTAGTTCATACTGAAATCAAGAAAGATCCGGTGTGACGCAGATAACACCAACAGCCAACGGTCTCGGTCTTGTTCGCGGTAGAAAGGGTGGAGGGGTCTTTTTTGTTCTCTTGTGGAACACATGCCAATGATTGATGCTTAGGTTTGACCGCGTTTTCATGTACTTTTGGTGCTGTTGGAATGCTCGCGTTAAGCATTCTTGGAATAGTCCGTGGGGCATGGGAGGTTAAAACATTTTAGTTATAAAAGAATAAACCTAGTTTACTTGAGGAAACCTTTGATCTAGAGTCCTAAAAGTCCCAATTTTTCTAAAATCGTGCAGTCTTAAGGTTACCATTTTGGTTCCTTACTTCTATTTCCCCACACTCACAACCTTCTCCTTTTAAATTTTTAATTAAATACACATTTTGTTCATGGATAACAAGTCTGTACATCCAAATATGTTCTTGATCAATTGAAAGATTTTTTCTCTTTTTTTTTTTTTTCTTCTCTTCTGTTATAATACTTAATAATATGTTCGACCCAAATACAAATTCGTTCGCGTACAGGAATCCAATGGTAATATCTTAACTATCTCCATCAGTGCTTAGTATGCCTAATACAAAATATAATATTAATTAACTAAAGCTCGGGAAATATCATCAAATACTATTGATATCACATTTAATTTCATGTGCCAATTAGAAGTTGCTGCTTCACGTTATTCCTCGACCAAGGCCTCGAACGGATTTCAATTAGAGCACTGTGGACTTTGTAGTAGTTTTGGTCATCCCCATTATGTTACTAAGATAAATAACATTGAAAAATAAAATAGCAATTGTTTTTCATTATGTTCTGTCATAGAGGAGCATTATAAATCAAATAACAATTTTTATTTTTACTTGTACATACTTTTTCAATAACATCATATTTATTTCAAATTATAATTTATATCAAAATTCACTTCAAAATTGGTTGCACGTCCAGAAAAGTATATTATTTTATATAATAAAAATGAAGAGAAAGATAATGTCATTATTTGTTCCATTATATTTTGTTTTAACATTATTATGACAACATTATTTCAATATAAAAATTTGATGTGCTTTTTTGAGATAATTAACCAAGGTTTGTTGTTTTGATAGATACTGTACTGCATATATCGGTATCGAGCCATTACACAATTTTCTACCTAAATTATTTCCTTCCATGTGTATAATACTAATAAAAAAACCTAGTGTTTCTAAATTGATTTGGAGATGCAGATGCACTTAAGTATAGAAGACAAATAGATTATGTAAGCCCTCAAAAATACTTTATGCAGATTTTCTAAAATTCTGATCATGTGGCACTTAACTTCTTGGGTCATAGTGCGGAGAAAACAACTAATGGAAGAGAGACATGGAGTACTTTAATATAATAAAACAATGATACGATATGACATTATAGAGAATGATTACTGGGAGCTCTAAAAGTTTTGGAGCAAATAAACTTTTAGGGGGTGTTTGGTTCGCAACTGGAATCAAAATAGAAATGAAAATCAAAATAGTTTGGAATCAAAATTGGAATGGTCAAATTCTCCGAAACGTTTGGTTCGTAATCAGAATCGAAATTGGAATGAAAATTTGAATCCATAAAGGAAAGTGGGGATTGAGTTCTATATAAATTGAGTCATTCCTATTACACTCCAGAATCGAAATTGGAATGAGACTCCTCCCAACCAAATGGTTGGAATGGGAGTCACCCATTCCGATTCTAGACTCTCACTCCTTCCAACCAAACACCCCCTTAGAGTTAGGCAGACTATCATCTTTCAGATCAGGGAGAATTTTAAAGCAATAAGACATATTTACATAGCATAATTGTGACATCAATAGAGTATCAAAATTTATTTTGTTGAAAGTATGGCATATACCATTTTATCCACCAATTGTCTGCAGCTCTACATTCTGCACCCCAATGCCTGCCGAACAAGCTCATTCTCCTTCCCAGCCATCAGAAGAAACTAGAGAATGTTTTGCATGTGTCCAGAATATTTGTTCCATATAAGACAAGCAATAAGTCCACATACTGCAGCCAAGGGTTTCATCTAGTAATTATGATAAAAATCCAGATTTATAAGGACAGCCTTTTCCAAGTTTCTTAAAGAAAGATCATGGATCTTGGATCTAGAATGGCTAAATTGATGAGAGACTTTGAAACCAGCCCAAACATTGAATAAAAACCATGGTGCTCATCAAATATATATTACTCGAGGATGTGCAGTTTCATGATTATATGAAAAGAAAACAATTAACAGAACAATTTGAATTTTCATACCTAAAAATAATAGCCTCCCTTTGAGATAATAATTGCAACAATTCTTAATTTCATAAAAATGCATATATAAAATATTAAACAAAGAAGTCAAGAAGATCTCAAAGCAAAGACCCTTAAGGTAGCTAATACAAGACAAAATTTTACAAATTGGTATGCCAGTGCTGTTCACTGTGACCATAATGACGAACATCAAACCATGATGGGACCATCTGGGTCAGAAACCATGTAATCTTACCCTAAACAAAAATTTATTTGATTTTTTGTTTTTTTTAAAAAAAAAACATCATAGCAAACTCGTCCTCATTAAAGCCGTTCCCATGTCCATCCATAAGAAAATCTACACATACCTATAAGATATTCTCCAATTATTTCATCTTTTACTTGAGTAGAGATTGGAGAAGAGTGCACCAATTGAAAGTGAGAATGGATTCCACAGGCTTGTATAACAGAATGTTACCAGGAAATTTAGGAAGTTTTGTTCCAGGACTTGACCCAAACACCCAACCCCAAGACCCTAACCCTTCACACCGGTCCAGTAGACTATAATTTAAAGCGGCTGGGTCGTGGGCTGGCCGCAATATGTTCGCGATTCGGAGCTCGTGGCAGCGCCTACTTGTGCTGGAGACCCGAAGCTGTGCCTCTTCCATGGCGGCGGCCGCTTCGAGAAGCCCTAGGGTTTCGGCCTTCTCGACGGGCTCCCCAAACCCTAGCCTTAAAAGGGTCGGTACCCACAACGGCAGCTTCCACTGCGATGAGGCTCTCGGCTGCTTCATGATCCGCCTCACCAACAAGTTCTCCGGCGCCGAGATAGTCCGAACCAGAGATCCCCAGGTACCAATCTCTCCAGCAGGTTGCCCTCTAGTGGCGTCCTGAATAGCAATTCTTCTTGGAAGAAGTGGTGTCGATAATGCAGTTCTGCTCTTTTTTGTTTCGTTTTTTGTATCAGCTGTAAGCTACTGGTGCTTGTTTAGAAGGTGTTTGTTAAATTTACCTTATGGATATAGTTAAAATAATATGATGGAAAACATGTATAGAGCTGAATCAAAGGTTCATCATTTATTTTGATACCAAACTGTTTGAGTTGATATGGATAACTATTTGTGACTTATTTCTGTTGCCATTACTCATTGTTATGCAATGGCATTACTTTCATAAAGTTGAGAAATGAAGGAAAAATACAAACTTGGACTTTAGTCTTAGCCTCCATCTAGTTTTAAAAATGGTCGCTTTCTTGTCCATCGAATGCCAATGTATGCTGAAGCTAAACTGGCTTGCAATGGAAAAAAGTGTTCAGATTTCAACTCAGGTTCGAGGAACATTAGATTCTTATCCCGGATTCTGGGAGCATATTAAATGTGGAAAGGAATTTGCTGAAGGAGGGTCTGAAAACATGATGCAGGTGTAGATGGCATTGTCTTTTCTTTTCTTTTATTTTTTTCTTCTGTAAAAAAGCTAGCTTAAGAACTTTGGAGAGAACATAGAAACAAATGACACATGTATAGAGATTCTCAGTGGTAGAATAATAAGGGCTAAATTATGACCAGTGAAATTTCTCAAGTGGTTATAGAAAAATAAAATCAATGTCAGATACTTTGAGTTTTATTTCTCTTTTTAAAAATTTTTGAAGAGTCTGCAGAGAAGCTAGGAAAAATGATTAACTATTTGCTTCAACTAGGCTGTTTCAACACGTGGTAAGGGCATTTTAAGTAAATGTATAACATGAGAGGATATCATATAGTGGGGGAGTGTGTATTTTATCAATTTAATGCCAGGAAACAAAAAGCTTTGTAATGGTATAGAGTGGATAATGTATATTAATTAGAAAGGAAATAACTCTTGTTTTTGTTCATTAGATTATTTGATGAGTTCTTAAATATGGTAAGTTACCAGTTTCTTGTAAGCGATGTTCTTTCAATTAGTAATGCACTAAATTCTACAATATGGCTGTATTGCTTTGAAAAAACTAATAAATTTGTTACCTCTGAATTATTATGCAATCGTAAATGCAGCATTTATATCTCGATATGATATGATCCTATTGACTTAAATAACATCATTGGTCATAATTCAAATGGCTTTTGTGATATTCAGCCTAACTTTTTTTAACTGATCAAGAAACATTTCAATGCACATCACTTTAAAGTTAATTTAGCTGCTTGAACTAACCTTTCATGTATTTTCATTCTCCTAATATGGCTACTATGATTTAGTATTGCCTGTTAAAATGTTTCGCAGATACTGGATACACTAGATGTAGTGCTTGATGTCGGTGGTGTGTATGATCCTAGCAAAGATCGGTATGATCATCACCAGAAAGGATTTAATGAGGTTTTTGGGCATGGATTTGTCACCAAGCTTAGTAGTGCTGGTCTAGTCTATAGGGTAAGATTGTTCTCAACCTGGCACAAGGGCCATAACGTTAAGTCATTTCGAGTTTATCTATGTTGTTTGCTTGACACTTTAATGTTCACCAGCACTAGCTCAATAAGACTGTACCTTGTTTACTTGTTACTACCGATCATGGATTTGAAGATATTATCATGTGTTCAAGGTCATGGTACACTCATTACAATTACAAGAAAATGTTGTAACTTTTATTTGGGAATGTCATATGGATTCAATAGTTGTAGCATTAATATGGTTACTATATGCTGCTGGCCTTTAAAAAGATTACTGCATAGAACTTGATATTGGATCCAACCACCAATTGAGTGTTGTTGGAGGCATTTAAACTGGTTTCATGCATGATAAAATTGCAGGATATGTAGCCAGACTTGGTTTCTATTCTTTTATTAAGTTTGGATTTGGCTCCTTGGTAGTACCAACTGCTTTTATGGCCAAATCTGGAATGCCCACCATGATCGAGTTGAGATTTTTCAAAATGCATATAAGGAGCAACAACCTTGCCTAATTATCTCAACCTTGTGTTTTCCACTGCTAAATATCCTTTTGGTTAAGACGATCCTTCTTTTGTCTTTCTCAGCACAAATGTTTTAAAAGTGCTGTGAGAGGGTGAACTGTTGACTTTTTGTCAGGATGAGTAATTATTATGGATGTTCATGGATTCTTTGCTTTTCTAAGTTGTCTGATATCAAAATAGCATGCTATAATTTAAACCATCCCTTATATTGGAAGAAATGAATTTTTTGATTCCAGAATTATAACAACATAATTTCTTATTTCTACCCCCTTTTGTCATCAGCACTGCACAGTTTTCAGTAAATGGTCTGATATTACTCTGAGGGATGCATAATTTTTTGCTGGGGAAGGTTACTCGAGAATGAGTTAGTGTTAGATGACTTTCATGTGAATGAAAAGCAAATGCATACCTAGCCTGATGATTTCCATTTTATAGAAGAATTCTGAGAAATATAAGGAAAAAACATGTGCATGGAAAGCAACAGGAGTTTCAAAGGAAGCTCATAAACTAATAAAGTACATGAGAACTAAAGATGGGAGACCTTGAGGATGACAGAATGATTTGTCCTAAACTGTTTATGTATACATAATCCACTAATTTAACTTGTGTGATCATTGTTTAGTGTTATTTTTTCCTCATTTACCTTGCCTCATATCCAATCCTTCAATAGAAAAAGATGCATATGAATGCATTCTGGACTGGCTACAAGACAAATGTTTTTAATAATTTTCCTTTTTCGCAGTTATATGTTCCTTTTTTCAAAAAGACCTTTTTTCTTTTTTCCTTTCTTCATTTGGCACAATATTGACACATTATCTGCTTGTCTTCTGTACTTAAATGCATCTGCATCTCCAAACCATTTTAGAAAATCTATGTTTTTACCTTAGTGTTATACACATGGAAGGATATAAGTCCTTTATGTTTGTTCATTGTGATATTAAGTCTTTTCCTGATCCTTCTAGACTGCAGCTTACTATTTATCCTCATTTTGTAGCATTATGGTAAGGAGATAATTGCGAAGGAACTTCAGCTTGATGAAGGACACCAAGATGTAGAGCATTTATATCTTGCTGTATATAAAAGCTTCATTGAGGTATTCAGCATGGATATTCATAAAACATCATTGTATCATATGTCTTTTCCACAGTGTTCATTTTGATTTACAACAAGGGCATTTGATACCTTCTTATGCTACTTTTTTAATTACGTGATTGTTTTCATTTTATATTTTATCTGTTCCGGATGTAGTGTAACAAATATTAATTGTACTTATTTAGGTATTATGTGTATTTGAGCATGCATGTTTGATATGTTTGGAGGGGCATTATCGCCGAGATTTTATCTTTATATCTTTCAAAGTGATAGAATCAAGAAGGGGTTTGCAAAAGCCTCAAAGATATTGACAAAAGAACCATCAGTTTCAAGTCTGCCATATTTCAATGCTATAGCATACGAAGGTGATAGACATGCAGCAAAATCAAACACCACCAATCGTTTGATTCTGCTTTGGTGGACATTTTAGCTTGTCTATAAATTTTTGCCATACAATGGCTATATCATTAAAGGTTTAGCCATCCAGTGCATCCTCCTACATGCTTAAAAATACTTGAATCACTATTTGTTCATTTTCTTCCTCTCTTATGAGATTGTCTGGAAAAGATTGTATTCTGAGATACTCCTTGAATTGTTTGCTAGAGATATATTCACCTCTGATTTTTCTGTCATCAAATCCTAGAAGTGCTTGCCAGGGATATATTGACCCACGGTCCACCGAACTGACCCAAACTGCCTACCTCAGGGTTTATCGACCTGAATTGATGTGGCATTGGCTGGTTCAGGGGTTCTGTTTGGTAAAGGGTCCAGATTGGGCGGAAGTGGCTTGAATCGAGTGGAACTGCCCTGTCCTATGTGGTTCGGAGCTATTCAAGGTAGTTCATGCCCCTTACCCTTTTTTCCTTTCTCTTTTTCCTTCTTTCTTCATCTCTTTTTTTCCTTTCTTCTCCCATCTTACTTTCCTTCTTCTTCTTCTTCTTCTTCTTTCTTTCCTTCTTTCTTTCCTTTGTTCCTTCATTCCCTTCTTTTTCTTTTGCCAGCCTTCTTTTTTTCCTTTTGCTTCTTCCCTTCTTTGTTTCTTTTTTTTCCCTTCCTTTCTTTTCTTTTCTTCTTCTTTCTTTTCTTTCTTTCCTTTTCTTAATCTTTCCTTCCTTCCTATCTTTCACTTTTCTTCTTTTTCTTGCAACCTTTGTACGAAGACTTTAGGCAGTCATAAATTATGATGATCTGAATTCATCATGTGCCCTGGTGATAGTACTACAACTTTGAGCATCTCATGATGTATCGGTAAATACAAAAACTACTGGACTTGAATGTTCTAAATTATTGCAAATATTTCACCTTTTATTTTTTATGAGAGTTTGTTATATTAAAAGCTCTAGTTTTTGTATATTTTTTGCTTGGTTTCAGCTCAAATGGTTTTATTTTTGCTAATTCCATTGCAGTTCTTTGAGGGTTGATGGTTGTAGCTTGAAAATGTTATTGCAAATGACCAAAATGCTTGATGACATATAAATCAAGTCTTACCAAGTCTATTTTTTTTTTCATTTATTTTTAAAGGAGACATCATGAGCCAATGATGTATGGGTATTTTGAGACAATGTCTAAGGAAAAGCTTGGTTGATATTTATTTGCAAGGTTGATCATGTAGTCTAAGAGTTAATAGAGCATTACTTTTGAGTTGTTCTTAGAAGCTTCTGATACCAGCTATCTATAACTGTGGTTTGAATAGTACATATATATAACACCATGAAGTGTTCCTTTGAATTTCTAATTATAGCTAGCACTATTCGAATTTTAAATGTCTAAATTTGCTATTAGAAAATTTATTAGGTACTTTGAACATCCATAAAATCTTAATTGGGTACTGTGAATGGTAACATCCTATTTTTAAACATCCATAAACCTTGAAATAGTCCTCAAAAACCAAAAAAAAAAAAAAAGAAGTGCTGTGCCAGGACCGAGGCGGTACATATTCAGTCACATACTGACTGTTACTACATTACCATACCAGTCAGGTAACAATCCGGTACCCGGTACTGAAACCATGGACCTTGCTTACCTCTATGTTTTTTCTCTCGGCAACTAGGTTTTTGCTAAAGCTTATGATCAGTTTCTTTTTTTCATCATGTCTAATTTGCAACAGTAATCAAACATCTTTTCTGTAGCTGAAATGAATGAAGAAATGTGATTTGTATTTCCTTCTGTTGTTTATCTTAAAGAAAAGACACCTACTATTCATCTGTTATTGTTGAATTATGTATTTTTTATACTAAACTTACTTGTAACATTTTAGTTTATCATATGCTACATATGCTAAGTTGATTAATAACTTGTGCTGGTTACATGTAACAGGCAGTTGATGCAATTGATAATGGGATAAATCAATATGAATCGGATCAGCCTCCAAAATATGTGAACAACACACATTTATCTTCACGGGTTGGGCGGCTTAATTTGGATTGGATGGATCCTGACCAATCTTCAGAGAAGGAGAATGCAGCTTTTCAGCAGGCTATGATGCTTGCTGGCAGTGAATTTTTGGAGGTAAAAAAATCTTTTCTAGTTCTCATATCAGCACCATCTTCTTTTGCCAGGGTGCTGCTAACCTTTTAGATGTATTTTTTGGCCAGAAGCAAACTCTTCCGCATGACATAACAATTTTTTTCCTTTATGTATTTGCCAGAGTGTTCGTTTTCATGTCAGATCATGGCTACCTGCACGATCAATTGTCATTGAGTGTCTGGAATCAAGAAAAAATGTTGATCCAAGTGGAGAAATCATGGTTTTGAATAGATTTTGCCCTGTAAGTATGTCCAGTTATTTTATTTCTGCTATTTAAGCATTCTTCCATGAGTAACTGCCTTTTGCTCTATACTTGGAATATATGTCTTATTATATGTGCATCTTATTTTCTATTTGGGTTTTGTCAATTTTGTAAGTTTGAATTGCCATGAATGTGGTGTTCAGGCAGGTCTGTGCCACGTATGCGATTGTATATTCTGATTTTAATATGTTTTATAGCATTTTTAAGTTATTATTATTTTTAAGTCATTTAACTTTTTCTTATTTCAATGTTGTGCTGTATATGATCTGGTAGTGACTTATAAATTGTTGACTAGAACATATGTAGTTTTATTGTTGCAACCTAAGAAAGCCACTCAACGTCTTGGAAGCTAACACCTGAAGAATGTTTGAGGATAGTTTCTTCTGGGGGTTGTTTGGATATCTAGGTCTCTTTAAAGTTTATGCATGATCTAGAATGAAATACGTGTTTTACTTTTAATGTTTGTAATGCTAATCATTATCAGCATTTTAAATGAAACCAAAGCAATAACACTTTTCTTTTGTTTGTTAAAAGGGTCATAGAAGATTCTAAAAAAGTGTGTCGGACATAATTTTCGAAGAATTTTACTATACATGAGTTTGTTAGCAAATGGAGCTATGGAAATACGATCAATGGTCAAGATCCATAACCTGTGATTTAATTATCTTCATCCATATCTCTAGACCGTTCATCACCTCCTTTTAGGAATTGTGGTCTAGCAGATTTTTGCACAGAACAGCTTTGTTGACTTTTCACCTATGGTTATATTCAAAGATTTTAAAAGACTACAATATGCAGGAGACTGGTGGCTAGGGGAGGGCCCTGGGTGCCTAGGAGGGCCCCATAGGTGATAGTGAAGAGGAAAATAAAATAAGACATTGGCTATTGATTTATGTCTCTCTTGTAACCTAGATTTTTGATCTCTGTCTCTCTTGTAACCTAGATTTTTAACAATGTGGACAAACAGTGACTTTGGTTTTCATATTTGAGAGAAGGCAAAGCTACATGACCTCTGATGTACTGAGTTGTCATGTAATACGCATACTTGATGCTGACCAAGGATATGATGCTATGTTTCTTCTTGTCACAGAGTTGATAGAATCCGTTGAAAGATGCTTAACTTGCTGGTAGAATGTTGGGTGGTAAAATACTTGGTTTTGCATCAATGATTCCCTTGGTCTTCGAAGTGGCGGAAAAGAAGAGGAATTTCCACTGGAAGTGTTGAGATATGTGAGAGGGCCATATAGTTGGTGGAGGATCACAAACTACCTGGCATACCACACTCATTACTTAAAATGCGCATATTAAATCGAGCTAGCTGATGACCAGCTTGACCTAATTCTTATCTCAGATGGACCAAGTTGGAATGGCATTGGGTTGGGCTGGAATCTTGGTTGATATCAACTGAAGTTGAGCTTAAGCTAATCTTTTCTGTGCTGATTAGATCAGCTCGACCTGGCTGAAAGGTGTTATTTAAGTATATTTTTGACAACTATGGTGGGAGAAATCCAACTGAAATTGGGGTGAGGATGGGGCTCAAACCCAGGTCCTTGGTACTGACCCCCAAAATTTTTGCCTAGTGCACTGTTTGACACCCTCAATGTATACGTAGTAAATTATATATGCATTTATTAATATTACCTTAGTCCATGGTCGCCCAAGAATCAGAAAACATAGGTAGAGCTCGTTCTGAGGGATGGCTTGACTCGTCCTAAACAATCTTGGGCTAGGCAGTCAGCCCATGCTTAGTCTTTTAAAGTTGAGGACAGGCTTAGGTGGAAGTCCTGCAGGCAATTCCGATTTGGTTGTGCTCAGCCTCATGTACCAAGACCATGGGCTGAGCCTGACACAACCTCTAGTCAGAGTAAAACTGCTGCCTGCTTCATTTGCATCTTTAGCAGCACATTGTAATGTTCAGACAAGAGATTATCAGGTTGATAAGGCCATATATTATTTTTTGGCAGTCAGGCCAACCATATTTTCACAATGCTTAATTTGATTACAAGCTAATCACCTTCAGACAAACAAATCTTTAGATTAAGCCCCATCATTTTATTGCCATTTATATATGGATGATTATATGGTCCATTTAGAAAGGTAGTGAGGTATGTCATTTTCATGAGTTTTACTCTTACTGCTCGACTTTTGTGGCAATTGACCATGTTATTGAAGTTTTTATATGATCGTTTTCTCCCTTGTCTGATTAGAATTTATAGATTTAATCGACTAAGATTTATATGCTAATTATCCAGAGGAGTTGATTCTTATTCAACTTGATCTATCTTGTTGCAGTGGAAGCTTCATTTGTTTGAGCTTGAACAGGAACTGAAAATTGATCCGCCCATCAAATATGTTCTTTATCAGGTAAGTTCATTCTCCTGGGATTTTTTTTTTTTTGACCAGGACCAAAAGAATTTATTAGTAGCATATAGTCATGCACATTGGACTATCTACTTGTTGAACAATAGGTTAGTGCAAGATTATTTCCATTCACATGGGTGTTCATGAACAGAAGTTGAATACAATGTGATATTTTGAGCCTAAAGTTAGTAATTTTAGAAGCTATATTATCTAATAGATCAGCATTATGCTGCACAGTTTGAAGAGGCAATGCTTTATTGAAGTAAATCTTCTTTTGATTTGTGTGACATGTATAGTCTAGACTGAGAAATCATTTTAGTTGTCAGTGCTTTCAATAGAACCTGCACTCAGTACTTTTCTTGCGTCCCATACTGGAACAATATTCTACCCTTCTATGAGAGATTGTTGATAACATTTTGAAATTCTACAAATTTATTAGTGTATTCATTTTAGAGTTGGATTGGATTCCTCATTATACTTGATGAATCGATGATATAGCACCTCAGGATGCACTTTTAGTGGTTCATTCCCTCTAGCTATGTGATTGTTATGTATGCCACCATGATGTAGCATCCAATCATCATTTGGCTATTTTTAGTGCAAAAACCTTTGCTTAAGCTGTTCTTGACCTCTTATATTTGCAGGATGATCGGAGCAAAAATTGGCGAGTGCAAGCAGTGGCAGTATCTCCAGATAAATTTGAAAGCCGAAGGCCTCTCCCGTTGCCTTGGAGGGGTTTGAGAGATGATGATCTTTCAAAGGAATCTGGTATTCCTGGTTGTGTTTTTGTTCATATGAGCGGATTCATAGGTGGAAATCAAACATATGAAGGAGCCCTAGATATGGCAAGAGCCGCCCTCAAGTATTGATTTCAGCAAATAACTGAAGCTAAACATTTTGCTTGAGTTTTAATCAGAAGCCGCTATATGAATGGTCTTGTTTACCCTCAATTTATCGGTCCAGAAAGCATTTTTGTTGTCACTCAAACATATTCTGCACCTTGTACACAAAGACAGCTGAGCTGGTGTTTCCTGACGATTCCAGTAATACTTTCTAATGAAGTTTATAAAATGGCCTTATTTAAGTAGCAGCAACAGGTACTCTCTGGATCAGGCTAGCCTTCAATGAGATCCAGAGGAGAGCTCAATGCACCACTCTGTTGCTCTTCCCTGCATCATTGGGTCGTGCATTGTCTATCATGATGCAGCCCTCCAACGTTCTAGTCGTAACTACGGCAGGTCAGGGATGGCCACAAAGCCTTCCTTTGCTCTCATGGAGAAAGAGATTTAAGGTGCTCGTGGTATTGCTCCAACACCATGTAGCATGATCGACGCTGGCCGTTTCTCTAGACATTAGCAATGTGAGCCACGGGCAATGGTGATCTCATCATCTCATTGACCGAGGGACGCCATGATTGGTCTGGGCCATCGGTGGCATCCCCTTGGCGTTCCCCTTGGTGGCCAAGAGCAACCTTGTCTTTCACTTCAGAAACCACCCAAGATTTATCTCTAAGGTTCAAGGTAAATGGTAAGCAAAAACGAAAAATAGAGAAGCAAAAAGAACAAGATGTAGGGGAAGGGGCAAAGGGAAGAAATACTACTTACCCGAACCCACTCCAAGCCTCCAGACCATGCTAGCCCTGCTGCCGTAATCATCAAATCTCCCGCCCTCCTTTTTCTCCCCCTTTCTGGTGAAGTCATGGAAGATAAAAATTCTTGCATGACATCTTTTCAGTGCACATGAGACCAGGGAATAAATCATTGTGGAATGACACGACATTTTTCACCTAATATATGGTCAGCAGAGTGAGGATAAAATTGCCCGCTTGTTCGAAAACTCTTTTCAGATGACCAGGTTAGGATAGCATCGGTTTTGGCAGGAAAGAGTGAAATCTCAGTCCAACATCTACTCGAATTGAGCTCAAATTAATGTTTGGTATGCCCAACAGACCAACACGTTATTGCTCAAATGTGGATACTCGGTAGATTATTGCATGCAGTATTATTATAGTCAGCAGTAGCAAAGAATTAGAAGATGAGTCTGTCAAGAGTGTGTGCAGAGTTCGTGACAACCCCTACTTGGACAGAGTCTGCTGTGTGCCAGATGTTGCGCTTCTCCTTTATGCCAAAAGGATTCACTAGGTTAATGTACCATATTATTTCCATTGGCGTATGCAATCTAGACATTGAAACCATTACAGTTGCCAATATGTGACGAGATCACTGCATTCGCTATTCATTCACTGCGTACATATACATACACAGATTCATCAAGGGGGAGCATGGTCCGATTTGGATTGATTTCATATTCAAATCAAAGCCGAACCAGCCCTAAATGGTTTGGCACTTCTAGAAATTAAACTGAATCAATAGAAGGTTGAAACCAAATCAAACCAACATGGTTTAAATGATCTAATTTGGTTTGATTTATCGATTTATATTATTATTATTATTATTATTTTATGATTCATGAAGATTTGTTTTTTTTTATATAAAAATTATTTTTTTTTCACATAAGAGTATCATCAACAGAATTTATCAAGTAAAATGATTTAAATTGACATAAGATATTGTCACTCAACAAAATGAAATTCTTAAACAAATACCATCATTGAGGATTAAGATAAAGATCCCCAACGTATTACAAAAAAAAAAAATAATTCAGTAAATAAGTCACTTAGGATTTAAGGCTAATCAACACAAAATCAAATTGATAAACAACATCATAAATCTAAAATTATTTTCTAATATATTAATACTCCAACATAAACAACATCCTAATCAAAATGATGTCATTTTATTAAAATCGGTTCAGTTCGATTTGAGAACGATTTTATTTACTGACAAATCTGAAACAATATAAATCTGCTTTTTATATATCAAAAATCAATCAAATCAAACCGAATAAAATTTTAACCAAAACCACACCTGTGATTTGGTTAGGTTTCACTGATTTGATTGTATCCTTTCCCTCTTGCTATTGGATAATAATTTAGACCACCATAATGTCCAGCCAACTATCATGACACAGTCTAAATGCAGTCTGCGTTGCTTATAATCAATGGTTTCTGATAATTGCGGGATGGTAGGGGCAAAGATTGGCGAGTGCAAGAAGTGTCCTACTTTTGAGAGCCGAAGGCCTCTCCCATCACCCTGGAGCGGTTTGATAGATCCAGAGCTTTCAAATAAATCTGGTATTCTTGGTTGTATCTTCCTTCGCAAGAGCGGATACATTGGTGGAAATCAAACATGAAGGAAGCCATGGCGATGGCAAGAGCTACTCTCAGTAATTGAGTTGAAGATTTTGTTCCCGAGTTTGAGCAAGATAGGGATTTGAAAAGATGGCAGTAGTCTCCCTTTTTTTTTTATGTAAAAAAACAGCTTCCCTCAATTGAAATTACATTAAAGAGCATTTTATCGGTTGTACCGGACGGCTGCTGGTGTCTGGTTCAAGAACTTGTTTGAGGCAAAAAGAATAGTGTTTATGTATAGATATTACTTTTAAAAAGTTGCTCTGTTATATATTTAATAAAAGAAGTAACTTCTTCTGTCTATTTCGAGCATCGCTTCAGTCAGAACATTCTGTTCGCAGCGACCACCTCAATTGCCTTTTAATTGGTTACGTTTCTGACAGAAATCCGGATGAAATACCTCTGACTTTCATGAGCATGGGTGCACGTTAGTTGGCTGTTTAGCTTTCCAGTCTCCATGGAGGGCTTGTGTTTGTTTTAAAGTGCGTCTGTTGTTATGCACTCACCGATTCAAGAAGGTTATACGCTGGGAAACTAATAGCTGGTGGGTATGCTAAAGAAAGCACCAAGATCACCCTATCAATCAGCTTGTAATGCAGCTACATACATCTCTCTCTTCAGAGCTGGCAAAGTATTAGTCTCTGATGGGTGATGGCGGTGATGATAGCATGGTATTGTGTTTGGCACCTGAAAAGAGTTCAGCGGGAGACAGATCCGGAATTCAGTAAAACTCCAAAAAATTCACCTTCAGAAGGGATCTGAACAACTGAAACTTATCAAATATCTCAAAGTAATTCATTGAAGTACTTATATAAGCATTAAACATTGACAAAAACTAACCCGCTTCTTCCAGCACATAACATCATTTGTAACTCAGAAATGCCATATTGTAGTAGTTGTGAATAAATAAAGTATGTGAATATATTCTGAATAAATTGAGTTGTTTTTTTTTATAAATAATAATACAAAGAATCATTCAATAAAGAGTAAAAATAGATATCCTTCAGAAAATTAAATCTAGTAGTTTGAAGAATATTATTACGAGGGACCGTTGTCAGATTTCCAATATTGCATGTGCCAGCGTCCGAGCAATTATATTATTGTCCTTTTGCGTCAACGTGGGGAAAAAAACAAGGGAACGAGTGAAGGCAGGTCCAGTCCTCTGGATCCGATCCGAGAGGGGAGGAGACTGGTCGTGGGCCCAAGAAACCCGCCGGGCGCCAACCTCGGTCAACGGAATGCAGTGTTGATAACGTCAAACATTTGATCTTTCGAATAATATATTTAAAATAAAGATTTTTCAACAAAATACATAATAAAGTAACCGATTTGTGCATGTTACTCATGATTTATATTTTAATTATTTTAACTTAATTTGATTGGACAAACCTAGTGGATAACTAAATCAGAATCCAGATCCCATCAGCCCCATTCATACGAAAAACAAATTAAGTTCGAATATAAAATTCTGATCTGATTTTAATTTAGCCCTGCCATGATCTCATTCAACTCCATCACACGTGTGATCATATACTCTTATCTCACAAGTGCCAGACCAATAACCCCCTGCAGAACGTTTTCATATATAAATATATTTACCTTAAAAAATGGTTAAATAACACATCCTGACTCACCTACCCTGGCCGGATTCAAGGTTGCAATATTTTAAAGATGATTCACCAGACGACGTGCATATTGCTATGTGTGTGTGTATATATATATATAGAGAGAGAGAGAGAGATTGGGACCAGTTGGGACGTAAATCCACGATCACGGGAAAGGAGGTGGAAGGGGAAGAGAAAGAACGAAAAGCCTCGTTCCCTTGAGATCTCCACAGGAATTCTCTTCTGAATCAAGGGGCGAACGGGAGCGGTCGCCGTGGGAGGAGAGGAGGGCAGACGAGAAAGGAATGGAATTGTTCTACTGCCTGGCGTTCGGGGGTTTGTCGATGGTGGTGGCGGCGCTGGAGCTGAGCAAGACCAACAAAGACCGCGTCGCCATCTCCTCCGCCTTCAACTCCTTCAAGAACAACTACCTCGTCGTCTACTCCCTCGCCATGGGTTCGTCCCGCCTCTTCCCTCCTTACCCTAAGGTTACCCTTCAGATCTTGTCTCGGAAAAATCCCTCCGGTTCGCCATCTGGGATCGTTGATCTGGAGCCGAGGCTCTGGTCTAGGGGGATCCCTTCTGGTTTTTATGATCTAAACGGCGAGCCTTTGGCTCTGTGTGGATTGATCCCCAGGGTTTTGAAAGTGTCGATTTCTGGAGTTAATTTGATGTTTTTTGTCTGATAATGTGGGTTGATCGATCTTGTTAGATAATATCGGTTGATCGTCTCTCTGTCTGTTTGCTCGGAGTGATCTTTGGATTTAGTGCTCTTCTTGCGCAGAAGCACGTAAATGAAATGATTTTATTTTTTTCATGATCGCCATGAATTGAGTACCTAAGAGTTGAGGTCAAGTTTTCTCCATATTTGTCATGGCGGGAGTCTTTTCTTTCTTTCTCTCTTCTTTCTTTCTGTCTTGACAGGGGTTGGTCTAATTATGATGTTTTCTGGGCATCAGCTGGTGATTAGTCTTTCTTTCTTTCTTTCTTTCTGTTTTGGCGGGAATTGGCGTAATTATGATGTTGTTTTCTTGGCATCAGCTGGTGATTGGTTTTTCTTTCTTTCTTTCTTTCTTTCTTTTTTGACGGGGATTGGTCTAATTATGGTGTTGTTTTCTTGGCATCAGGTGGTGATTGGTTTTTCTTTCTTTCTTTCTTACTTTCTGTGTTGGTGGGAATTGGTCTAATTATGAAGTTGTTTTCTTGGCATCAGCTGGTGATTGGTTGCAGGGTCCTTATGTCTACTACCTCTACAGCCAGTATGGTTTCGACAAGGGAGATATTGGGCGGCTCTTCATTGCAGGATTTGGATCTTCCATGCTGTTTGGGACAATTGTCGGATCTCTGGCTGATAAGCAGTGAGAATTTCTGATATGCATTTGTTCTATCATGCGTGGTGTTTTTCTTTGGAAATCTAACTGTTGGAAGAGTGAATTGTTGGAATAAGATGTTGCGGTTAATGCATGCAAATGCAGGGGTCGGAAGAGGGCTTGTGTGACCTATTGCATAGCTTATATTCTCAGTTGTATCACTAAGCATTCTCCGGAGTACAAGGTTTTGATGTTGGGACGTGTATTGGGAGGAATTGCAACATCTCTACTCTTTTCAGCCTTTGAGTCATGGCTTGTTGCAGAACATTTTAAGGTCATGATGATCAACTTTTTCTTTCCTTTATTTCTTTTAACTCTGCTGTAGTTTACTCAAGAAAAGATAGATTTGGTCATCTTTGTAGGTGTGAAATCTTAAATATACAGCAATGAATCAGATTTTCTACTCAACTAAAGTTGAATTTTTGTAGTAAAATAAGATGAGCAATTTTTTCTAGTGTGATGTATCCATCAGATTGGTTCTCTCGATTTATGTACGTGCTTATAATTGATCTGTGTTTTGCGTGTGTGTGCTTAGCTACTTTGCTTTCTTCTCCCATTTAGAGTTGGGTGTTCCTCCCTCTTTGATTTGTTGCAAAAATTGGCAGTCGAGTTTTAAAATTTTCACCTATCCATCGTATATGGATGTCTGGACATACGCTTGGCTTTTTTTGATTTGTAACTGTTCTCATTTCATGCTCCTGTTGTGTTCCTATCAGCATTTGAAATTCAGGATTTAAAATTCATTTGACATGATCATAGATATACTTCACTCAGAAATATTATAAGAAAATTGGAGATAAACCATTGAAATGATGAAGCTAAGAAAAAATATGCGAGAAACAGGGGAATGAAAGCAAAGATATAAACATTCAGAGGGAAAAAATGGAGAGCCATGATTACCATGTCTTTTTTTTTAAAAAAAAATATTTGCTAATAATTTTCAGACTATGCAGTTTTTTATATTTATTATAACAATGCTGTGAGGGAAATTTCAGATGAAAAGTTAAAGAATATTTGAATACCTTTTCAGTTATGAAACCCATCTAACAAGGATTACGATTGTAAATTATGCACCATAACCATAGCCATCAAACCTTGTCCTAGCTATTTTTGGTTGGCTTCTAATTTCAAATTGTATGCGATGAAATTAGGCACTTCTTTCATTAAATTACGAATGACACAATCTAGAATAATTGTTGAAATACATGATCTGTCTGCTGACTTGCCACATTGGAAGTGTATTTCATAATTCATATATCTGAACGACTACCTTCCTGGTCCTTGTTTTGATGGACCTTGCTACTGCTCTTTTACAGAAAGGTTTTGATCCGCAATGGCTATCATTAACTTTCTCCAAAGCGATATTTCTTGGCAATGGTCTTGTTGCCATCATCTCTGGGTTATTTGCAAATGTATTGGTTGATAACCTAGGACTTGGCCCTGTGGCTCCATTTGATGCTGCTGCAATCCTCCTTGCAATAGCCATGGTCATTATCTTACCCTCATGGAGTGAAAACTACGGAGATCCTTCTGAGAGCAACGATTTAATTGCTCAGTTCAAGGTTGCTGCTGTAGCCATTGCTTCTGGTAGGTGTGCCCTCTTAGTGAATAATTTTTGAATTTAGGGCCATCAGCTTCAATATTATTCTGTTTGGTTGAAACAGATGAGAAAATTGCTTTGCTGGGTGCAATACAATCACTCTTTGAGGGCTCTATGTATACTTTTGTATTCTTGTGGACTCCTGCTCTAAGCCCAAATGATGAGGACCTCCCTCATGGCTTTATTTTTGCTACATTCATGTTGTCTTCAATGTTGGGGAGCTCCATTGCATCTCGGCTTCTGGCCCGTCCAACACCCAAAGTTGAAAGTTATATGCAGATTGTTTTTGCAATCTCTTCCTTCACTCTAATGCTTCCTACTTTTACCAGTGTAAGACTGCCTGCTTGTACCAACTAATATGAAATTCTTTCGCTAAGTTGATAATATGCATATGACTTGATTCTTAATTTGGAACAGTTCCTGGTAGCACCTTCCACGGAGAACGGTGGGAGCATCTCATTTGGGGGTCGTATCCTATTCTTTGGTTTCTGTGTCTTTGAAGCATCCGTGGGAATTTTTTGGCCATCAATTATGAAAATGAGATCTCAGTACATTCCTGAGGAGGCCAGAAGCACAATCATGAACTTCTTCCGCATTCCTCTGAACATTTTTGTCTGCATTGTGCTTTACAATGTAAGTATGGGTTCAACAGATGCTATAGTCTAACTATGTTCAAGCTAATTTTTCCCTCAAAAAGAACAAATGGAAAATTTAAACTTTAAAAAGTAGCTGTCTTATCTATTGTCTTAGCTTCTTCATAAGTTCAACTTTATCCATATTTGGTATGACTTCAATCAGTTACTCGAAGTTATGGATGATGGTTTGGGCTAAATATCTCTTTCTACTTGGTTACATTAGCATCCAGCATGTGTTGATGTGCATGAGAAGTATGATGGATGGTTCAACATTTGTTCAAATCTATATTTAGATGTTAGAGATGATAAATGCACTCCCTCTTTCAGTTGCTATATATCAATTCTCTCTTGAGGCAAGTTGGTGCATTTAGTATAGAAACATATATGTGCTAATTGCTGATGGAAAGGATGGGCAGTAGCCTGACTTTCAGTCAGGAGTTTGCTTTATCGAGGTTCTACTTTGACATTAGAGATATATTAAGGTCATTCCAAAAGACAAAATGATGGAATTATTGGATTACAAATTTCTCAAAAGTTTAAAAATCACAGAACATTGAGAATACTGATATTTGTAATAACGGTATCTTGAAGGTGAGCGCTTTCCCCATAACTGTCATGTTTGGAATGTGTTCAATTTTCCTGTTTATGGCTTCAATCTTGCAAAGGCGGCTGATGGTGGTTGCTGAGATCCATAGATCAAGTAAGTTATTGCATGTCACTTGCACTGTCAAACCTGAACTTGATGTATTCTTACATTGAAATCTTTTTTACGTAAGGCCCAACTTCATCAAAATGGGTCATCTCCTTAAAACTAATAGACCTTGGCTGCATGCTTATCATTGATGTACTTTTGGCAGGGGCACAAGATTGGCCATCTTTAAATGAGAGGGATGGTGAGACAGCGCCATTGAATATCTAATCAGCAAGAAGACAACTGGAGCACAATAGAAGTTGCAATTCACATTAAGGCACCACCACTAGCTGATGTAGCTGAGCTGATAAATAAGATGGTTTCAGAGGAGTTTTGGACGTTTGGAAGAACCGTTAGCACATGAATATCATTCAAAAACAGCAGACTGTTCCATATGGAGAACTCTCCTTTAGTCTTAGATTTTCCTTTTCTTTGTAACAGAGAAGTGATCTACTCATGCATAGCAACCCGCCCGATAGGTTATACATTGATCATCATTTTTTGCTGTTCTGTTGCCATTTTCCTGATCTGATGAAGATACGATTGTTCCCATGCCTCATTCTTTAATATTCTTTGCACATATGCAAAACATGGGTTTCTAACAGCATTCTTTTGTAGTATTTCTTTTGTAACTCTTGATTACTGTTGCTAAAAAATCACTTTATAATAAGAAGTGTATGTTGTTGCATGATTAGGACGTCTGTTGAATTTGATACTTTTGTCTCACAGGCATGTCTGCTGCATTCATGACTGTGTGTCGCATGGATAGGCTGTGCTCAGTCCATGAAGTATCTGATCATGTGATTTTATACTCTGAGTTTACATTTTTTTTATTTTACATTATTTCTTCTAATAACAAATAGTGACTGTCCTTTTTTTGTGGCAAATTTCAAGATTATTATGAATTTAATTATCATTTTGTCTATATGTGGATGGTATTCCTACAAGTCTAAAACATCTCAAATGTTGGTTCCATCTCAAATGTGTGGCTTAAATTTCCCCCCTAACACTCGGTTCTTTTTCTATTTCTATTAAGTTTATTGAAGGTCTATTTCAGCTCTTCTAAACAATGTGCTTATCCTATTCCAGAAGACAATCTCCTGATAAGATTCTAAGCCACACAATAAGAGTGGTCTTCTGATGTTGTTAAACCTATGTATCATGAAAACTAATGTACGGGATGCCAAGCCACCTCCAAGCCAAGCAAGTATTTAGCATGACTTTGAGCAACCCGTCCAGTCACTGGCTATTCGGATGCCAACAAAGCAGTGGCAATGTGCCGTCCTGTGCACAGAAGATATTCACAGCTACAAAGTTATTACGCAATGTCACAATGTTATAAACCAAAATGAAATCTTCACTACGCAAGTGTCTTGCTTTTGAGCTACGGCTGGGGACCATTGACACAATCATAAAAAAGCTGTTTTGCATATATAGGAGGCTCCTTTTCGTTACATACTTTAGACTCCTTCACGTACCATAGATGCCTCAGAGATCGAATTTTCAAGTAAGGGTCAAAATTAACTTGTCCCCGTTGGATATGTCTTCATTCTTTCTCAGAGCTTTATATCATTGACATCCTGACTCAAGTTTCATGAATTTTGTGTGTTAATTTACTGTAATAACTTTAGAAACCTCATAAACCAATTTTGCTTCTTGATAGAATTAGCCACACGTGTAACGTCACCAGAATGTGAATAATTGTTTTCCTCTATAGAAAAAGTCAATCATTTTATGTTTTTCATCTTCCACTTGTCTTTGCATTTCTATCATGTAGATTCATGATTGCAGCCTGTTGGAGGATACCCACCGACCGACCGACCGACGACCCGACCGATCGACCGACGGCCCGACCGACCGACTGGCAGACCGATCGACGCACGGCCCGACCGACCGACTGGCCGACCGACCGACCGACTGGCGGACCGACCGACGCACGGCCCGACCGACCGACTGGCCGACCGACCGACCGACGGCCCGACGGCTCGACCGACTCCGACTGGGCGAGAACCCGACCGATCGTCGGTCGGGGCGACCAACTGACGGATGCCATCACCGGCCATTCAACAATCCATCGCCGACTGGGGATATGTCGGGCGTATCCATCCCGACCGACTGAACCCAGTGGACTAATGGCCGACTCACATGATGCTCGCCGACCAATGGAGGGGCCCGACACCACTCAGCTGGCTACCGACTTTGGGTCGGTCGGCTCCTCCAACCACCGTACAGCCGCCAGACGTTGTCAGCTCTGACACGGACATGCGGCACGGCTACCTAGGGGCATTGTCCCGCACAGGGCATAGTCAACCCTGGTGATTGGACAGCCACACGGCAACATGACGTTTTCACGGCGACTCTGACAGTCCACAGTGAGTTGACAGTTCCTCACTTGTCCGCGCCATTAATGACGGCGCCATACTGTGCTCCACTATATATACCGGGGGAGGCAACAGTGCAAGGGATCGATCCGCCCGTCTCTCCCACATATGCAGGCTCGCTCCTCTTTCCCTCTCCCTCTCTCAGAGCTTTCTGTCTACATTTCACTGTTGCCCAGTCACCTCTCTGACTTGACCGTCGGAGGGTCCCCGCCGGAGCCGCCTCCGGTCAGTGCGGACTTCCTTTTGCAGGTGCACGCTCCCCGACGATCGGACGACGAGGCGATTGGCCGCAACAGATTGGCGCGCCAGGTAGGGGCCGGCATGACTAGGACAAGAGCTCAACGATCGAGAGTCACTGGGTCGGCCAGGCGCTCTTCCCGCCGGGAAGAGGCCTCTCCACCACCACCGGCGGCGGAGCCTAGCTCTCCGCGTCCTGTAGTGACCACGGAGGCCCAGATTGCGGCCATCGTACGGCAGATGACCGTACTGACCGATGCAGTCAAAAGCCTCCAGCAGCAACCGGCGACCCGACCTATGCCTTCCAGGAGCAGCCGCCGACGACCGCGCCGATCCCCGTCACCTCCATGCGAGCGCTCCCAACAGCGCTCCCACGGAGAGGAGGAGGGACGACCACGGCGCGACGACCGACGGTCCCAGCGGCCCTCTCCCTCCCCGTTGGAACGGGCAAGGAAGGAGAAGCGGCCGCGCACACCGTCGGCCTCCCTTTCAGAATCTTCCGGAGACTCCACTCCTGGGGTCTCCCAGCATCGACGAGCGGACGACTACGAGCGACGGTTCGAGGAAATCGACCGCCGACTTGCCCAACTGCAGACGGACGGCCAGAAGTCTTCCAACGACCTCGACTTCCAGACCGCCCAACCTCTCTCCCGACTGGTTCTCGACGAGCCGATTCCAAGTCGGTTCAAGATGTCGCACGTGGAGCCATACGACGGCTCCACCGACCCAGTCGACCACCTCGAGAGCTATAAAGCTCTCATGACGATCCAAGGGGCAACCGACGCTCTTTCCTGCATCGGCTTCCCCGCCACGCTCCGCAAGGCTGCTAGGGCTTGGTACTCCGGTCTTCGATCGGGCAGTATCCATTCCTTCGGGCAGCTCGAGCACTCGTTCGTGGCCCATTTCAGCACTAGCCGAAAGCCGCCGCGAACGTCGGACAGCCTTTTCTCCCTCAAGCAGGGGGAAAACGAGACGCTCCGACACTTCGTGGCGCGATTCAACGCGGCCACGCTCGAGGTCCGGGACCTCAACGAAGACATGGCTGTCTCAGCCATGAAGCGGGGCTTGAGGGCGTCCCGATTCACTTATTCTCTGGACAAGACCCTCTCCCGGACTTATGCCGAACTACTGGAGCGCGCATACAAGTATATGCGCGCGGACGAAGGAGCATCCGACCGACGCTTGGCCGAGCCCAGAGGCCCGAAGGAGAAGCGGAGAAAAGGTCGGGAGCCCGTCGAACCAAGCAGGCCCCCGACCGATAGCCGGGTCTCACCGCCCCGACGAATCCAAAAGCCATCTCGACAGCAGACTCCGAGGCCGGTGCATCCCAGGTACGACTCCTACACTCCTCTCTCCGCTCCCCGTGCGCAGATCTTGATAGAGATCGAGGGAGAGGAATACCTACGACGGCCTCCGCCTCTGAAGGCAAAAGGCCTCGACCGTCGGAAGTATTGTCGGTTCCATCGGAGCCACGGTCACGACACCGAGCGGTGCGTCCAGTTGAAGGATGAGATTGAAAATCTCATCCGCCGGGGGTACCTCGGCAAATTTCGAAAGGGTCCGCCGACTCAACCGGTTATCGATCGACGCCCCCAGCCGACTGAAGAGGCGCCGACTAACCAGCCGACGGCCGGAGTCATCAACATGATCTCCAAGCGGCTGGGCCCGGGGACGTCTGCAGGAGGGGAGCCGACGAAAAGGCCGCGCCCGGATGACGTAATCACCTTCACAGAAGACGACGTTCGGGGCATCGAAACCCCTCATGATGACGCTGTTGTTGTGTCGGCGACAATAGCCAATTATGATGTAAAATGAATTTTTGTTGATAATGGAAGTTCGACAAATGTTTTGTTTTACTCGATCTTCTCCCGAATGCGACTGTCAACTGACCGACTTAGGAGGGTCCCTGTGCCCCTGATCGGCTTTGCCGGAGACACCGTCACGACAGAGGGAGAAATTACCCTGCCAGTGACGGTCGGCGTCGAACCACGGCAAAGCACGGTCTCCCTCACTTTCGCGGTCGTCCAAGTTCCTTCGGCCTACAACGCCATACTCGGACGACCCGGACTGAACGCCCTCAAGGCGATCGTCTCGACGTACCATCTCCTTGTTCGATTCCCGACCAAAAATGGAGTCGGGGAGATGCGCGGAGATCAACAGCTCGCCCGACGATGCTTCCAAATCTCCGCTCAAAGCAACGAGACGAAGGATCCTCTGACCATCGACAAGCTGGACCAAAGGGAGGAGGAAGAACGGGGTTCGCCCGCCGAGCAACTCGAGGCGATCCCGATAGGAGAAAGTCCCGACAGGAAAGTTTGGGTCGGGTCTCAATTGCCCGACGCCGAACGACGCCGACTGACGGAGATGCTAACGGCCAATGCCGACATATTTGCTTGGTCGGCAGCAGATATGTCGGGCATCCCTCCAGAAACAATAACTCACCGACTCAACATCGACCCGACGATGAAGCCGGTGAGGCAGAAGAAAAGGTCCTTCGCCCCAGAGAGGCAGAGGGCCATCGACGAAGAAGTGGACAAGCTACTCGAGGCAGGCTTCATTCGAGAATCCACGTATCCCGATTGGCTCGCCAATGTTGTCATGGTCAAGAAAGCCAACGGAAAGTGGAGGATCTGCATCGACTATACCGACCTCAACAGAGCTTGCCCAAAGGATAGCTTCCCACTTCCGAAGATCGACCAGCTGGTGGATGCGACGTCCGGATTTCGACTGCTCAGCTTCATGGACGCCTTCGCCGGGTACAATCAGATCCGGATGGTGCCTGAAGACGAGGAGCACACCGCGTTCGTAACTCCCAAGGGCCTCTACTGTTATCGGGTGATGCCCTTCGGATTGAAGAACGCCGGCGCCACCTACCAGCGACTCGTCAATAAGGTCTTTAAAGATCAGATCGGGCGTAACATGGAGGTGTACGTGGACGACATGCTGGTAAAGAGCACGCAGATCTCGGACCATGTTCAGGATCTCGAGGAGACCTTTTGCACCCTTCGACGACACCGAATGAAGCTCAACCCGACCAAGTGTGCTTTCGGGGTGACCTCAGGGAAGTTCCTCGGATTCCTCGTTTCTCAGAGAGGGATCGAGGCCAACCCTGAGAAGATAAAGACAATCCTCGACATGCGTCATCCGAACACCAAGAAGGAGGTCCAACAGCTGAACGAAAGAATCGTCGCTCTTAGCCGATTCATTTCCCGGTCGGCTGAAAGGTGCCTCCCGTTCTTCAAGATTCTGCGTCGAGCGAACGGTTTCTCTTGGTCGGATGAGTGCGAGCAGGCCTTCGAAGACCTGAAAAGGTACATGGCTTCTCTGCCGCTGCTCGTAAAGTCGCAAGCCGGGGAGACCTTGTATCTCTACTTGGCTGCATCTTCCGAGGCGATCAGTTCGGTGCTCGTTCGGAAAACGAGTGCCGAACTCATCAGTCCATCTACTACACCAGCAAAGTGCTCCACGGCGCCGAAGCCAGATACTCGGAGACGGAAAAGATGATTTTTGCCCTGACCGTCTCCGCGCAACAGCTTCGACCGTACTTCCAGGCCCACGCCATCGTGGTACTCACCAACCAGCCCCTGAGGGCAGTACTGCGCCGGCCCGACACATCCGGACGACTCGCTAAGTGGGCAATAAAGCTTAGCGAGTTTGACATTCAATCCGACCAAGGCCTGCCCTGAAGGCCCAGGTCTTGGCCGACTTCATCGCCGAATGCCCGACGACCGACTGAGAGTCGGAAGCAGAAGACCCGGGACGAGATGCGGTCTCTGAGCCGGACCCGATCTCCACCTGGGTACTCCACATCGACGGAGCCTCCAACGCTCAGGGAAGCGGGGCCGGGCTCCTGCTCACGAATTTGGATGGGGTGGTCACCGAGTACGCCCTCCGGTTCGACTTCAAGGCCTCCAACAATCAAGCCGAATACGAGGCACTTCTCGTCGGCTTGAGGATGGCGAAGGAGCTGGGCATCGACTGCCTCCGGGCATTCTCCGACTCTCAGCTGATCGTGGGGCAGGTCAAGGAAGAATTCGAGGCGCGAGATCCGACCATGATCAAGTACCTTCAGAAAGTGAAGGACCTCGTGGCACGCCTCGAGTATTTCGAGATCTCCCACATCCCCAGGACGGAGAATGCCCGTGCCGACGCTCTCTCCAGATTGGCAACGTCGGCCTATGACTCTTTGGGTCGGACGTTCGTCGAAAACCTCCAGCAACCGAGCATCGATCGGGTCAAAGAAGTGCAACAGCTAACATCCGAACCAAGTTGGATGGACCCGATCGTCCGGTACCTGACCGACGGGATCAGTCCCGAAGATCCCGCGGAGGCCAAGCGGCTCCGATGGTCGGCCTCGCAATATGCGATCATGGACGGTCGACTCTACAAAAGGTCATTTTCTCTCCCTTTGCTCAGGTGCTTGGGGCCGACCGATGCTGACTACGCTCTCCGAGAGGTTCACGAAGGAATTTGCGGGAATCACTTGGGGGGCAAGTCCCTAGCCTTCAAGGTCCTGCGACGAGGCTACTACTGGCCAACCATGAAGAAGGATACGGCGGAGTTGGTCCGGAGGTGCGAGCCATGCCAAAAGTATGCCAATATTCAGCACCAACCGGCCAGCCAAATCGCTCCCATTGTCGCTCCGTGGCCCTTCGTCCAGTGGGGAGTCGACATTCTCGGTCCGTTCCCACCAGCGTCGGGCCAAAGGAAGTTCATCGTTGTCGCCATCGACTACTTCACGAAGTGGGTCGAGGCCGAACCCTTGGCGCAGATCACTGAGCGGAAGATGGAGGACTTCATCCAAAAGTCCATCATCTTCAGGTTCAGATTGCCGCACACCATCATCACCGACAACGGACGGCAATTCGACAACCAAGACTTCAGAGACTTCTGCGCCAGGTTCCACATCCGGCATCGATTAACTTCAGTCGGGCACCCACAGTCCAATGGTGAGGTCGAGGTGACCAACCGAACCTTGCTCCATGGACTCAAGACCCGACTCAATGAAGCCAAAGGTCTCTGGGTCGATGAGCTGGGCTCCGTTCTGTGGGCTTACCGAACGACCCCCCGCGTCCCGACCGGGGAGTCGCCGTTCAGTTTGGCCTACGGGACAGAGGCTATGATCCCGCTCGAGATTGGCCTGCCATCTTCAAGGGTCGAGCAGTACCAAGAGCCAGACAACTCCGAGAGTCGGAGGGCCGACCTAGACCTCCTCCCCGAGCTACGAGATGAGGCTCAAATCCGAATGGCTTCATACCGACAGAGGGTCGTCCGGTACTACAACGCCAAGGTCAGACCGAAGCTTTTCAGGCCTGGCGACCTGGTCTTGAGGAAGGCAGAAGTGTCGAAGCCCTTGGACCAAGGGAAGCTGGCTCCCAACTGGGAATGACCTTACAAGGTTGCAGACACCTTCGGGCCGAGGGCCTATCGGCTGGAGACCCTTGAGGGGAAGCCCATTCCCCGGACTTGGAACGCCGACAACTTGAAGCTGTATTACCAGTGAATTTTGTAATTCAAAAGTCGGAATACAAGTTCAGCTTGAAAGTTCAGAGTTTTAACTCTTCAACTAATGATCGGTGCTCAGCCCCGACGTATCGACGTGGACCTAGCATCCGCCTAAAACCGACGACCTCATCGTCGGTAACGCATTGGACCCTTACAAGGACTGATGCATCTACAATGACGGGAGTTAACACTCCTTCGACGATGCGTCGGACCCTCACAAGGGCCGACGGACTCTTATGAACGGGAGTTCCACTCCTTCGACTTTCGGCAACACATCTGCCCCTGACAAAGGCCGATGCATCTGTTGCGACGGGGGTTCATACTCCTTCTACGGTCGAATTTTTGGGCCGAACCATCGGCCGACAAGCCGATCGGGCCCCGACCGAAGAAAGGCTGAAAGCCCACGCGACTGTCGTCGCGACTTCCGACCAGGCTACGGCCGGTCGAGGGATATTCGGCTTACCACCGTCTATCACACGACGCGACCTTAGTCGCATCTACGACTTGCCGACCAACCTGCGGCCGGCTGAACGACATTCGGCTTGCTACCGTATGTCGGAAGACACAGAACCCGACGCAAGAGTATGGGGACCCGACTTGCTATCGTTCCCCCGACACTGCGCCGGATGACGACCGACTAAGCACATCTACGGAAGCCCGACTACCGAACCATTACCAGGTTCGGTCGGCTCCCGACTCAACAGATGCACCCGACTGACGACTTCGACTATCGGAAGCCGACCTAAAGTCGGGACACATTCTACTTTCAGGGCTGCGCAAGTTATCGAAGTCTTACCGACTTACGTGAGTCAGCAACTTACTTAAGTTAGCGACTAAAGTTCGACATCGCAGCAATGATCGGCATTACAAACAAGAAGAAAAAGAAAAAGTTTCATTCATTGATGAAAAGAAATTACAAAGTCGGGTCGAAGCCCGGTTACATGTATTTTCAGAAAACAAAAAAGGCGAAGATAGTCGGCAGGGCCGATCATCCGTCCTAGTCGATCTCTTCGATCGACGGAGGATCGGGGATGATCGGCGTCTCGGCCATGAGCGGCGCTGGGTTGGCGGCCGGAGGATGGGCTTCAGTCGGCAAGGGAACTTCGGTCGGCACCTGCTCCGGGATGGCTTCCTCCACCACGACGACGCCTCCCGACGGCTGGTCGGCCACCTCCTCGGCCCCTTCTCCTTCGGCCCCTTCCTCCTCGGCTAGCGGCGGGACGACGCGGCTGACGTCCAACTCCGGGTACAAGGCATGGACGGCGTCCCGACCATCCTCGAACCCGACCCGGTATGAGGCGAAGCCCGATTCGAGCATCTCCTCCCGGTATTGGTCGGAGGACCGGAAGTCCTCCACCGCCCGATCGGCCGACTCCCTCGTCGACCTTGCCTCGTCCTCAGCACGGGCGAGCTCCTGCCTCGCCGACTCCGCCTCGACCCTCGCCATTTCGGCGTCGATCTGGGCGATGGACAGCTCCTCTTCGGCTTCCGCGAGCTTCTCCAGGCTGGCCCGAAGTTGCTCGCGTTCCCCTTGGAGTTCGGCGGTGGCACCATCTCGTTCACGTCGAAGGCGACGCACGGCCCGACCTTTGTGCTTGGCCTCCTTCTTGGCCGACCGGAGTTCGGACCCAAGCCGGGAGACCTCGTCGACTAACTTGGCCTCCCGGTCGGCCGACTGCTGGAGTTGGTCGGCCAACATTGCCCTCTCAGCCTCGGCCGCTGCCGACTTCTCCTTGAAGGCTGCCCGAACGTTGCCGAACCTCCGGTACCCGGCCTCCAGTTCGGACATTGTGAAGATCAGCTGCCGATGGAAAAAAGCTTCGTCAGAATCGCATAACACGAAAAATTTCTAAGTTAAAGAAAAAAGTGATGCGAAGCTTACCTCAACCATCGTCGGGTAGAACCGCGACAGCATCTCGGTCACCTGCCGAGACCGCAGCGACTCTACGTCGGCTGGGAGGAGGATCCCTTGGCACAACCTCCTCGCAAGGTTGTGGTCGGCCAACGCCGACGCACCCTCGGGGTAGTATGCGCTGGGAGGCATCGAGCGGCTCCCCGACCTATCCTCCTCCGTGGGTTCCATCGGGGCTTTCCCCCGATCAGCTGCCCCGACCGACGGGACTGGCAGCGACGGGACGCTGGAGTTCGACCCGACGCCCCCCGTTGCTCCAACGGACGCCGCCGGATGATGTTCGGTTTCCCGAACACCATCCGGCTCCACTCGCACCGGCAAAGCCGCCGATATTCCTTCGGCCGCCTCCTCAGTCGGCCTCTCCTCAGCTTGGACCGTCGGAGCCGCGAGGGCAATTACCGGCTCCGACTGGTCGGTTGCCGACGCCTCGACGGTCGGTGGGGCTGGGGCTGGTTTCTTTGCAGGGCGCGAAGGGCCGGCCCCCGACGCTGGCCTCTTCCTCGTGGCAAACCGTCGAATCTCGGCGTCCGTCGGCCTCATCCTCGGTGGTGTCCCTGCAATACCGACAAGAACGTTAAAGGCTGGACCAAAAGCTGACCAAAAGATGAACAAAAAGAAAGGCCGGGGGATCGGGCGATACCTATTCGGGGGACCAGACTCAAGCCGGCGTCATAGAGAGCTTGTTCGGTAACAAGCTCCCTCTGCTTCGGTACCGACATATCCTTCAGTCGGTGGAAGTCCTCCCGGTCGTCCGCTTCCACCCGACTGTTGTCGTTGGCCTCGGTTCGGGGTACACCCCAATGAGAAGGAAAGCCCCAAGGAGAAGAGGAGGAAACAAAGAAAAATTGGTTCTTCCACCCATGAATGGACGATGGAAGACCGGTGATGAAAGCAAGACCCTTCCGGGGGTTGAAGAGCCACCACCCTCGGGCTTTAGGGTGGGGTCGGAGCATAAAAAATGCCCGGAAGAGTGAGACGCGGGGGTTGGTCGGCAAAAGCTGACACAACAGCGCGAAAGAAATGATTAAACGAACAGAGTTCGGCGCCAGTTGCGCCGGACAAAGTCCGTAGTAATCAAGTAGATTCCGGACGAACTCCAGAATCGGAAGTCGAAGACCCGCGCGAAGGTCTTCAACGTACAGCGCCAGATCGCCAGGCGGAGGGTTATTGACCCGACCGCCGGCCCCTGGAGCAGAGAGCCGAAACTGCTCCGGGATGCGATAGTGCTCCCGAAGCCGATCGACGTTCGGCCCCGAAAGCGAGGAGGCCTCATCTTCCGGAGTCGATCGGGAGTCGTCGGTCGGGTTTCCCGATCGAGCTCCCTGGGTCGGATTCCTGGTCATTATGCCGGAACCGAAAGAAAAGAAAGAGAAGAAAGGGAAGAAGAAGGAGAAGAGGGGACCACGAACCAGATGGACCCTCCGCAAGCGAAGAAGAGCTCTGCCCGTGACGACTGAGAAATCGCCCGGACAGAGTTTCCCCAGCGAAATGTTGCAAGTGTGGGTCAGGGGTCCGGGAGGTCCTATATATATAGGGCCGACCGACGGCCGAGATGCTTCCGCGCCGATCGAAGACCTGCAGATGCGCGACGCGTGGCGCCCGCCGGTTGGCGGACGAGTCGGCGCGCCCCATCCCGGGACGGCCGCACCGCCCACATTAAATGCCGGAGGGGGCGCCGGCCAACCACCTTGACACGCGGCACGCGGGGAGCGGCTCCGCATTCATGCGCCCGCGTCGATTCGCGTTCCCGATGGGACGCCCGACAGCGGCCCACTCTCCCATGATCGGCACCGAATATCCGGTCGTCTGACGCCGTATCGTCCGGCGCCCGATCTTCTGACACCGACGTAACGTCTGACGACGACAAGACGTGGCGTCTGACACCTGACGCCGACGTGACTTCTGACATCGACTAGACGTCCGGATCGCTTGGCATTCATGAGGCGTCTGACATCAGATCATCCGGCGGTACGGTCGGATCTACACATGCGACAAATCCGCTCCCAGTCGTCCGGGATTGCTGCCCGAATGAAAGCATCGGCCAGCTCACCACCCGACTTAGGAGCGGAGGGGGGCAACTGTTGGGGGATACCCACCGACCGACCGATCGACGGCCCGACCGATCGACCGACGGCCCGACCGACCGACTGGCGGACCGACCGACGCACAGCCCGACCGACCGACTGGCCGACCGACTCCGACTGGGCGAGAACCCGACCGATCGTCGGTCGGGGCGACCAACTGACGGATGCCATCACCGGCCATTCAACAATCCATCGCCGACTGGGGATATGTCGGGCGTATCCATCCCGACCGACTGAACCCAGTGGACTGATGGCCGACTCACATGATGCTCGCCGACCAATGGAGGGGCCCGACACCACTCAGCTGGCTACCGACTTTGGGTCGGTCGGCTCCTCCAACCACCGTACAGCCGCCAGACGTTGTCAGCTCTGACACGGACATGCGGCACGGCTATCTAGGGGCATTGTCCCGCACAGGGCATAGTCAACCCTGGTGATTGGACAGCCACACGGCAACATGACGTTTTCACGGCGACTCTGACAGTCCACAGTGAGTTGACAGTTCCTCACTTGTCCGCGCCATTAATGACGGCGCCATAATGTGCTCCACTATATATACCGGGGGAGGCAACAGTGCAAGGGATCGATCCGTCCGTCTCTCCCACATACGCAGGCTCGCTCCTCTTTCCCTCTCCCTCTCTCAGAGCTTTCTGTCTACATTTCACTGTTGCCCAGTCACCTCTCTGACTTGACCGTCGGAGGGTTCCCGCCGGAGCAGCCTCCGGTCAGTACGGACTTCCTTTTGCAGGTGCACGCTCTCCGGCGATCGGACGACGAAGTAATTGGCCGCAACACAGCCTCTCTTTGGAGCTAAATTCTTTAGAGGGCAATTTTGCACTCCTTGTTGAGTAGTGCAGATGGCCGAACAATTCTATGAACCAAAGTTCCGGCCGTTTTGTTTTATCTTCTTACCCAAAGAACACATACCCTTTTGAAGTCACGCCGGGGCAGATCGACTCTATGAACATCAGTATGCCAGACCCTTTTTTTTTTTTTTGGTCCTCAAGGCATATGCAAGCCCCATTTATAAGCCCATGTAACAGATACTGATGAGAAGGAATCAACTTGACTTTTTTTGAAAATGAACGTTTAACTTTGAGTAAATATTAAAATCCTGCAGTTCTTTCGGATTGCTTTTCCTCTGTCCTTCCGCCTATGCTCAAAGGGTTAAAATAGTGTTGTCCGTCAGGCTACTTAACGAGGGACTTCGCAGCCCTCAAGTTTGTTTGTTGCAACAAAAAATGTAGGTCTGTCTGGTGCCAATTGAGGTCTATTTGATATCTTTGGCGAGAGAGGCTGCTACTTCTTTTGCCAAGATCCTATGTGCCAATTTAAATAAGGTTTCTATCTTCATCTAGCCATTGGATTTGGATCGGTGAGCAAGTTAATTTTTTCCACGTGTCAAGAGTATATTCATAAACCTCCTGACTGCATCCTTCATATCTTTCTTTTTTTTTTTTTTTTCTCTCATCGAAAGTAATTTACCTAGATGCTCTATCCTCGAAGGGCGGTACGTACATGTGCTTGGCTGTTTATAGGGTTCCAAAAGTATAACAAACAAATCTGCATTAGGAAACCATGAAATTTCCAGATTATCTGAAGTTAGTTGTGTTAAAGGCATACGGGGAAATGTTGGTCCGGGCGCTAAAAGAGTGGTGCTTTGTTCATGTAATATTCATAGAGCAACTTCATGTTTTGTCCATGTGAAGTGCTTCCCTTTCATGCTTTCCAGAGATCAGTCATTTGACCATCAGATATCACCACTAAAAAAGTTCAGTAGCCACAGGATGAATGGCCATAGGGGAGTTCAAATCATCTACTAGATGTGCTCCAATTAGACGTTTGTTACCCAAATTACATGGTATGAAAATTTAAGGTTTGGATTTGTACCGTTTCCCGAGTCAATGGTCATAGTTTCACCTCTTCTTTTCCTTTTTTCGAATAGACGGTTTCACTTTTCATGCCGCCTTCCACATGCTTGTAGCAATGTTTACAGAATAAGTGCTCTGTGGAGCATTTTGATGCCACAAGCTCATAACTGATCTTTCTTCAATATAGATTGATGGAGACATCTATCTAGGCTTCTATAAGCCATGAATATATTTCCCCACCTATTGGATGGAATTTGCTATTTGTTTCTGAATTAGAACATGCTCTGGCATAGGTGAACTGAGAAATATAGTCAGAAAATATCCACAGAAGCGTCAAATATGAATGCATAGATTGGATTATTAACTGATGGAACCAATCATGCATGTATACAAACAATAGCCACACAATGATGACATACAGTACTCTTATGTTTCACTATTGGCAACTTCACATTCTAACATGCTTGGCATCAGCACAAGCAGCTTCCAGATCCCCGATAAAGAACAGCATCTTATCAGAGATCTCCAGGCGCTGCTGTTCTAGCTTGCCTTGGAGCAGCCCTCCGTTGTCCCAGCTAGCTTGACGCTTACAAGAGCCTAGGTATCGTTGGATCTCACCTTGATGAATGAGATAGTAGTCGACTCCTTCTCTAATAATCTTCAAACCCCTGAAACAAAGTGGTACAGTAAAGTTATTTTACTTCATTTAAAGACGAGTCAGGGGCATAAATAATATAAAGAATATAGTGCTCAAACAGTTAAAAGGAAAATTCTGAGTCAACTGATTATATTGAGCAGGCATCCATGCATTTTCATATCCAGTTGCTTCATTGAAAGGTCTATGCACTCTTTGTTCACACATTCCGTCCTCCCTTTCTCCTTGCCTTTGAATATATTTTAGAAGCGAATTTTCTCCCTTTTTTTTCCCTCTAAACTGAAAAATTGTTAGGTTTATCTTGAGCTCAAGCTTGGCTCAGCACAGTGGATATTTTCCTTTTATTAAAATTTGGCAAATAGCTTGGCATCTTCAATCAGCATATGTAGATTAAACCTAGACTTACAATTTCAAAGATAAGGCCTGTATATTATGAATAACACCAATTCTTTGTGATTGAAGAAAAATGAGATAGACACAAAATACGGCAACTTTTTTTTTTTTTTTGGAAAGCATTAGCTTAAAATCTTTGATGATATATGGACAACATGTCAGAAAAGCTTCTAGCTATACAGCATTTGATATTTACTCTTGATATTCTGTTAAGATGGATGCTTCTACAAAATCAACACATATACCAACACTAGAACTTCATGAATAATCCTATGTGCAATCCTTCTTTATCAATTTCACTCCTTCAAGGACGAAATCTACTATTAGTCAACATGCAAAATGGCGTGCATATGTTTTATTTCCAGAGAAATATTTAATCTCTACGTCAATTCAATTTCCTAGATCATATCAGTATTTACTCCAGGGAGCAAGCATCTATTAGTATGGTCATATTTGTTTCAGTATGTAGGCATCAGAGAAAATATCAGATATGCATTTGGTTATAATGCAAACCAAGTCAAACATGAAACAGTCAACTCATCCTTGCCCAATTAAGACAAGTTTAGCTTACAAAGCTGTATTTACATTGAAGTTCCAATGAAGTTCATCAAAACATTGGATAGAAGAGCCCCCAAGGAAATTTTATATGGATATGCACTTGATGGCAGTTGCTAGAACCAAGTATGATTATAATCACTACAAGTATCAAAACATAGAAAGTTACTAATAAACAACAATCAGTTGCAACCTAAGCATGCCTTCCTCCTATTTTTCTCACTTGCCTCATTGAATTACAAAACAATTTAGTATCATAGTAGTACACCTAATCTCAGTTAGTATAGAATAAGTTAATAGAAATATAAATAAAGGTTCCTCCTATTTTTCTCACTTTCCTAATGGAATTGCAAAATAATTTAGATTCAGTTTAGTACACTTGATCTTAATGAGCAAAGGTTATGAGAAATGGAAATCCAGTAAGGGTGTGCTGATGACTTACAATCCATATCTGTTGCATCGATCTTGCACTATGTAGACATCTTTCCAAGTTCTGGAATCTTGTGGTGCATAGAATGCAGCACTGTCTTCTCCCCATCGTTTCTTGAATAGGCTGCTCCACAGGGCATTGTCAGAGCCTAATTTCCTCCACTTTCTGCAAACTAGTTAGTACACCAACACAGATGTTAGCATTAACTCAGCTTTGGATATAAACTAAAGGATTAACCAGTATGCTTGACAGTTTAATTTATGAAAGCAAATTGAAGACTCAGTTTCTGTTTTGATTGAACAAAACCTGCAAACATCACTCTGAAAGGGGATGAAAGGTATGTTATTAAGTTGTCTGAGGAGACATGATGTTTGCACAGTAAGCATGTTATCAATCACTTTTCGTGCCACCACTCCATCTATTCCAGCAAGGTCAAGGAATGGACCATAAAGTTTTCTAGAGGAACCAGAAAAGCTCATTCATTTGTCCCTAATGATCCAGTCATGGGCCTTTCCAAGCATCAGTCCATTTGCCATGCACGAAAGCATCAATTTTCCTGATTTCACACATTCTACAGTTCTGCAAAAATTGTGCATTCTGCCCAGTAAAAAAATCCATGCTTACCTTTGTCAATCCAAAAGTTGTTCTTATCTTGAAGAATACTAGATATATAGGTTCTAGGTCAAGTTATAAATGATGCATAGATATAATGATGGGTATCTCCATCCAAGATTCACCTCCAAATATGATTTTTTTCACCAAAACAGAACACTTAAAAATGGACGGTATAGATCCATGATCAGATGAACAAGTGTCATGACCTAGCTGCTTCACCGAAATATTTCACCATGAATACAGGCCTTATACCCAAATTCTTTGATAGACCAGGCAAGAAGTAATGTTTCTCCGCAAGAATGGCAATTTAATCAGCACTAACCCAATGAATGGAAAGGAATATAGTCGATACTGAGATATAATGATTAGGATTTGCGTCAAATTTACTGGATTCATCTCAAGAAATGAGTCACCAAACAAGTGTACCGCCAGCAGAACAGCACGGCACAATTCGGGTTAGATAATTCACCAAGAATTCAGGCGCTACACCCAAATCCTCTGTTTGGATCATGCAAGAAATCGTATTTGTTTACAAGAATGGCAGCTAAATCAGTATCAACCTAATGGCTGGAATTCTATTTCTCAAGTGGGTGAAAAATTGCATATGAGGAAGAGAAGTGATCGAGCAATCCATGTTGCCATGCTCAAGCAAGGCAAAACATGAAGAAAGAGATTGCACCAAAACAGACATTAATGAACAGCTTTGTATACCAGTTCTCTCCTGTTCCTTTCCCATCTCTCAGTCAACAATATGGAAAGATGCTTCCAGATTCACAAGAAGATCCTAAAAGAACTAATTCCAGTACCCAGATCTAAAGGACTGAAAAGAAACAAAGAAATTATAAAAAGCTCAAAACCACATAATTTGCAGTACCATCAAAAAAAAAAAAACCATAATTTGCAGAAAATTGTGGTCGTGATAAGGGAATTCAAAGACAGGAGGCAGTTTTCCTACAGCTGATGCCATAATTACCAGAATTGTGAAGTCAATTAGAAGAAGAAGAAGTCGGAGTGAGGAGGATTGGAGACAGAGCTACCTTGGAGAGTTGTTGCTAGAGTTCGGTGATCCAAGAGGTGGAAGATCCTGAGGCACAGCTCCTCCGGCAATCTCTCCATTCCCTCCTGATTCCACGAAAATTGCTCTCTCGGTTCGAAAGAGGGAAGAATTCTGTTGTCCGAGTCCGATGCAGATCCGGTTCGCGCTCTCTTTCTACCTCCCCATTCTTCTCGTCTTCTGCCACGTGCGCCAAGCCAGATTACTTATATATATATATATATATAATTAAAACTAAATCAGTTTTTGCCCCTAATCTTTTTCGATTTACATCTAGATTTTTTTTTTCTTTTTGGGTAAAGCGAACCTAGAGCTTTTCAAATGCAGACCTCTTTCTGTATTCTTTCCACCCGCGTTCGTTCTTGCCGCCGTGCACCGTGACCCAAATCATTTCCGCTGTCAATTATGTAGCCATCGCTCATGAGCCTTCTTTATCACAAAAAAAAAAAGAAAAAAGAAAGAAAGAAAAATTCAGTTCTGAAGTGTCTTGCTTTGCAACCACGAGATCCCAAGCTAGAGATTCTAAAATTATGGATGATCAAATCGTGTCCTCCTCCTCCTCCAGATTGATTCAAACAAGCTACCCTTTCTCAGGTTCATAAGACTTAGGGCATCCTTTGAAAAATTTTTCACAGCTAAATCCTCGGTCACCACTTTTATTTTCTTTTCTCAAATAATATCTCTCATGTGAGACGGGAATGTGTTATGTGGTTGCAAACAAAGGAAGCATATACGTTAATATAAAATCAAATGATTTAGAACTTAGTTATATCTCTAGTTTGATGGAAATAGCAGGGGTATATTACCTAAGTGAAATTATTTACTTTAGCTTAAGCAACTTCTAATCATTCTTACATAAATCATAATCTGCATTTGTAATTATTTAACTCCGAGAATCATGGAAATGATGCCACAGAGATTTAATGATATTTTCCTTTTTCTCGTTTTACTTCTTTTTTTTTCATTTAAAAAATAATTTGTAATTGTGCAAGGTGGGGTCATATTTGGCTCCAAAAACTGTGGTGTCTCATGAGACATAAAATTACTGATATGAAAAACTGGAAGACAGATTAGGATGCTAAAATAATATTATAATTTATTTACTGGGTGTATATGTAAATAATTTTGTTATATGTCATGTTCCTCTCTCTCTCTCTTTTTGATTTGTACAGTTTTATGGAGGGGAAGTAGATGCCCCACATGCCCCTTAAATTTCTGTTTTTGGGGCCCGGGCCACCCTCAAATAGCAAATGTTCTTACGGCCTGGCCAAGGCACAGAAGACAGCCGTTAACCGCGCGGCGCAACCGCGTGCAGGCGGTGATGCGGGGTTGTCCGCATTCGTATACGAGACCTCCAGTGTCTCCCGGCATCATCGTCGGCTCCATGCTTAGATCTTTAGAAAAACCTAATTTTTAACAAATGGGCACTTAGATGATAAGCTAAACCGGTTCTGTAGAAAAACTTAATTTTTAATAAATGGGTACCTAATGAAAATTTTTATAGATGGCCACACCAACCTGGATTCCAAGCGTAAAAGCTCTATAATCTTATATAATAATTTATAATAAAAAATGTAGATGGCGGTGAGGAGAGATTTTTTCATAGTAAACTTGATATGTTCAATTTTTTATAAATGTCTCTGGAAGTTGCGTGTTAAGAGGCAAAAAGTGTGCGTAAGAAGGTTTCCACCATTTTATGGAAGGTCAATTTCGTCCATTTGAGCCACAACAAGCCATCGGACCATTTGAGCGACGCCAAGTCATTGAGCTAACAGTCTATGATGAAATAAACCTTCATAAAACTATTGCAGTGCATAACATGTTATGCAAGACCACAAGCTACCCAACAAGAAAAATCTTTACGCGATGTTATGGTACATAATTTATTTATTTATTTTTGTCATCAAATTTTATTGGTCCGACATAGTTTTTGGCAAAGAAGTTTAATTTATTTATTTATTTTTGTCATCAAATTTTATTGGTCCGACATAGTTTTTGGCAAAGAAGTTTAATTAAGGTAGAGCGAGAAAAAGCAGGAGATGGTGACCGAACGAACCAACTTTTAGGTCAGACCGATAATTTAGATTATCCCTAAAAATCAGGATAATTTTTCCCAGACTCTCATACTTTCCCCTCAGACGCTTCTCGCTTAACAGATGACCCCTATCGAGGACCACATCAGCCGCTAAATTTAACAACGGAAATAACAGATTCGATTACCATTTGTCCCCCCTTGGAAGTCCAAGTTGGAAGGTAATAACCTGGGGTTGGAAACTGCTCGATCGGTGTGATCCATGTTGAATTAGTTTATAACATGCCTTTGAGTTGAGTACTTTAAGATCATCTATATCTTTGCCATTGATTCAAGGGACGCCAACAAAATCATCTAGAAGCTGAATAAACGACTCAGAGTTCCACCTCATAACATAGGCTCTTCTACATAACATGGAGAAATCTGGGAATTTGTTGATTGCACCGTTTGCAGGCAAGCCCTAAATGATTAGGGTCACAAATCACAACTGTAACACCAGCATCAGCATTAAGAAACAACGAGGAGCCCCACACTCCAGATATGGTTACGACAACCCTTCACATACCCATACTTCCAAACAAATTACCTGAGAAATCATCTTCCAACTCAAGTTTAGGTAACAACCGTCCATCCAGATTCGTTTCTTTGGCTGATATTATCGATCTCCTCATACCACACAAGAATGAGACGCAAAGGAAAAAATTGAACACCACAAGAATATGATAGAACTAAAAGGTAGAGATAATACCTTCCTTAACATTTATTTAAAAAAAAAAAGGGTACATCATCCTTTTCCATAAAAGAGGCACATTACCATTCCCAAGCCAAAAACTGGCACCAAGTAGGTGAGTTTGGCGATCTTGATGAAGTGCGATTTATGTTAGCAGGAGTTCTCATATTCCTAAGCCAAGTGGCACCCACCTAGCCTCAATATCTGCTTACTCGGAACGGTTAAAAGCATAAAGCTAACAAAAGCAGTCAAGTTACTTGTATAATAGAACGTATTTTTCTTTCAAGGGAGAAAAGGGAACGAAAAGATAGGTGCCAAGAAACTTTGGAAGCTAAAAAGGACAGGCAGAATCTTAGAAAGGCTATGCACTTGGTAACTGAATTCCAACATCACAACAATGCAAGCCAGAGCACAATGTTGTTCTATCATTCTATGGTTGCTAGGATTCCTAAAGTGCAGAATACGGATCTAACTTATCTTTTGTATTTAAAGTGCAGATATTCACTTAGATAGCGTAAAGAATATGAAAGTCATAGCAGAGGTTGTCCTTGGATTACATAAAGACACAAATTTCCAAAAGGTTAACTAATGCCTCAAAACACTCGTCTAAAACCAGAAAAGCTTGTACAGAGACCAATAAGCTAGATACAAGGAATGAAACAATAGAAGCAAGAAGCATACTTCATATCAATAATTAATCAGAGTTTCCAACAGAACCAAGAGACAATATTTGAACCACTGTAACGGAATAACAGCAACAATGAGGTAGTCACCAATTACATATCCTCATTAGACACAAAATTATTAAATTAAACCTTCAGTCACACATAACAAGAGTAACCGATGTTCGATCCTGGTCAATATACAGATTATCGAGCAGTGGGACAAAGTACAAACCTTCAAAATATGCAATGTAAATTCAGATGAAAAGAAAGCAAACAAACGAAAATGCAGGTCACTGAAACAAATAATAGAATCTGACTGACTGGAACATAGGAGTAACATAAATGCAATTAAGATAGCCAAAAACTAAGCCACTACATAAATGCAATTGTAGATGGCAAAAACTAAGCCACTTTTTGCATTCCTTTCCATCATACCAAATTACTTTTTCTACAATCAATTTATTACTTTTTTTACAACACTCTGAAAAGATTTGTAAAAAATTTTGATAAAAATATTTACTTAGAAATATGATAGCATTATTTTCTATTTAATGAAACTGAAAGTCACTTTCATGATCACAATCATCACATAAATGAAAAGCACCACTAGGATGCTAAAGATATTTAAAAAGCACAAGATTTCATCACTAGGCTACAAATATGATTCATGCTACAGCTTTGACCCCCTGAAAAGGAAGCAACTGACAGATACTTATGGATGATATGCGTGAACCCAACAAGGTCTTAAAGGTCAAAAATCTGCATGTAAATCCAAATTAAAAATATCGTATAGCAGACTACCTAAAATGTTAAAGGAGATTTCTACAATTATTTTTAAATTAGTTATTTTTTATTGCAACAATTACTTGAGATACAGTACAAACTACTCTTTTGACATAATAAAAAAATGCGAGACTAATGCCCTGTTTGGCTTCACTTTTATTTGTTATCCAAAACCAAGACCAAAAAAAATACATGTCTGGTGCTATTATTTTTATTTTAAAAATTTAATTATGTTACTTCTAGAAAAAAAAAATAAAAAATAAAAAAACAACATGGTATACCAACCTAGCCAAACTTCTTACCTCTTTAACACTATTGGACCTCCCTTTCTTCCTAAGAACCATAGTTTCTCATTTAAAGCAACAGCAACTTTAACATTATCTTTAATGTATGATTTGCATTTCTGATTGTTGGTCATCAGTATAACTGGAAAAGTCAAATAGAAAACCAACTACAGCAACACGCACTTCAACATCAAACCCCATGCCCCTGTCCAATTTCTGTATCACATCCATGCTTCCACTGCTATAGCCTTGCCATGAGTTTCTTTTAGTGTCAAACAATGTTTGACTGCCACCATTTCCTAAGAAACTACTGCCACCATTAGATTAATACAAATTGACGGGATCAACCATCTGCTATCTCATGATCAGCCTACAAAGTCAAGGTTGTGGCAGCTCTTTCGTAGTCAACCTTTGGGTCCAATTAACCATTGGCAGAAAACAAAATGATATATCCATCAAATTAGTAATTAAAGCTAGAAAGCAAACATGGTCATCCATCTTATAGCTTCTTCAGAACTCAAATCTTCTAACCTATAAATAATATTTCAATCTAACTTCAAGAATCCTGATTATTACTTCAATGTCCTTAAGATTCTTAATGACCATATTGCACTTCTGAATTTTCACTACCAAATTCATCGGATTTCTGATGAACATAGTATAAATCATTCTGCTTTATCACATCAAATGTTAGAACAAGCAACTGTAGGGTCCAACAATGTTATCAGAGCTTTACAACATATTAGATGCCCATACTATGCCATAAGAGATCTTGCCATTATAGTACCAAATGGCAAAATCTGATCATATAAATAAAGTCTTTGAAGGATTAAATAGGAAAAAATTTAAATATGTGATTAAATAATCAGACCCAATCCACAACTAAATGGACCAGACTAATACATCAATGAAACACAAACAACTCCATCAAATCAGGGTTTCAGAAATTGCTGAAGCAGGATTGTACAACCATACTGTACCATTCCCAGACAAAAGTAGCACTGGTACCAGCAGTACCATACGTTAAAACAGTTGTACCAATGCATGCCAGTCATACCGGTCTATACCGATCCATACTGGCAAGTACCAGCAGTACCATACTGATTGGCAACGATAGTTTTTTTTTTTTTTTTTGGAATATGTCAACTTAGATATATAGGTGGTACCAGTACCATACCGATACCGTGCCATTTTGATAGGAAATAGTTCAGAGTTTGACACTGATATTTAAAATCTCACATAATCAATATGAGGGTTTTTCATATCAGTAAGCAATGCCAGAACAAGGATTTCTTGAAAAGGCAACGTGCTTAGAAAAACCTAGGCAACCATCTTTCAATCTTATATCTGAGAAATCACCGTGAATTTGTATACATACTGAAATTTCCATAACATATGCATCCATAGACGCATACTTAAATTCAGCTATCAATAGTGCAAAGCAATTAGATAAAAACAATTACATAAATGCACCACGGATCAATTAAACTTCTTGTCATATCCATAAATTACAATAATCTCCTTGATATTCAAACTACTTTTTAAAGATCGGTTAATGGAACTTAAGACCATGAACTTATTCTCTGTCCCCTCGAAATGGCAATTTTCCCATTCAACAATGATCCTTTGTATTTTATCAAATATTACATTAGGAAAAAAAGTTCCTAACAGACAAAGCAGCAACAAGAAAGAGCCAACTAAGGAACCAGAAAAAAGAGACAGACTTGAAACACATATCAAGAACAGAGTCACGTAAGTTAATCCTCAAACCCAAAATACAAACAGTTATACTATCATATAACAAAATTTAAATTAATGAAATTGTTTTTATCGGCTTGTTCCAATAAATTATTTGACCTTTCCGGTCACCACATGGTTGCATGTAAGTGCAAAAATGGACACACATATTTTGGTCCCCTCTAGAATCAAGAAAGGAAAAGAAAACAAACAGATAAAAAGGTTCGGGGCGAGAGGATTCCAAACAAACCCTAGATCGGCACATATCTCTTCAACACCTGCTTCCCAGCGACAGCAGCTCCAACCATCAATCCCCCGATGGCGCCAGCGACAGCCGCCGAACGCGGCCCATTCGCGGCCTTGAACAGGGCCCCGGTGCCGAGCCCAGCAGTCACGCTGTTGATCCAGTCATCCGTGTCCCTGGCAGCGACCATCCCGCTTTCCATCCCTGCATACAGGAGGCCGAGAACGCCGAGGCGGTTCCCGATCCGGCGGCCGTCCTGGCCGGACGAATTGAGGATGCGGTTGACGCGGATCTTGAGAGTATCGCCAGGCTCGGTGGCGCGAAGAGCGCGGTGGACGCCGAGGGAGGCGCCGGCAACGGCGCCGGTGAGGTAGCCGATGCCGGTGTAGTAGGTGAGGTTCTCGCCCCAGGAGCGGCGCTGGGCGACGGATTCCTCCTGGAAAAGGAACTCCGGCGAGGTGGGAACGTCGTAGAGGGTCCGATAGGGGATCTGGAGGTTCTGGTAGGGGTTGTAGAGCCGCCGGCTGGGATCCTGCCGGCGATCGAGGTCGTCGCCACCGTAGATTCTTGGATCAGCCATGAAATCTCCTCTCCTCTGATATCTAGGGTTTGGTGGATTTCGGGGAGGAAGACAGGTGAGGAAGGGGGGATTGGGCGCGGGGTGCGGAAGCTTCCTTTTATACCGTCTCCGACGAAGCTCGCGCGTAGGAGAACGTGAGAACGCGATGGCGGCGAGACCAGAGGGGTTTTCTATTTAGAGGGTTTCTTTTTTCTTTTGGTTTTATACAAAGAAACCCATTCGGTGGTATTCGAGAAGTGCTTGCCAATTTGTAGAATTGTACCTTGGGACGGGTTGATATTATTTCGTACTCCAGGTTCTAGAATTTGACTTGATTATTACTACCGCTTTGCAAGTGTTTTTTTTTTTTTTTTTTCTCTTAGGTATGGTGGCTTTGCAAGGTAACGATAGCTTGATGCGGTCTCTGGAATCCAGAAGACATTCCGTGAGCACAGGTGGGAGCCAGTAGGGCTGCCGCCGCGTGGAACACTGCTGCTGGATCTGACCGTTCATTCGTGGATACGATTTGTGACTCGAGAATCTTCTGTTGAGTTTGGTCTTCTACTGGCCTCTGGTTTAAACGGTTGGACCCCGTAACTTTGGCGCACAAAGTCAGGTAAACAATGGAGGGGGAAAAAAAGAAATGATAGATATGAGAGACTGCGTATATATTCATGCAACCGAACAATTGAAATGTTGAGTCGAATGTGTTTATCAACCTCTATGTTCCTCTTATCTTTTCAGCCACGGTGTCACGTAGAAGTTAAATTGGTATTTTTATTTCTGTTAGAAACTAAACCAATACGTGGCCGATTCCATTGCTACAACTCTACCAGAGGTGTACAGGTTGAACCGCGAACCCAATGAGTACTAGTTTTCTTTCCGTCCAATTTATATCATTTTTTTAAATTCAATTTGATTTTGATTTCAAAAAATTTTAAATCAAAAAAATTCGTTTTGGATTTGATTTGAGTTTTTAGAAAAATGATTCAAACGAGATTGATTCTCTCTCTCTCTCTCTCTCTATATATATATATATATAAAAGGTCGATAGATTTGAAATCAAATTCGGTTAAATCAAAATTTTATAACGAAATCCTTCATTAATATTTTAAGCTATTAGATGTATTTACTATCTCAAAATTATTTACACATAAAAAATTATATTATTTAAAAATTTTTAATCTATATATTAAATAATTAAAAATAAGACAATCTAAATAAAATTAAATTAAATATTTTTTTTGATCAGTTGATACATAGATTAAGAGTTTCTAAATTACATAATTTTTTATGTACAAATAATTTTAAGGTGATAGATTACATCCAATAGATGGGATTATCAATGTAGTAGGACCCCATTGTCCAATTTTGATTTAATCAAATTTAAACCCAAATTCAATCAACCTTATCCAAATCTACCTCAAAATATGTGTATGTACACACACTATGTGTATGTACACACACGACCACTAGATCGATGAAGAATCTCTCAAAAATCCATTTTTTGATCAGTGATTCACCAACCACTACATTCAGGGATCCCACCTTATTCTCAAACCTAGTGGTCTATCAGATTACACTTTCAAATAGCCAAGATTTTAAAAATAATAAGTCATATTTTGATCATGTTCATCATCTTAATCCGATGGTACATTACTCTCCATGCTTAACAATATATATATATATATATATATATATATATATATATATATATATATATATGTGTGTGTGTGTGTGTGTGTGTGTGTGTGTATGTGTGTGTGAGAGAGAGAGAGACTGTAATAAAATTTTTACATTTAGATTTAGTTTAATATATTAGTTTAACATATTTAGTCTTGGCCATCAAATATCAACTCTATATAAAATATAATTTTTTATATTTAAATTTAGCTCAACTGATTACCTACCAACTCAAAAAATTTCATTAATCTGACTAAATATAAGTCTAAATCTAATCGACCTTATCCAACTCTGTCCTATAATATATATATATATATATAAATAAAAATAATATATATATATATATATATATATATATATATAAAAGTGTGTGCACATACATATATGTATGTATGCATGAATTTTTTATTTTTATATAAAATAATTTTTTTATGTTTAGATTTATTCTAACACATTTAGTCTAGGCCATCAAATATCAACTCTATATAAAATGAAAATTTTCATGTTTAAAATTAGCTCAACTGATTGAATATCAACTCGATAAACCAAATTGAATCTATATGTTTGGATCAAATTCAAGTGTTTTTGTACATGGTCATTCTATTATAACTTCTGAATCCGATTTAAATCAGCTTTATTTCGAATTTAACTCTAAACGCATCCGACCCAATCCGTGCACACCTCTGACTGCCACGGGCCAAGTCACTAGTTTAAAGCACTAATTTCAGGATATGAGGCTCGGAACACACCATCCATCGAATCCTTGAACAGATATTTATAGCTAGATGATAAGTTTTTTTAAAGCTCCTACTTGTACAGCTCACGAATAAACACGCCGAACCCGTATCAGACATAAAAGTACCCTTCAATCTTTGAGGTAACAATACCGCCACAAACAAAGCCATTCAGTCAACTGCATTGTTATCCTCTTTATGCAAGAAGTACAGAAAAATAGGAAATCTTAGATGAGTAACACATCACATAAGAGAGCAAATGAGATGCATTTGGATGACAAGCGCACAGAGAGCAAATGATTTGAGCAACAATGCAATCCGCAAACCACACGGGGGACGCATATGGCATTTGAATGCCCAGCTCCCTAGCATCAGCAGTTCAACTAAGATTAACAAGCCGGGAGAGAGAAGCTCGAGTTCAACTTGATTAAAAAATAGAACTAGGCTAAATCAAATAATAAACAAACTTAGTTTCATCTCAATTTTCAAGTTTCATAATTAATTTCGAGCCAACCATGAATACTTTATCATACCCAGACTTGATCAAGCTCAGCAAAATCACAACCTTTCAATCGAACTGATTAAGCTATTATCTTAACCTAAAATATCTTTTGAATTAATCCTGGACACATAAATTAGTGAAGCTAGACATTGACAACATGAGACTGCTTATACAAACCCAAATTTTTCTTATAGCTAAGTGCAGTGAAAACTTAATATATTTAAACCTGTTCATTGCGGTGAAAAGGGAGACATGCCATACTCATGCAGGCAGGTTCTCCCGATGGCAACCATATAATTCCATCTGCGATAGAAAAGGATTACCAAGCCAGAAAAATACTAGACCACTTATTAAACTGGTCATCAGCATCCAGTCACACGTCGCTGGTTCTATGGCAGTTCAGCCAGTAACCCTACTGAGACTTCCGGTTTTCTGGTTTTGGAAACACTGCACCAGACAGCCGATGATAGTAACAGAACTGAGAGTCCCATACTCCCATGAGGGTATCATCATAGGAGATGAACTAGTTTTTTCCTGCCAATAGTTATGTAGTCAGAATCATCAAAACAAAATAATCAGTTTTCAAAAAGCACTGTAAAAACACCTTGAAGAAATGCAAAATAGTCACTATTTGAGCAGATTAACCAAATGATTGATACACTTACCTACATTTGAAGAGATCAGCTTTAAACTTTTCACTAATTGCTTCAAAGGAAAATAATGAACCATAAAAATGTGAAGCTCTACTGCTAAAACTCTTTGCAATGTGACCATGTAGGATACACAAGTGAGCTTCACCCAGAGAAACTGATAAGCTTTCTCCCTGCAGAAAATTCCCCATACACCCAGCTAAAAAAGTGCTGATTACAAGCTAAAAACCCCTTTAGCACTACCAAATGAAAGAAATGTATCTACACTTGTCGCGCCTCAATAACATGAGCAGACTTTAATCCTGAAGCAGGTGCTGCCACCCAATTTGCTAATAAAGTTTGAAGCCCCTCAAAGAGCAGGTAAAGGATTGCAGATATCAATCTGATCTGGCTTGATGGCTGCAGTCATCCAGGTAAAAGCTGAAAACACTTCTTGTAATTTGTTTCCCTGTTAATTGAGAAACTGATGTCAGCACAAAATCCAACATGAAACTATCCAAAGATAATATAGAGTCCTTACATGCTTATCCGAGAGAGAGAGAGAGAGAGAGAGAGAGAGAGAGAGAGAGCACAAAAAATTCAAGTCAATCCAAAGAAGGCACGTGCATAAAAATATAACCGAGGATACAAGTTACATGGTATCACCATTTGACACAAACATAGAATAAGGTCAGGAACATCAACAGGTATTTATTCGAAATATTGAATCTGGGACAAGGTTTACAGTTGACAAGGATTTTTATATGTTTGACTTCAATAAATTGAAACCAGATTACCAGTACGAATAATGTATATTAGATATCAAATGAATCTGGTTTCATGATAGCTCACATAACTCATGCCAAAATACACATCCAACAAATTATTAAATGAAACAGCAATGCAACAGACAAAAGCAAAGTATATTGCATTTCAGTAAATAAGAATTGAAACTTTTATAGTTTACCAGGCCATTGATGAAGTTCTATTGAAAACAGTAATTGCATGTAACCTGGATTAAGTACGTTTATGCTATTATAAACATTTATCGTTGGTTCACAATTTTATATGGGGAATCAATAATTTTTACCCAAAATGAAGAACATCGGTCTAACACCTCTATATCAACTTCAGTGGGATGCGAACACTATTCTCAACAAGTAATGCAGTATTTTGCCTAGAGTACTTCAAGATAGACAGCTTAACTCTAATCTTTTTTGAGGGAAAGAATCAATTATCATTTAGCCCAGTAAGCTAATTAACTATTTCCAAAGCACAAAACCTATAAATATTTCTGTTCGACTTTCTAAACAGCCAATGCCTCTGAACACTCTTTTCAGTTTTTTAACCCCCCTTGTCTCCTACCATTAGATCTCTATTGTTATGTTCTTTCACATGACAGATAATCATCTATATTATGTTAGAAAATGATGGTTTCGAAATTTCAGCATATTGCCCTTTAGATTTTTGCCTATCTTCGAGATTCATAGTACCAGTTTTGATAGCTGACAAAAATGCCCTTAGGCTTTTTTTCCAAAACTACTCTTCGAGATTCATAGTACCAGTTTCGATACCTACACCAAGGAATGCTAGTATAGTGTCTGTATGGGTCACTTTGTGGTATTGAGCTCGGTATGTCCCCCCTGCCCCAAATCAGTTTAGCATCGATACACCTAGTATGGGGCAGTGCAGCACGTCTAGTACAAGATGGTATGGTCCAGTACAGAGAAGCCGGTCTCTTTTCAACAAGGTTTATCAAAAATTGATATCCAGTCAGTCAACAAATGCCTTCCATTCTTTAGAAGGTAAATAGGGTAAATATTAGAGCTCTTACCTTTTCCTATTTTGATTGCTCGAGTCACTCACTCTCCAACCATAAACTATTCTACATGCATCAACATTTAAATTTTAAAATATTGAATTAATAGTTATTAAATTTAGTTCTTTCATCTCTGTATGATAATATTTTCCCTTAAGTCTCTCTCATAGACATCCATTTTAAATATTACCATTTTTAACAAAAATATGTTTTTGTCATATATAATGTCATTCAAAAATCTTATTTTCAGATGTCCATGGAAAATGCATAGTTGTTATAATCGTAAAGAGATAAAGTCTGATCTATAGAGAGAGGCTTTGCAGATCTTGCCTCATCCTGCACTTCTCTTCTTAGGGCCATCAACAGATTCCCAATTCCTCTTTTTTTGCACATACATCGTACTAATTGACTGGATCCATAAACAATTAATGCAACTCTAAATCTTTCTTTCAAACCATGCTACTACCTAGTCCTATTACACATGCACCTAAACATACCCAATTTTCACAAGTCTATTTTGCTAGAAACAACATAACAATACATGAGCATTGCTGGACACAATAAACTTTTGTTGGGTCCTATCTTTCATTTGTGATCATATTACCATAAACACCCAAGTATAAAATTCTATCCAAAAGTTACCATGTTTAAAATACATTAGCATTGCTGAACACAATAATCTTTGGTTGCATCTTATCTTTCATTTGTGATCATATTACAATATAAACCCTCGTATAAAAAATTTATCCAAAAGTTACCATGTCAATGTTAATGATGTGTAGTTGTCTACCCTAAGCACTACCATCCTATAGAAGAATTGAAAAGATAAAGAGATCCATAAGGATTCAAGAAACTTACATCATAGTACTAAAGATGTAGCACAAAGCATTTTCTGGGCTATCCATCAGCAGATGGATATTGACTTCAGATGCATCCTGATTCCATGTGCACAGGCATGCATACGAAGTACCATAAAAAGTCGTACAATCCATTTAGATATACGGTACGTTATAGCAAACTAATATAAATCCAAAATGAATCTTGAAATCTACAGTCAAAAAAACAAATATTGAATCAAAAAACAACATATTCATATTCTTCTAGTTCAGAAAAATCCATTTGAGTGATGGCAGCCAAAATAAGTTAGAATATAATGGAACACAGAAAGGATAAAGAAGGATGGACAAAATGATAGAAAATTATTTACAGCTAGGAACCAAGTTAGAATTAACTAGAACCAAAGACACCTAAGTTAAATGATAGAAATGAATGGAATGGAATGGAATGGAATGAAAGGGTAAAGTAATGCACAACAGATGCCGCAGAAGCTCCTGCAAGACTTGTATCTACACAGAAGGTTGGAAACATGGGAACAAAAAGGCCTATGAACTCTCAGAACAAAACTATAAAGAAAGAACATGCTTAATCCAGCTTAAGCTAAAGATTTAAACCTTAGCATGATAAGATGAATGATGCATCAAGCCAATCATCATAGATGTGACATAGTTTATTTCTGGTTCAGCTAATAGTTAGTCAATCATCATGAGTCCATACAAAAATATGGTAATAATGGAACTAGCACATACTTACACTTAAAAGTAAACCCTCATTTAGTCGGTTGGCTATCTCGATGAAGCATAGTCATTTGGATACCAAGTTTCACAACCTATATTAGTAAAAATTCTCAATAGCTACATTACCTCATATCATACAAATAATACGCCTTTATCTGTGCAAAAATATATCATTCAACATGGGCAAGCACATGGCTCCGGTACCATATAGATGCCCACCCAAACATTCTATCTCATACCTAAAGAATTCAGCACTAATTATCCCTTTAATGAACCCAGCCACAAAAAAGGAAAAAAAATGATATAATCATCAGTTTAAGCACCAAACACCAAATCTAAACAAAGTTTTTGATTATCAATAACACCAATATCTACAAACAATTAACCCTTTCCATTACTGTTATTCATCATTTTAATGATAAAATAACAGCCATTGATTGCACAGAACTGCCTGGATTGGGAAATTTTGGGTAATGACCGTTACAGCTAATGTCTTTTGCATTTACAGTGGTAAATAATGGACCGCAACAGAGCGCATAACTGTCATTGCTCAGTAAATTTTCAAGGGATTGTTTGGGGGAGGGGGGAGCAACCAGCACAGAGTTGCTACTGAAGATGTTAAATTACAGCCATTATTCCCATCACGTAAGACTGATAATGAAATAGCGGTCAGGAAACTGCTGTAATTTAAGTTCCCATTAATAATATATGCAACATTACAGGAGGCCTAAAAAACCATCACAGCAACTATTATAACATTGCAATAGACTTTATCAAACCTTGACCTGAACAAAAGGTCAGTGTGTCCTGTTCTTCAAAAGTCTATCATCAGTTAAACTAGAAAAGTTGATCTGAATTACCAAGTGCAATTAGATATCCTGCATGTTGTAGAAAGAGAGACTTTCCACATATTATTAGCTGAGATAGGCCAATTTTTACATGGTAACAACCCACAATTGAGCAGCCTGAGATGATTGTGAAGAGGTGGAAGGCAAGACAAGAGGCCTCCACACAGTCTTTCAAACCAGTAATCTCAGCTTATAAATCAGAGATCCAGAGCAATTGTATGGACCAAAAGATTCATGATGCATAGCCTGCCAAAACCCAGAAAGTCCATTGAACAAAAATGAAAAAACACACAACTGCCCATCCTGATAGCCAAACCCATAGCCCAGGGTTTGGGTTGCAGGAGCAGAGGCATTCGCACTTAGATCAAGCTTAAGATGAATAAAAAGGATTATGTAATATAATTGTCACCTCGCATGAAAGAGGTTACTGAACTTATGGTCTTAAATGTTCAAGTTTTTAAGCTGAGTAAAAGTAAAATTAATGGAAGCTGGAGTATAGTTTGAAAAGAGACCATGAAACCTGATATACATGTCAATGTATGATCTTGAGTACGGATATCTCTTTTCAATAGTATGATCTATAGGCACCAGTTCCAGAAAAATATCTATTTCCATATTCCCTGCTTGAATACTCCTTTCTATCATAGCCAAGCCGCTCATCTGGCAGGAACCTGCAGAACACCAAATGTACTTAATTATAGGTAAATAAATTAAATATATGCAATTATAAAATGAAAATGTATAATACCTGGAATACCCATCATATGCAGAACCACCCTGGTGAGAATAAGCACCCGCTTCCAAATCTGATCTGCTTCTACCCCAACTTGTCAAGGAGCTTGATGCCAACAAGTAACGATCCTAAACAAGAAAAACCATCAACAAAGATCACAAGCAAAATAAGACAGCTGATGGAAAGCCAGAAAACCTAGGGCACTTACTAACTCAGAGTAGGAACGCTTATATCCAGATACTGCAGGATAATCATAAGTCTCGCGGCATTCAAATCAACAGTCATGGACATTAGCTTCAGCATCCAGTCCCCTAGATTGGGAATAAGCAGTTGGCATATCTTGGTAACTCTCAAGTGCATATCTGCCTGATGAACTGCTCCCTGAATAAAGATCTCTAGAAATTCTGCGGCTGACAGCTGCACCAGACATGACCACTTTGCTATTTAAGAAAGGATGAAAAAACTTGGCAATTAGGACCACGGAATAAATGTCTTCCAAGCTAATTGGACTGTTTTTTTTTTAAATCAATTTAAGTAAATAAGACCAGCTTACCAGATACATCCCTAGCAATTTTCTTCCTATACCAAGGACTGTGTTTCCCTGTGGGTGGAGACAGCTGACCCTTAACACCAACTCCTCTAGAAGAATAACTATCGAGGCCCCTAGACCTGTCACCAAGTCTTCTCCCACCAAGTCCTCTAAAAGAATATCTATTATGTGATTTTGCATGTCTACCAGAAAGAGAATGACCAGATCCATGTGAATGTAAATCCCTGCCAAATCTTTTAAATATGGGTCCTTTCCTAACACCCATTGTTGCAGGTCTCCTTCCCAGCAAAGGCTTTTTCAAAGTAACCTTCACTAAGACCTGCAGTATAAACACAAGGGCATGTCAAACAAGAAAGAAAGAAAAAAAAAAAAGGCGAAACAAAGGCAGAAAAAAGGAAACGGGGCATGTTAATATGCCACAAATTAGCCGGCCCTCAAAACATACCTTCCGATCTCCTTCACCTATACCATCTTTGTTGACCTTCTCCATGCAATCCAGTGCTGCTTGCCTTGTTGTAAAGCTGACAAAACCAAAATCTTTGTGCTTGGATGTGAGCATATTCCAAGCAAGCTGGACACTTTCAATTTCACCAAACTTCTTGAACTGTTGTCGCACTTGGGTTTCATCCCAAGAAGCAGGCAAACCATCAACAAAAACAGACTTTACCTGAAGCAAAATATTCATCACAAATTGTAGTGCAAGGAGTCAAACAAAAGGAAAGAATTCAATCATGTGAAAACATGATTGCAAGGCAAGTTCCTCTAAGTAAAGCAGCAACAGTCCATCAAACTGAACTGAAGAGTGATTATTCACACAAGTATTTTTACCTGGGCCATGACCTCTCCATCTGGCTCTATAGTCTTGGAAAAAGAGACTTCAGCTCTGACATCTGTACCAAAGTAAACATTTCTTTTATGTAATTTAATGCAAGCTGCTACAGCATCCAAATGGGTGCTGAAATCAAGAAATGCATAGCCTCTATTTTTCCCTTCATTATAAGGATCCTCTATCAGATGAACTTCTTCAAGGTTTTCCAGTTTGAAAGTTTTCAATTTCTCAACTAACTGCATAGCATGGTAGATACTGGTGAGACTAACTGATAACAATAAAATAGAGCATGTCAAGAGCATCCAGAACCTAAACACCTGTGGCATACTTTATCTTTTGTCCAAGTAGTGCATATGTTCGCTAGGTGAAGGGTTTCATTGTCATCGCTCTTCCTTACTCCACATGATTTACCTTTTATCTGCAAAAGAATATGTCAAACTTGCAGTTATATGAATGCTTTAAAATATTCGACGTGCTTTCACCTTAAAACAATTTCTGCAATGATAGTAAGAGAAACGATAATATTATAAAAGGCAAGAAAAATAAAGCTTTAGTGAGACCAAAGACAAGTATGAAAAGAAAGTTGCGCACACAAATATGAAACAGAGAATATTCACAGAAGATAAGCATATATCATCCCTGCTGAAACTTCAGTCTTAGAGTTCTTAACATATACAAGACTTGTCCTCAAGATTATTGTCATCAAAGAACAAAATCTAGGGGAAATCATAACATCCAAGAGCCTAATGGTGGAGACCTCATGGAAGTTTGGGCCAAGTAGGTACATGAATTTTTAGTGGCAAAAGCTAGTCACATGACTCAGAGGTAGAAAATGTCTCATAGGTCGCAAGATATTCATTGAATAAACTGTCCACTAAATGAATAACAAAAATATATTAATTGCAGGTCTAACCTGCAATTTCATAAAAAGTGATACAACATTGATTTAATGTTGCCAGGTGCCTTTACTGTTGCCATATAAAACAATGCGCGACAAACAGACAATATAGCTCAAAGCCATCACAATGAAAATTAATATACAGTCTATTGTTTCACAAATAGGTGGTATAAGAGAATATGATCCCTGACATTGTCAAAACAGTTCACAACAAAATGCTTCACTGGCACAAGATGACCTGGAGTCCAAGCAAATCAAGCTCAGCCAAGAAAAAGTATGTTAGGCAGCAATGGACCTCATCAATAGTTAGACATGGATCCAGTCACAGAAATGGAAAGTTATGATTTGAATATAAGAAGCCTATAACTATTTATAAATCATCGCTTTGGCCAAGTGGTTAAGGCATATGCCTACTAAGTATATAGGGTTCCCCTGTGAGAGTTTGTGTCTCTCAGATGACCAACAACAATTTTTTAAGAAGCCAGGCTTTTGCACAACAATAAAGTTGCTCCATTATGACCTCGGTGTCATGGGTAAGACTGCATATATTTGATCTCCCCAAAGCCCACAATAGTCGTAGCTTCATGCACTACGACGCCCTCAATAAGGTTGAGCCTTAGCATAGTGGTAGGCTGCTCCATTGTGACCTGAGTATCATTTGTTGGAAACAAGGAAATAGCCTTTCTATAGGCAGGGAGAAGGCTGTGTACATCTGACCCTCTCCTTGTAGTGACGGGTGCCTTTTGCACCAAGACATCCTCTTTTATAACTATTTATATAGGAGGCGGAAACATCCAAAAAGTAATGTAGTTGACCAGCTGTCATGCAAATAATATATATGAGTCACATTTTATTTTTCATATAATTATACCATTTTAATAAAAAGGCTAGGCACTTGATCAAAACAAAGTAAAGTTGGTTTTTCTTTTCTCTAAGTCCCATTGACAAGAGAACAGTATGGTAACTAGCATAAGCTGAACACTATTGCTAGCTAAACTCACCTCCAGATTGGGAGAACTGGTATCAGAATCTATATCGGTTGTCTGACGATACGGTAAGGTACAATGTCATACCGATTCACAACTTACCAACAAAGGAGAGCCAAAGAGGGAAGCAGGGGGAGAGAGAGAGAGAGGAAAGAGAGGAAAAGAGAGAGAGGGGGGAGACAACAGAGGAGAAGAGAGAGAGAGAGGAAGAGAGGGAGAGGCAGAGGGAGGAAGGGAGGGAGGGCTTTCGAGCCCCTTCTCCTCTGGCTATGGTGTAACGAAAGAGAAGAGAGAGAGAGAGAGGAAGAGAAGGAGAGGCAGAGGGAGGAAGGGAGGGAGGGCTTTCGAGCCCCCTCTCCTCTGGCTATGGCGTAACGAAAGAGAGGAAGAGAGAGAGCGAGGGAGGGAGGAAGGGAGGAGGGAGAGGCTCCTCCAGCATGCGTAATAGGGTGGAGTACTTATTTCGAGAAAAACAAAGGCTTCGCCCCCTTTAATTTTTTTAAAATTTTTCAAGTGAAGTCGGCAACGAAACAAGGGTCAGAAATCCTATCTCATCTTGAAAATAAAGGAGCCAAGGCCCTTGTTTCCTCTCAAAATAGGGGTTCCGCCCCTATTACACAAAGCTGGAGGAGATGGGGCTTAAAAGCCCTTTCTCCCTCTCTCGGCCTCTCCCCCCCCCCTCCCTATCTCTCCCGCCCTTCCTCCCCCTCTCTCTTTTCCTATCTTTCCTTTTGCCTCTGCCCCTCCCTCACCAATGTCACAAATTGAGAGGTGGAACTGTACCAGTCCGCCTCTAGATGGCTCAGTACACCTTGTTCGAAGCAATATAGTGAATCATGCTCATCCCTCTACTAAAGCTATCTCACTACTCGCCATTAGTTTAAGTTCCACTACTATTAAGAACATACTTTGTTTATAAGATAGGATGTGATGATAAGAAATAGGAACATAAAGCTTGCAGTTTAGAGTGAATTTGTTACTTTTTGTGCGAGGATTTACAAGATTTAAATCCGGTCCTCTTTCTCCTTAATCAACTATTGCATGGACATGAAGACAATAATCAGATTCTAATACCTATCCAAGTGTCTAACTTGGCAAGAGAGAAAGATAGAGATACAAGGATATATAGGATAACATATAAATTTAACTAAATTATATATTTGTACATTTAAAGATTATTTGTTTAAACATTAAAAAAATGTTAAAAAGATATTGTTTGTTGAGATCTTTCAATATATATATTTCTCATTCAAAAGGCCCAATTAACTTAAGAATATTAGCAAACTAATATTTGTTTGAATACCTACACCCTTGAAAAATCTTGAAGAAGAATAACTAATCATTCCTAAACAAATTAGAGGATCAAAATTATTGTTGGAAGAATTCAACTAACTCATTGTTGGAAGAGTTCAACTCTCTTCCAATCTTTAAAAGTGGCAACCAACAAACTTCATAAGTATCCAAGTATCCAATATGTGTTTGTATCTGATACGGATTTTTGGAGCTAGATGCAAGTGTCCTAACCAATCTTTTGTTTTCTTTACTATTAATCCTTGACCCAAAATCTCTTCTAAATCAATATTGAATTTAAATATTTCATACAATAGTCCAAAAACCGGTTACCAACAAATTTATTGATATTGGAGCATATTAATAGTTTCATGCTTCTTAGCATAGACGCAAGTGAACACAAATTCAATTCTAATAGCGGTTTCTAGGGAAACTAAATTGGGAAACTAATAAGAAGCACTTTTTAGACAACATGGTATTTGCATTTCCAAGATAATAAACACAAACCCATAATTATGAGGAAACATGTTTCTTGATCAACATGGACCTTCTCAAGAATTACATTTAAGAACCCAACATGATTCACTTCTCTCGGAAAACCCGATAATAAAATTCATACAGAGAGGCCCAGTTATCAACTAGTAAAACCATGTTCTGGACCCTAGAGAGTGAGAGCTGGGGACACTTTGCTACCATCCACCATGCTACTACAATCTAACTTCAAAACTCAAGAAAATTCAAACCTGCCTCCAATCAATGGGAAAGGGAGGGTTGACTAAATAAACACCATCAAAGGTATCATTTAAACTCTCTTTTATCATAAAAAGATGTGAGAGAGTATTAGTTAATAAAAGGAGTTATTTTATCAATCTCTAAGCAAATTCAAAAATTTATAGGACTGCCCCTTTCTATAGAAACCAACAAAAACTATCATTGCTTCTTCATGGATTCTCTATGGTTTCCAACATTTTTCTCATATATCTTTTCATGAATATTTCCCTGATGACCATGGAGTTTCCCGTTTAGCTATTGTTTCCTACTTCTTGCTTTCATATTTTTTCTATACTAGTTTCCTCTTGGCAACCATGCTTCTTAGAGCACATAATTTTGCACAAGGTTTCAAGTGTTGATGTAGGTGGATGAATTGGTCACCAACCAGCATGTTATGTGTCATGCCATGCCAACATGCATCAAACACTATATCCAAGGGCACCGGAAAGTCTTTCAAGTTATCTCTTTCCTTGAAAGTGATCTCATCATTGGTGTGGTAGGAGCTTTCTTTAAGCATGACTTGTCTTGCAATAGACCAACAGATTGAAAAGTCCTTTTTGAACAGATTTGATCCTCTCTGCTCAAGCAAAGCACTAAAGCATGCATCATCACACGACGGCCACGAAGAATTGATTAGGCATTAGGAATCACACTGATAACGAATAGGGGAAGGAAGGAAAGTAGGGTTTCCTTCCTGGACTGGAGAAAATTAAAACTCTTAGTGTGCCGGTTTCGCCTACTCTATGATTTCAAAAGATTGCACCTTCATTATTCAACCAAAATGTTGGAGTTCCAGAACATGAGGTAATGTTTATCATTCCTAGGACTGCCTCATCTTTGTATTCAGTGCCTTCCCCAAATGTTTGAAGATGCATGTACAATACGAAAAAGGAGGAACCAATGAAAAGCTAGGGCAAAGCTTCGGAGTCAGCCCAAGCAAAGATTGGCACTCAAAGGCCTTGAAAGAAGAAGAAGAAGAAGAAGAAAATTTCGAAGAAGAAGAAGACGATGATGATGATCATCCTTACACTGCAATTAGGATCCAAGATCAGTGTATCTAGCAGTAAAGGAGGGGGCAGATAGTAAAAAAACATGGAAGTCATCATTGAGATCAAGAGCTTTTCATAGAGAAGGAACCATTTAGTTACTTTTTTGAGCAATAATGGGTTCATTAATAGCTGGACAGAATGGCATTTGTTCAAGTTGCATAGATGTGTTTTGAGCTGGAATAGCTAAAATGGTAACACTTCTTGCTGTCTTGCAGCCTTGCAACAGTTTAGTTAATGAGAAGAGTCTCATATAGCATTTTCTGGAAATTATTTGAGGAAACTTTTGGGTTAACAAACAACCACTAACTTCTTTTAACATTCTCTTATTTGGTAAAGTACTTTTGTCTTCTTTCTTAAGCGCCCTAGTCAGAAACTTGCAATCGAATAAGAAAGCAGGGCTCAAAGATGATATGAGGTCAAAACAACCACAAAACTTCTTTTAACATTTTCTTACTCAGTAATGTCTATTTCTTTCTTTGTTACTATGAGAGCCCTAGTAGGAAACATGGAATCTAATAGGGCTCAAAGATGATAAGTCTGATGCCAGTTGCAGTTTAGATTTTCTTTTACAACATGGAAAGGATATGCGAAAACGGCAGGTTTAACCAACCCTTTTGTCTCATTTTCTTCTTGTCCCTCCTCCCTCTTATTCTTGTTCCTTCACTTTTAAGCTTTCTTATAATCTGTCTTTCTGTCTTATTTCAGCTAATCATATCTGCCAGGATGTAGTTTAAAACCTGTTGTATACCATCATTAGCTTGTTTACAGTAGCCACATAGTTGATATAGAATCCTAGCTTCACTCTCAGACACTGGTAAACTCTATAAATCTAATCATCCTTTTTCCATAAAGAAAGTCCAACAAATTCTGCAAAAATGGTCCCATTCTAAAACACTTGAAAGCCTTTAACATCCCTCTCCGGCTCTGCTGTTTTTGAACCCTATCTTCTGGTTCTTAACATCAAATCAGATGCCAAGAACCTCTGAAAACCATCCTCATCTCTTCATTTTTTTCCCCCAAAATAGAAACTCTGTGATAATGTGTCCCTAACTAGTTTTCTGGATAGCAAAGCAATAAAACCCCTTAAGCCTCCTAATAACATACCATATCAACTTCACCATTGCTTTAAAGTCACACAGCCTATTGGACAATGCATCATCTAAGTTGTTCATTTTCCTTCTTGTTTTATTTTTATTTTTAGGTTTCTACAAATGGGCTTAGTAGTCATACTTTATCAATCATGATATGAAGAGTTTGCAGAAGTTTCTCGATCTGGATGGGTTTATGGATTGAGGATCCTTTTGAACAGAAAGTGGTCAAATCAAATCTTCCATAGGTTATCTAAAGCCTCTCCATATCCACAGCCAAACTACCTCAGTTTTTGACATTGAACTTGTCTATGCTGAGTAGAATTTTCCAGAGCCACAATTTTCTTGATTTCTTGTCTTACAAAATTTCATTTTATTTCCAGTTGCTCAGTGGGGCATCTTAAGACCTTCCTATATACGCCAATGCCATATCAGTCAGTTTTACCACTTTGTCCTTTACAGTGCACCTCATATCTCAGTGTTGTCATTTCTTTCACGTTCATCTTATTTGCGTAAACCATTTTAGTTACTGGTATTAAGATTGTGGAAAATATGGTCATTTGGTAGTGTTAGCCCCTAGCCTGCCAAAACATGCATTGATCACATCACACCTAGAAGCAACTCGAGACTTACTATATTCATTTCTATATCTATTGGAATTCTCCATTTATATCTCCATCTTAAAACAAAATCCACAAATTGAATCCAATCACGCTATGGTGTAGCCGTCATTTTCAATGGGATGCCATGTTTTATTTTTGATTCTACTGAAATTGCGTATTATATACATTCCCTTTTCTAAATCTCAAGCACCTGACCTCCAGAATTTCTTGATTTCAACTTAGCATTTAACCATGTTTACATCCCATTAAATATCACTTCAAGTATCAAATACCTACATATATTTTACCAGATATCAATAGTAGGTTCATCTACAACAATACAAGACATATGAACTTAGTATAACATGTAACTTTGTAGTAGTTCACAAAATGATTTCTATCACGAAAGCTCAATTGGTATTTCATACTACATAAATGTGTAGCTTACATCCTTTGCCAAGGTACATATTTCACTTTTTTTATATTCTCCCATCATACACTAGCACTCTCCCCCTTACAATTATAGCAAGTGATTGACTTTAGTAGAATTTTCATCCAACAATTTCTCGAAAAATTTTGTTTCCTTAGTCATCTAGTGTCCTATTTTACCTTCTTCTAAGTTCTACTTATCAATCCAACTCGATGCACACTTAGTGCACCCAACTTGGTCAGTGTTTCTAGTTATCCTTTACGTTAGCAATTTGTCTATTCTTTCTGACCTTCTTCTGAGTCCGGCTTGTCACATCAATCACATAAGCAGCACACCAAGTTGTACTGGTCTCTCTTCCGCCTATATCTTTTCGAAGCACCAAATTCCATTTCAGTTATGTCATTCCTTAGGTGGACTATCTATTCATCAGGATGTTACTGGGCCCAGCATGATCAAGCCTAGGTCTGATCAAGACCAGATTGAAGTTGATATAGGGCTAGAAATTCGGTTTCAAGCATTATTCTTTCCTACTTGATTGAGCCTAACATCAAGTCCAATGATCCTGTTTCAAATGGCTGGAAATCCTCAAACAAGCTAGACTTAAAGCAAACTCAAATCAAGTTTAAATTAAGCTCCATTAGATGTAAGCTCAAGTTTAAAATTCAATTCTTTATTTAGACATATGAAGCCAATAACCCACTAAAACATCAACTTGTCGAAGTATATATGCATGCAACCAACACTTCGTGTTATGGTGATCCAATAAGCCCATCAAATTGTCGATATTCAATCACTGGATTGATTTCCTTGGTTCATTTAGAATATATTACTATAAGTATTTTTTGCATTTATTAATATATATTTCAGAAGTATATATTAGGTATATAAATTTAACACTCAAATATACATACATATTTATAGACAAACACACACACACACATAGATATGTGTGCGTATTCAAGCCTTAGGAGCCAAGCCTGATCAAGCAGGGTCTGCTCGGGATAAGCTTGAAACTAATAGCAAGCCTAAAAGCTACCATCAAGTTTTCTCATTTAGATATCAAGCTGGATCAAACCTAGAATCAAGCCAAACATGAGCTGTTTGTAGGCAGCTTGAACCAATTGGCAGTTCTACTTTCCATAGATCTCATTCTGCCCTTCAAAACATTGCCTGATGAAATTTATGTATGGGCTCAAAAAACTTCATTAACAACTCTTTTAGTGCATATAGTCATCCAATACCACATCCTATTGAAACAAAATTTCGGGCATCCAATCTCCTCCAGTATTGTCTCTAAAATATGTCATGTTTTCATTTTTAAGTTCTGCAACTATTTGTTACATTCACAAATTTCCATAAATACAAAGAGATATCACAGTGCCATCGTAAATGTGCAACAAAAATTGCAGCTATTTAGTATACATCAAACAACTTGGATATGAAATATATAATCAACTAGATTCAACATCAATCAATTCTACCTGTATGTGCTTAAGCTCATTGGCAGCCTTCTTTGCCTGATCGATAGTTGCAAACCTCACAAAACCGAAACCTTTGTTCTTATTCGTGCGGCGTATCTTCGCTAGCCTTACCTCAATGACTTCTCCTGCCTTCTTTAAAGCCTCCTGCAAATCCCCCTCTGTCGCATCCCTCGGCAGACCCCCCACGAAAACCTCAAATTCCTTCTGCTTCTTCTTCTGTTTAATCGGCTCAGGAACCTCTTTAACCACCTCCTCTTCCAGATCATCAAGTTGCTCCATTATTTTCTCTCCTCCATATTCCTCTCCTCCCTCCTCTTCATCCTCCTCCTCCTCTTCAACTTCCTCCAACTCATTTTCCTCTTCCTCTTCTTCGAATTCCTCCAACTCTTCTTCCTCTACCTCTTCCTCTTCTTCGACTTCCTCCAGTGCTTCTTCCCCTACCTCCTCTACCTCTTCCTCTTCTTCTACTTCCTCCTCTACCTCCTTTAACTTTTGTGAAAGCTCCTGCACTTCTTGTGGTTCTTCTTCAAAAGATTCTTCTTCAGGGTCTTCCATTTCTTCCTCGGGGGCCTCTTCCTCCGAAGTATCTCCCTCTTCCATTTCCATTACGGAATCTTTCTCTGCTAACATATCAAAAAGATCAAAACTTCATAAAAAATTATATATATATATATATATATATATATATCCTCGAGAGAGCAAGAATGGAAGGAAGAAGCCAAACAAGAGGTCAGCACTGGATCCTTCTCTGCTAATATATCAAAAAGATTAACACTCTATTAAAAAAATCCTTGAGAAAGAGAATGGAGGGAAGAAACCAAATAAGAGATTACAATTTGTTGGGATGTACTGGCTGATCCCCATACGTCGATTTATCCTCAGATCGATTCGATCGACACTCGATTCTACCCACCAAACTGACGGACGACTCCGACAATAACTCCGATAATGACTGCCGACAATATCCGACCGAAAATACGTTGGTCGAACAGATTTATACTATTTCCGACCGGTCGAGCGGTCGAACCCATATCACCGACTCACTGTCGGATGTGGCAGCCGACGTCCGACTTTCATAAGGCACCAGATCAACCGACGGTGTCTTCAAATCACCACCGGACGACCCGACAGTCGAATACCGACATATAGTCGGCCAGCCCGCCCAAACGCCGTACAACCGCTATGGGCTGTTCTCCTGCCAAAGACATACTGTACAACCACTGCGGGGCGCTGTCCTGCGAAGGACATGGGTTAGTGACCTGACAACCCACGCCGATTTGACAGTCCCCGACGATTTGACAACTCCCCAGTTGTCTGCACCATTAATGGCGGGACCATACCGCATTTTACTATAAAATGGGGTAAGGCAACATTTTGGTAAGTTTGGAGCAAGCCTCTTCAAGCTCTCTGAAGCGCCTTTAAGCTCTTGAGCTCTCTAGCTCTCTCCCTCTCGCTGAGTTCCATTGTTGCCTAGTCTCCTCTTTGACTTAACCGTCGGAGGGTTCCCGCCGGAGGCATCTCCAGTCAGTGAGGACTTTTCTTGCAGGTGCGCGACCCCGGCGATCGGACGACGGGGGGATTGGCCGCAACAGATTTGGTGCGCCAGAAAGGGGTTGACAGAGGTAAGACAGCGAGCTCTACAGAGCTTGAAAAATCTCTCGACATGACGAAAACTAGAGCTCAGCGATTGAGAGCTATCGGGTCGGCGAGGCACTCTTCCCGTTGGAAAGAGGCCCCTCCTTTACCCTCCGTGGCGGAACCCAGCTCTCCGCATTCAATGGTGACCATGGAGGCACAGATCACGGCGATCGTGCAGCAAATGAACGTTCTGACGGATGCGATCAAAAACCTCCAACAGCAACTGACCCAGTTGCCGCAACCACTGGTGGAACAACCGGCGGCGCACCCGATGCCGTCCAGAAGCAGCTGCCGATGCCCGCGTCAACTTTCGTCTCCTCCTCAAGAGCAGCCGTCTCAGCACTCTCATCGAGAAGGAGCGAGGCGGCCACGGTGCGACATCCACCGATCTCGGCGTCCCTCTCCTTCCCAGCTGGAGCGAGCAAGGAAAGAGAAGCGGCTGCGGACACCGTCCGTCTCACTTTCAAATTCGTCGGGAGGTTCGACCTCTGGGGTTTCTCAACACCGACGGTTAGACGACTACGAACGTAAGTTCGAAGAAATCGACCGTCGGCTTGTCCAGCTCCAAGCGGATGGTCAGAAATCTTTAAACGACGTCGACTTTCAGACCATCCAATCTCTCTCTTGATTTATCCTTGACGAACCGATCCCTAATCGGTTCAAGATGCCTCATGTGGAGCCTTACGATGGCTCCACCGATCCAGTTGACCATCTGGAGAGCTACAAGGCTCTCATGATAATTCAAGGGGCAACCGATGCCCTCCTCTACATCGGCTTCCCCGCCACGCTTCGTAAAGCTGCCAGGGCCTAGTACTCCGGCCTTCGCTTAGGATGTATCCACTCATTCGGGCAGCTCGAGCATTCTTTCGTTGCCCATTTCAGCACCAGCCGAAAATCGCCACGAACCTCGGACAGTCTTTTCTTTCTCAAACAGGGGAAAAACGAGACACTCCGATATTTTGTGGCCCGATTCAATGCGGCCACACTTGAGGTCCGGGACCTCAACGAAGACATGGCTATCTCGGCCATGAAGAGGGGGCTAAGGGGGTCCTGGTTCACATATTCTTTGGACAAGATCCTCCCTCGGACGTACGCCGAATTGCTGGAGCGCGTGTACAAATACATGCATGCGGATGAAGCAGCTTCCGACCGGCGCCTGATTGAGGGTACGGGCCAGAAGGAGAAGTGGAAGAAAAATCGGGCTCCTGCTGAACCCAGCAGGCCCCACCACCGATAGACGGGTCTCACCCCGACGACGGAGTCTGAGACCGACGCATCGCAGGTATGACTCCTACACCCCTCTCTCCACTCCTCGTGCGCAGATCCTGATGGAGATCGAAGGAGCGAAATATCTACGACGGCCTCGACCTCTGAAGGCAAAGGGCCTCGACCAATGCGGCCCAATCGTCGAACCGACGGCTCGATCGTCGAATCTACGGCTCGATCGTCGATCGTCGAATCGATGGCTCGATCGCCGAATCTATAGCTCGATCACCGAATCTATGTCGAATCTATACCTCGATCACCGATCGTCAAACCAATGGCTCGATCGTCGAATCTATGCCTCGATTGTCGATCGCCAAACCAACAGCTCGATCGTCGATCACCGAACCAATGGCTCGATCGTCAAACCAACGGCTCGATCGTCGAATCTATGTCTCGATCGTCGAATCTATGTCGAGTCTACGGCTCGATCGTCGAACCGACGGCCTCCGCCTCTGAAGGCAAAGGGCTTCGACCGACACGGCTGGCTAACTTGCCGACTTAGCTTCGACTAAGAAGGGCAAAACGCCAAGACGACCGCAGTTCAACTTACGACATACCGACTTGGTCACGACCAGTCGAAGGATATTCGGCTTGCCACCGTTTATCATACGTCCTGACATGCTGTATCCGACCAAGGGCCGGACAATGGATATTCGACTTGTCATCATTATCCTATTCAAATACGTCGGATACTACTCAACTATCGGATTCTACGACAAAGATCGAAGAGGTAGAATATCTACGACGGTCCCCGCCTCTGAAGGCAAAGGGCATCGACCAACGCGGCTGGCTAATTTGCCGACTTAGCTTCGACTAAGAAGGGCAAAACGCCAAGACGACCGCAGTCACGCTCGTGACATACCGACTTGGTCACGACCAGTCGAAGGATATTCTGCTTGCCACCGTTTATCATACGTCCCGACGTGCTACGTCCGACCAAGGACCGGACAATGGATATTCGACTTGTTATCGTTATCCTATCCGAATACGTTGGACGCTACTCGACTATCAGACTCTACGGAATGATCGTGTCGACAAGCTACGTTCAGGGATTGACCGACACCCGACCCGACGTGCACGCCCGACCAAGGTTCGGGCGACGGACGCTCGACCTACAGTCGGGACGACTCTCGACCATCGGATCCTATGCAGCCTGTACGACAGTCAGGACACCGAACTACGATTAGGGCTTTTTCTGCCCTTAGCGGGGCGCACGCTACTGACTACTTTGATTGGCTATGTTGGATCCTACCGAACGTCCTAACGAGATATGTCGGGGCTACGACCTATACACTCGGGGATGTCTCAGCAAGGGGCATGACATGATGGAAAACTATTCCTTTAGCCCGAGGCCATCGCCCACGTGTTCACGCGGGCCAACACAACATCAGACTCAGGAGTGGGGGGGCAACTGTTGGGATATACCGACTAACCCCCATACGCCGACCTATCCTCGGATCGGTTCGACCGACGCCCGACTCTACCTACCGAACCGACGGACGACTCCGACAATGACTGCCGACAATGGCTGCCGATAATATCCGATCGAAAGTACATCGGCCGAATAGACCCATACTATTTTCGACCGGTCAAACGGCCGAACCCATATCACCGACTCACTGTCGGGGGTGGCAGCCGACGTCTGACTTTCATAAGGCACCAGATCAGCCGACGGTGTCTTCAAATCACCACCCGACGACCCGGCAGTCGAATACCGACATATAGTCGGCCAGCCCGTCCAAACGTCGTACAATCGCTATGGGCTGTTCTCCTGCCAAGGATATGCTGTACGACCGCCGCGGGGTGCTGTCCTGCCAAGGACATAGGTTAGTGACCAGACAACCCACGTCGATTTGACAGTCTTCGATGATTTGACAACTCTCCAGTTGTCTGCACCATTAATGGCGGGATCATACCGCATTCTACTATAAAACGGGGTAAAACAACAGTTTTGGTAAGTTTGGAGCAAGCCTCCTCAAGCTCTCTGAAGCGCCTTTAAGCTCTTGAGCTCTCTAGCTCTCTCCCTCTCGCTGAGTTCCACTGTTTTCTAGTCTCCTCTCTGACTTGACCGTCGGAGGGTCCCCGCCGGAGGCATCTTCGGTTAGTGAGGATTTTTCTTGCAGGTGCGTGACTCCGGCGATCGAGCGACGGGGGGATTGGCCGCAACACGATTGATTCTGAGAGGAAGTTCCTCCAATGCCGTATCCAGGACAAGTTGTTTCTCGATGTCCATGGACTCGGGACGATTCGAGGGCTTCGGAGAGGATTTGGCCGATGGTCTCCTCAAAGCCGGTCGCGAAGGTATTTTATCGGTGAAAATTCTCTGATCTTTTTTGATATCGGAGAAGGATTCGAGGCGCTGCAAGGTGTAGGGTTTTGGTACGAGATTTGCAGCGCAATGCGAAGGAGTGGAGCGGTATTTATGGGGCGAGTCTCGGGAGGAGGGCATAATGGTAAGTACGAGAACGAAAGAACGTGGGCGGGTTTTAACGTGGGCCCCTGGTTTGACGGCTGCACGACCGCGGTGCCTGCTTATAGGAGAAATTCTTCGTGCACGACGGGCGGTGCGAAAAATCCGAATCCATATAGTTATTATTTTTTAATATATATTTATTTTTTATAATTTTATTTTTTATTTAAATTTTTAAATAATAAAAATATTTTTATTTAAAAAAAATTATGACATATTATGTCTGTATTATAATATTCTACATTCAAAAAATAATAATTTTTACTAATAAAAAATTATAATATAATATAGAATATTATAATATGTACATGATATCATAATTTTTTTCAAAAAATAAAAATATTTTTATCATTCAAAATTTTTAAATAAAAAAATAAAACTACAGATATTAAATGTACATTGAAAAGTGGTTGGATAAAAATATCTCTTTCATATTATGACATCTTGGACTATATTATGATATCCTACATGCATGATATCATGATATATGCAGGATGTCAAAATTTCTTAGGCCATATTATTGCATCCTACGTATAAGAAGTTATAATATACCATAAGATATCATAATTTTTTCTAAAGAATAGAAATATTTTTGTCATATAAAATTTTTAAATGAAAAATAGAATTATAGGTATTAAATACGCGTTAGAAAGTGATGGCTACGTGAACCATTTATATAAAGCGGTATGCTTCACGTCGGATTTTCTACACCACCTGCAGTGCACAAAAAATTTCTCCTATTTGCAGATATCTGGCAGCCTCGGCCGCATCGCTGGATGTGGGCCTAACAAGAAAATTAATATACATATATAGATATATTTCTTAGAAATGAAATTCATAGACTGCGGTTTACCTAAAAAAAATTCGTGATGCTTTTTTTTAATAAATTATATTTCTATTCTCTAACTAAATCAGATTTTTTTAAATGATCCCTAAACTACAAAACTCTAAACTTTAGTCTCCCAACTATCTAAACTAGTTTAATGGTGCCCTCAGATGTGATTTCGACGATTGTTTCTCATCATAAATCTAACGTGGCAACCTCTAGTGTTTATGTGGAGGCATATCATTTTCTTCTTCCCTAGATGCTGAAATCTCTAACATTCATCTCTCCAAATCTTCATTTTCTTTCCAAAATCTTCATCTTCTTTCTCAAATCTCTCATCTCCCATCTCTCTTCTTCTTATTCTCAAAATTTCAATAGAAAAATAAAAACCCTTCCCTCCATGGCCCAATTCTCCTCCTCCCTCATAACTTTTTCTTTTTTATTTCTTACCATTTTATCTCACCGAACTCTCTCCACCCACCCCTTTTCAAGTCTCTAATTTTTCATTTCTCTTTTTCTCATCTCCAAAATCCTAATGAAAAATGAAGAAAAAAGAAAAATTTCCTTCCCTCCATGGCCCAATCTTCCTTCTTTGCTCGGTTCTTTTTTTTCGCTCATCTCCCATTGCCTCCTCCTAATGCTTCACCGAACTGACGTCGGGTCTTCTCCTCCTATTCCAAACTTCTTTCCCTATGTGACACCATCATTTTCAAAGAAGAGAGACCGGAGGAAAAAAAAAAAATAAGGTGAGAAAAAAAAAAATACCATATAAGCACCACATCAATTGCCATATAAGCATCAAATGAGCACCGGATGTTATCACATTGGACTCCAATGAGAGAAAACTGTCTGAATGGTGTCTGAGGGCAATATTAAAGTGGTTCAAATAGTTAGTAGATTAAAGTTTAGGATTTTGTAGTTCAGAGATCATTTAAAAAAATTCGACTTAGTTCATAGATCGATAATATAATTTATCTTTTTTTTTTTCTATTGGGATATAATGCATTATATATTAGCACCATCCCAATCACCTTGTGCCACGTCATATGCCAGAAAGATTTTTCTTTTTTGGGCAGAATATGCCAGAAATATTTTTTTTTTTTGACAGAATATGCCAGAAAGATTTTGGTATGGTGTTTCATGTATTGCTCCTTCCATTGGATTTTGCACAGATAATTGATCCTGGTTTTGCAATTCTATATACGCAAACTTTTTGAAAGTGCTAGGACATATCAGTGCACTCTTCTCTCTCCCTGCTGTACCAATTTATCTACTTGCCTATTCCTTTTGAGAGCATGCTCTTCTATTTTATATTTCAAAAGTGAAGGCTCTTTCCATTTATTATATGAATAATGATATTCATAACATCGACATTAATATATGCAATCAATATTAAGCTCATTACTTAATATACAAATAGATATTAATAATATTGGTATTAATATGCTCAGTCTTTAATAAAATTTAATATTTAATATACAACATAATTTTGCCTATCAAAATTTCCTATGTGTTGTAATTTATTATATTATGGTATTGTATTTTAAAAATAAATAGAAAAAAGAGAAAAAATCATATTCGATACATTGCACGGGCAACTACTAATGATGCTGGTATTAATGATAAAGTTTGGATATGGAGGTTTGTATGAGATCAATGTTAATCATGCATGCATTAATGATAGAGTTTATACATGGAGATGTATATACTAGTATTAATGATACCGATTTATACTCGATGATAATTAAAGTTTATTGATTAATACACTACAAAAATTTTACTATTAAATTTTTTTATTTATAATTATAATTTATTGACTTACTATATTACATTTCAAAAATGATTATAAATATAAGAAAAAAATTGTACTCGCTGGATTCCATCAATTATATTCAATTTTCTTCATGTTTCTTCAATGCTCCCAATTTTGCACTCTAATCTAGTCCTTACATTGTCTTTATAATAGATGTAATTGTTGGTCTTATCCTTCTCTAAATATTCTTCGGTTCTCCATCTAATTCAAAATATTGTCACTATAAATTATTGGTAATAGGGTCACTATTTTCTATTTTCAGATATTATGAGAGGCTAGTTCTGCCATTCTGCCCTTATTTCCAGCCTAACCCTTAAGGATGACTTCAACCGAAACGGGAACCACATCCTCTTGCCTAAGTAGCAAGAGGTAGTACCATCCAAACTAACATCCAGTGGTATTAAAATCACCATTTCTTGTTATTGTTCCATTTCATATTATGCTCTCATCTGATAAAGAGATGATAGGCAGAAATTTTCTTATAAACAAGATAAGTGTCCTAACTTTTTATTATTTTGCTAACAGAATCAGTTCCCTTCCCATACCTTCACCAAGCTCACTTTGAAATCAAATAATGACTATTGATAAACGAAAGTTTGTTAGATGAATGAATCCATTGGAGGAGGGATGGCTTTGACAGAAAGAAGAGAAAATTATTCTAAAACATCAAAATCAACCAATCCAAGTTAATTTACCTATTTTAAAAATAAGAATAATTAAAAATGATATATATATATATATATATATATATATATATATATATATATATGAATAATAAAAAATTATATGTAAGCATATAATCTCCTACAAATCAATGCTCATGGACTTTTTACATAAAGGCCAATGTATAATTAGATGACATGGTGAAACTAAATATAAAACTGACAAGGTTCCTTAAATATGCTAGCCATTACGAACATATTGAAAGAAACACGAGCGGTGGCAATGTTTTCACCAAGGGATGACTAACTAATAAAATGGCAGGATTGATTCAAAACAAAGTATCAAGTGGCACTTGAGTGCTATGTTCCCTGACCAACCTCTTATAGAGACTTAAAAAAGAGATATGCTCTCAAGATAATATTTTCACTAGAAAACAACCTGGTCCAGTCGATGTTGATCATGCCAATCGATGAGAAGAGTGGTAGATTTTTTTCATGTGTCGAACATAATTTATAATCTACCATGCAAACTTGAAATTGGATTTGTTGTATAGCAGAGATGCATTAAGGTAGTTCCTCCTCCAACATTTGCAAATTATCTAATGCCCTGTTGGAGTTATTATTCATATCCGTACGTCCACCACTAGAATAAGAGTAAGCATCACTCGAATATATTAAAATACTCTTCATCTGTGATAGCCATCATCCGCATGAAGAACATAACTGACACGGTAGCAAGGAGATACATGATGCATTTTATCCATTATATGGGAGGATTGCAAAAAAATTGCAATACAAAAAAATTGAGTAACTGAGACAAATGATTGAGAGTACCATGAAATGCCCTAAAGTTAGATAGTTGTTATGGTTTTAATAATATGGAGGACATCAATAGTCTCACATTGATCGTGAGTCAAGAGAGACTTACGCTTATAAGGAGAAAAAAATCTTTCCATGTGAGGCGCCTTTTAAAGGGCAAAATTGTGAGGCCCATGAACCAGAGCGGACAATACCTCACGGACGAGCCGATCCTTTGTCCGCAATAATAGCGCACCAGGTAGGAATCGAGTTTTCACGTGAGGCATTTTTTGAAGGACACATAACTTTGGTAATCAGATTTCATGACTAAATACAATTCTGTTGTTTTTAGCAAAAGCGAGAGAGATCCTAAATGAAATCTCTTTCTTTCTTACAACGCATATTTGTAGTTACTTCAAGTATAACTGCCATTTTGGATGGTTTCTTGCAATACTGACTTCTCCTAGGTGGTTGATGGTGGTTCTCCTGAACAAATACCTTTTATCATCTAAATAACTCCCTTTAGATAGTTAACTCCCATAATAAACTTCCTGTTGGAAGAGTGAACCATTCTCTCACCTAGTTCGGCTCGACCTTGGGATGAGAAGGTATATCACTACTTTTGTATGACTATTGCGCGAGCAGCTAAGGAGCTTAACCATGGGGTTATGTTGTTAAAGAAAAATAGGAGAAGCTATCGAAATCGAGAGAACTTTTATTGACATCGAAGACCCTACTACAAAGCTCGTGCATGGAAAACTCTAAATGACTAAATAGTTCTTCTGTCAAGCCGACCTCTCGACGTCGGATATAGATAGATCTTAGACACGAACATAGACCGACTTTGAGCTCAGACATAGACCAATCTCGAGATGGTTGATCCTGGATACATTCGACACCTTGGAATTGACTAAGGTCCCACCTCGAAATCTTATCAACAACCGATTTGCTTGACTAACAACTCAGCCCTATGAAATTTCCTAAAGACCTAAGACAATTTCCTTCCACTAGCACATGTGAGCTAGATTATTGCACACAATGCTCATAAATAATGCATGTAATCGATGCCCTCGATCATATGCTTGCCATTAATATGTGTAATGGGTGTTCATATTCTTTAGTTAAGTGGACGGAGATTCTCCGATTTTGTTATTGGACTTGGCAATAATGATTGACTACTCCCCCTATATAAAGAGGATGAAAAAGGATCTTCAGATAAGTATTTTTTTTTCAGAGAAAAGAGCTCTCTCTCTTCTTCTCGCATTTTTTACTATTCGAAAGTTCTGGCTAACTTAAACATCGGAGGATCCTCTATTGAAAAATCTCCGAAAGTATTAACTTCCTTTTCAGATGCTCCAAGGAGAAGGCACTTTAGTCCATCATCAAATCTCTCATTAGGAGACCAACCTTAGCTACACCGACCTAGAGCTTCACAGCAACATTTCTCCTGTATGGTATAATATATAAATGACTGATGGCGAACCATGATTCCTTCGGACATGATCAATTAATTAAATATTGATCTAATGTTTTCAACCATTTCATTATAATTAGTCAATGATTAATTAAGTTTTGGATGAAAATAGATGAAAAAATAGATGATTATCTATACTACTTTAATTTGTTTTTTTACAAATAGACACAAGAGTTCACTATAGCTTTAATCTATTTTCACAAGAAGATGTGATATCATATACTTTTAGATTGTTTCCTTGACCAACATCCCAATCTTTGTCTCCTTTCTACTAACATTAATTAATTTATTTTGAATCACATAGGTAAATGGTGAGTTAATGATCATTTTTATGTTGCTTAAAGAAATTGTTATGTTATGTATGCTTATCTAATTTTTAATAATTTTATACTACTAGTATTAATTATTAGTCACCTTGGCTTCTTTATTTTAAATATTTTTATTTATACAAATATTTCACTAATTGTAGGTTAGCCAAGTTTAGGAGTTATCGGCATGCTTGGTGCTTTATTATTGTAGGTGGTAGTAATAAGGATTTCTTTGTTCCAGAGTTTTAAATCAACGTAACAGTTATTTACAGCACATCTTATGAAGTTCTTTTGTTTGTATTGCATGACAAAATTGTTGTAGTATGAATGATTATCTTTTTTTTTTTGTATATTTTGACATGATTGAATTTAGTTCTAATTACTTTAGCTTGCCTATTGGATTGGTGGACTTAGGGGTTGATGTAATACGTAATGCCCATTTTTTTTGGGGGTGAGGAGTGGTTGGGACAAAAAGTATATTTTTTAAAGCATAGTTGTATCTATTTATTGGGTAATAATAGTTTGTAATGATATCTCATGTAGTTATCTTCTTTCTTTTGATGTTGTATATTCGTTGCAAGTCAGACTATCAAGTTGCGAAAGTTCTTAATACATATGTTGAAGATTCATTGTGAATTATATTTTATTATTATAATAAAATAAATATTAAATTTAATGAAATATTTTTGATTATTATTATATCTATATTTAGATTTTGAAATTATAAATACATATGAGTTTGAACTTGAATCTCAATTATGCATAACTATTATATAGTGGTCCGACCAAAACCAATTTCATTTAGAAGTATGGTTGAAGACTGACCTACAAAATTTTGACTAAATTTAAGCCCTTTTAAATCCAAGTAGCTCATTTTGCTAAAATAAATAGGTCTACTCTAGCTTCATTTTGCAAACTCAAAACCAATTTTGGTTTGATTAGGATCAAGTTTAACAAGACTTAAGAGAATTGAAGTGAATATATTCTTGTACCTGTTGTTAAAATTAATATTTAATCTAGCATTTCAATATATTTAAACATATGATTATTAGCAAAAAAAAGAAAAAGAAAAAAAAGAAAAAGAAAAAAAAGAAATATATTAGCTAAATATAGATGGGATTATTTTGCGCGCGTTGCATGTCCAACATACTAGTTAAATAAATATATCAAGAACACCTCGCCCCGCGCAACCAAGCCCCATCAAGGACTTTATAGTAATTTTGCTTTCACCATTAGATAAATATATGTTAATAAAATTTCCCCCGTCGGGCACGAAACCCTTGGAAGTTTCTCGTTCGCAACCTCCACAACCCTCGGCCCTGAAGCAAGACTCCGCCCACCGCCGATCTCAATCGGTCGGAGAAATCGTCGCAATTCGATCAATTCTCCAATCCCTTTTTTTTCTCGCTGGACGGTGAGAAGGGTCATCGATTTTTTGCTTCGGTTCTTTCCTCTGTTCCGATTTACCAGATTTTGCTTGCAGTAAGTGGAAACCCTATTTTTCTAGGATGATTTTTCAAATTTTCTTTTTTTTCTTCGATTTATCCTTATTTTTTTTACCTAGTATTTAACTTCCATTATTTGTAGTTTTTTGATGCATTTGTAGCCATCTCCTTCTCTGTACTAAGTTGGAATGCTTGTAGTTAGTTTGACATTCGTACTCCTTTAGCATGAATCTTTTCTTGTCATGAAAACTTAGGTCTGGAGCTATGGGATCGCCAACCATGGAGGGAGTTGCTTCATTGCAGGTACTCATAAATTGACAAGCTGATTTCGTTTTTAATACTTTTCCTCGTGTTTCTGTTATGATTGATCTCAACATTGTTCCTTATTTTGCTTCCAATTTGCCTGATAGCGAGGAGAAAAGTTCCTAAAGAAGTTTCTTTCCTTTATGTTGGATTGTGACAGGGAAGTTGATTGGCTGTTTAGTTCACGAGACACTACTGGAATATGTTTAACACTTGACAGAAGTACCTTTAAAATTTAAACGTTGAGCCAATGAGCACTTTCTCAGATGTATCAACCTGGGAAGGGTGCAGGGATTTGATTCTGGTTGGAGTCAGGGGTGCAGTGGGTATAGGGAGAAAGAGTTGGGGGGGTCAAGAGGGGATAAGCCCATCCTTTTTTTCCAAAAAGGGAAATTTTGAAGCCTGGGCTCTAGGATGTAAAGGATAAATTGGTTGTTTTTAGTAGGTGTTTTTTGGGGTCTGTTGATGATTTTGTATATAATACTGTTGGTTTTGTGGAGATGTCAGTTATGAATGAAGGCATAGAATAGTTTTTTTTTTTTAGGACTATATGAGAGCATGAGATGGTGAATTCCCTGCTTGATAATTAAACGTTTAGAAACAATAGTTTTAGGATATCCGAGTAGTTTCTGTAGCAATAGTTGTTTGATGATTGATAATTGGTGGCAACTGTTCCTCCTTGGCCATTTTTTGGGTATACAACTTTCCATGCATGAGTTGAAGATTATGAAGAAGAAGAGGATGAACATGAAAAAACAATGATTAGAAAAAAGGTACTTTGGAAGGGTTGGAAACTGAAATCTGAACTAGATTGAGGTATTGCATCCACATCTAACAAAAAACAGTTTGCTAATGGATTTTGAGATGTGCATGGGGCAGTGTTGTGGGGTGGACTGGGAGATTTTTTGAGAGGTGGCAGCAGAAAATGCACTTATATATGCTCTGGTGCAGAATGATAGAAAGGAGTCGTCCATTGGATGGTGGTATTAAGATGGAGAAAGTGACAAACATAGTAAGTTAACTCAGAGTAATTGGATTATCTTGCTCCCGATTTACTTTACAGTAGTACCAACTTGTTGAAATATCCACTTCATCCTTAGAAAAATATGGTTTCTTTTCTATCCTGTGAGTCTGATGCTAGAGATATATTAACTGCCCATGTTCAGATATCTGATAAATTACCCATTTATGATGATATATCAATATTGATATCTCCATCCATTTCACAACTCACATGTACAAAAAAGAAGTGCTTTCATAAAATTCTAAGGTCCATCTATCAGTCTTCTCGGTATATTAGTGAATGTTACATGCAATGCATGTCTGAGGATAAAAGAAAAGGACTTAGAAACCATTGAGATAAGTTACATCTAAACAGTTTAAATACAAAATGTAAATAAAAACAAAGAAATGCAGCAAAAAAGGAAAGAGTAGCAATATATATAAAATATATTAAACCAAAACTTAAAACAGGAAAAAAAGAGAAACTAAAGACTAAAATTAGAAAACAACAAATATGTAAAACGAAAAACATAAAACATAATATGCAAACAAAAATGACTAGCAAAATAAAACACACTTTAAAAAAATAGCGCGAACATAATTTATAAAATAAGAAAATGGATACCATGTGAGCAAGTACATCTTAAAGAAGTAAAATCAACCAAAATATAAACAGAAAACTAAAAGAAATGCATAAACAATATATGTAAAACTAAAAGTATGAATACCACGTGCATTTTCTTTGCTTATTCTAGACATCATTTTCACATGTCAAACTTATTTGGAAGGAGACGCTTAATTTTTGTAAAAGACAAATTGACATATCTTACTCAGTTCTTGTTCTTTTTCCATTAGTGGAATTGGTAGAGATTTGAATTGCCATACCTCCGCTTATTATGCTTTCACGTGAGAGTCTGCTGTTTCTAGCTATAGGATGGGGGACAGGGGGTCGCAGCATAGCACTTTCACTGAAGTGTTGAAGTGACTGTATGGTGGTCTATAAATGGAAGTGCCAGGAGAGGAATGTTGATTTTATGTATTGAATGTCACTTTAGATGCAAGGGTGGATTTTTCTTCTTTTCTTATAACTGAAGGTGTTTCTGGAATGCTCAAGACCTTGGTGCAGAGGAGATTTGATTATTTTCTTTCATCTTCTGATGTCTGATTATTTATTTAATTATCCATGCTCTTCTTTGTAAAAGCCTTCTGAAATAAGAGTTATATTTCCAAACTGATTTTTGTTTATTGCTTTGGGGTTTGGGGATGCAATCTTGCTTGTCCATCAAAAACAACTTGCACTATTACCGTGAATCTTCCTTGTGGTTTGGTTGAAGTGTTTGCTCTTGATAGAGTTATTGCACTGCTGTGGCAATCTTTTGAAAAAGAGATAGACATTGGTCTGTTTATGGTGTGTTTTTTTAATGATTTGTAGAAATATGCTCTAATATGAATCCTTGAGATCTTCTGTTTCTTCTTTTTTTCTTTTTTTGTTTCACAGAATTCCAAGTAAATGGTTATTTTTTTACCAGGAAATCATGTTGGAGTTTCGTGCTGGCAAGATGTTTCTTGATGGAACACGAGTGGTTCCAGATGCTCGCAAAGGACTTTTCCGCATAGGAAGGGTAAGCATTATTGTTAGAACAAGTTTTTTGTGGCAAATTTATACTGTCTTGGAATATCTTGAGTTTTGAGTTATTTTTTCACTTTCTAATCTTTCTGAACTCCAACTATATTTCTGTGGACTTGTATGGTTAGGGCGAGGAAGGCTTGGTCCATTTTCAGTGGCTTGATCGGAGTCAGAATATAGTTGAAGAAGTATCCCTGTCCATTTCATGTAATTCATGTTTGTACAACGACATCTTCATAAACTACAGTGTCTGATACCACCACTGGTGCCAACTTTTTGTGACAGAACATTTTCTTTCCCCTCCTTTTGAGTTAACTCTGTTCTTTTATTAAAATGTTTAAAGAAATTCATGCATCCACTGGGTGGATTTCTTTGTAAGTGCACAAATCTTGCTCATGTTAAATGGTCTTGGGTACATGGCGCTTCTATGTTCCCTAATTAGTTTCATCTATTGACTGATCCCTTTTTCTTTTTCCTGATTCCAATTCTTTCCATCATGGACCTGAACCTTGCAAGGTCCTAGTATTAGCTTTCTTTTCAGTTATCAGAGATTGCTATTTCAGGTTTCTTTTTCTTGATAGACACTTCATCTCAGAACTTTCAAGCTTTGCCTTTCTTGACTCTAAATATCACAGGATCAGATCGTCTTCCCAGATGAAGCTGTTTTTGTGAAGGTTTCGTATTATATTAGACCATTGGTGCTTTTGGTTTTGATATACATTTTGATTATGCATTCCTGATGCATCTACTCTTTTTTTGCCCTTATTCAGGTGACTCAATCTTCTGAAAGAGTGTACATCTTAAAGTTTAACTCCGATGATAGGAAGTTCTTTTTCTGGATGCAGGTCTGCACTGTGTTCATCCTTTTTTTTTCATTTATGTGTAAGAGCTTATTTAACATTTACTGCACATTTTTGGATATTTGACTTTTATATTCTGTTGTACTTCAGGAGCCAAGAGCTGATGGAGACACACAGATATGCAACTCTGTGAATAGCTACATTAATCGGCCTTTAGGTATTTTTAAATCATTCATGTGACAGTTTGTGATAATACTGTCTTTAATATAAACTGTATTTTTCAATCAACAAGATGTAATTGGTGAAGATGAGGCTGAAGCTTCGGTTCCTCTGCAAATGTCTGTGATGTCAGAAGATACTGCTGAGGATGATGTCTCATCCAGGTATGCACAAAGTATCAGCAAGCTAGTGGAAGTTGCAATCAGTTTGATGTTTAATTCTGTGTTAGATAAATATTGATCAGGCCAGAATATGCTTATGCATCCTAATTGAGTTTCTTGGCTAGTTAGGAGCTGTTTTATTCTTTTTTGTGCAGGGAACTATATCTTTCTCAGCAACTATTAAATTGCACATTGTACTCATTTACTTGCTTTATTCATAATTAGCCACAAGAATTAGTCAAAGGAATGAAACTTGTATTAGAATTCTTCTATTTTTACTTATGAACTTGCATTAGTTTATTCTATCTTGTTTATTTATTATTATATTGAGCAAAAAAATGGATTGCAGAAGAAGTAGTAATTTGAAGAATGGCATATAGTTTACACTAAGTGGCATATAATTAGTTAATGATTTTGCTTTTCCTAAATATGTCTATTTAACTTGATGAACCTTGTATATAAGGGAGGGATTGTTTGAGAGTTGCAACTTGCATGTTCATAGTGAATCCACTATCTAGGGAAGCTTCCTTGGAAAATAAGTAAGATGAAGAAAAGAGTTGAAAATGTTGGGGTCAGCTTTATGGATCCTCATTTGTCCAATATTCCTATTAAGGGTTACCTCTGAAATAAAGAGTTGAAAGTGCAAGCTAGTATCAGTGTTCATGAAGAACTTTGTGAGCTGCTAGGTAAATCCAGTGTAAGAAAGAGATATGCATATAAATATCAGACAACAGTGCTCAATCTTGTCATCCTTTGCTCACTTATGTGTAAATTTGAAAAGTTGAGTGCAGCTTTGTGTGCACCTGGGGAAGTGAGATTTGCAGTTGCAACATTAATGCTGAAGAGAAGATGACAAAGCTTAATAACTAGTCAATGATATGAATCATGATATAATTCATTGACTCAAGGTTGGTGCACGAACCAATACATATTTTTTTTGCATTTGTGATGAGTAGGAGAAAAATAATGCAAAACCTAGTGATTGAATGCTATCTGTTAGCACGAGTAATGGCATTTTTATCTGATGGAGAGGCTAATTTTAGAAATGAGAAAGTGGTGGTCCCCATGGAGATATTATTGGAACCAGATTTAAGCATGTGCGATGTACATGTGGTGGAAAGGATGTTGGAGATGTTTTAGAGGTACAGCTGCAACATGAGTCCTTGTGTCACGGTAATTAAATTGTGCACTTGCAAATGACTCTTTGGTTTTACCATTATGGGCATTTAAGATTGTATACATTAAACTCAAAAACTTTCTCATTGATGATGATATGCTTGAAGGATTATGATATAGCTTACTTTTTATTATGAAAATGAAATAGAAGACAGACTGCATATAACATATTGTTTCTTGTAAAGTTCTTTGTGAAGACACTTTCTTCCGGCCTACCACATTTTTATAAGTACTTCTAGAATTGTTTCTTTTAGCATTAAATATTTGAATTATTACTAATAAAACAAGAATAGTGGAGGAAATTTTGGAAGCATTATTGGAGGATTGAGGAAAGAAGGGAAAGATTTTTTAGCAAGAACGTTTTTTGGAGCTAGAAGTCTGGGTCAAATTACTAGTTAATATTTGTTGTGTTGTAATTGGATAAGAATTACATAGAAATTTTGTTATAATATTTGTCAAGTATGAGTAGGAGAAGGGGAAGTTAGAAAAACTAAAACTGCTGTTTTTTTTTTTTTTTTGTAAAAAAAAAAAATCTTTTGGGCCTTCCACCCTTGGCAACTAAAGAATTAGTCTTTGTTGGCATAGGCTCTACTCTTTTATTTCTTTAAAATATAGAGCAATTTATCAATCTTAGATGTATCATAATATATAAATCTGGATGTCAAATTTAATATTTCACAACAATGACTTGGATTAGGCACCCTATAAGCTCGGCTTGCTCCAATTTGCTTCCCCCCTCCCCCTTTTTTTTTTTTTGTGGTTTTTGGGGTTGGGAGTGGGGGAGGAGGAGGGCGGAGGGTGCTGGCTCAAAATATGCATGGTTTGATTTGATTTGACACTGAACCAAGCTTGAGTTCCCTCAAAACTTTAATCTGCAAAACCAGGGGGAGAAGTGGAAGGGGCCTTTTTTCTTTCTTGGGTTGGGTTTGGGGATGTGGAGACTATTGCTAGAGTCTGCCTGGGCACCTCAATTGAAGCCTAGCCTGTAGCTATCCAACCACTAGCAGCCCTTTGATACTAAAAGGCTTCTTTTGTTTCCATTTTGATTCCCCCTTTTTTGGATACTTCTTTCCTTTTCTTCCCTCTTTTTTCCTTCCTTTTATTTTCTCTCATTCCTGTTTCCTCTTGTTTGCAAAATTCTTCCTTTTTTATTGTCCTTATTCTTCTTCCCTTTTCTTTTCCTTTCCATCTTCTTTCCCCTGTTTTGCTTTTTATGTTCTTTATTCTCTTTTTTTATCTTCCCTGTTTTCTGTATTTCCTATTTTCACCTTATTGTGATCTTTGGGATGAGATTACATGATTATTGTTAAGTATGTGGCTTAGGTTTTTTTTTTATAATAATTATAAATAATGAAAACTTGTAAAAAATTTGTATTGTAACAATTTTCTTTTGTGTTCATTTATCACTCTTATATTTAAGCTTGAGGATTGTTGAATGATGAGAGCATTCCTTGGTTTGGCTAGCCTATGCTCCTATTATGGTATTTTTTTTGTATGATTTGGAAAGAATTAGGTTGATTATGTTATTTTTTAATGTATTTTCTGCCTTTTTTTTTTTTTGAAAAATGAAGCACTTGAGTCAGTTGCCAATTCATCTAGGTACCTAGGTGGTGCGAAGGCGGTCTGAGGGTCCCTTACCAATTAGGGCTGCCTCATTGCCTTGACATGCTTGGGTGGAGGAGAGGAGAGGTGTGATACCGTGCATGTGGTGGTTGGTTAGAAATGACGTGGATGATGATAGATTCATCGGCAATATGATGAATGTCTGCTTATGTGAAGAAGAGAGCAAGGAGAGAGGAATCCCGAACAGGGGAGGAATTGATCTATCATGTAAGCAACAATAGATAGCATACGGCGGTTGGGTATGGAGGGGTTGAAGAGGTATAGGGAACATGAAAGATGATGGGGTCAACCGGTGGAAGGGTTAGGTGAAGCGAAGTCTTCTACTTGCCTTTAATCTAGTCATCCATCTTGGAGGGGTGGTCCAGATCAATGATATTTTATAAACAAATAATTATAATAGTCAGGTTGAATAGGAGTGGAGCTCATTTAGGCTGTGTTAGCTCATCTTCCTTGAATTCCACTTGGGTTTGATTTGGGCCTTAGTCCTTCCTGAACACTTGTTTTCCTATAGCCCAAATCCACCTAGATTTTGGCTCGTCGGATAGGCCTTGGACCATGGGCCCAGAACCAACATCACTTCATTGAATCCTTTACCAGCACTAATTATGGGCATGTAAATTACAATATGGCAAGTGAGGACAAATTCATGTTGAAAGGCTATTATTTCAGCATAAATGCCACATTTGGTTGACAGAATGAGGGTTAGCATAAAATATGTATTCCCACTTAGGCCCTCTTCTGATGTTTAGGTTGTGGCATAGGTATCAGAATCACATTTCACCGTTCCTTTGAAGATAGGAATTGTGATTTCATTCTTAGATAGGAGATATGGTCATTCTTATCCATATGTGAATGAATATTGTTTCCACTATGAGTTATTTTGCTGTATTTGTGATATCAAACAAGAATGATGATTTCTTTGTTGCAGATTAATAGTGGCATTTATGATTTAAAATGGCAAAGAATATTAAAATTTGATTTTAAAAGAGATTAACTATGGTTTTGTTTCTTAGTCAAGTGTATATTCTAAAAATTGTAACAAAATATTCCATCTGGCTTATAACTGGAAGTTACTGGAATAGAATTGCCACTTCTTTCCTTTGCATTCTTTCATTTTGTAGCTGAAAAATGTGATAGAAATGCTCATTCTGATTCCTTGTTTTGCTTTTCCATTTAATTCAAATTTCCACTCTGGTTCTTTTGATTCTTGCACACCAGAGAAGTTTAAGAACTTCCATGTTTCCAATACTACCGTATCCCTTGAAATTCTTGAACGAAGCAATTTAGCTATATCTACTGGTAACTGGAGGGGTATTTTACCAGTGCATGGCTTTCTCATTCAGTGAAAAATTTGAACTCATACCAGTGATGTTAAATGTTAAGCTTATCAATCTTTGTAGCATTAGCCATCCTTTTGTTTTGGAATGGATTTAGCATTATTAATCATATAAACTTTAAAGGAGTGTGTGTGTAAGGTGTTTGATGGTGTCGATTGCTAAAGGGGTAGATTCATCTTCCCTTGGATTAATTTTCTATTGCCTTTTTATATTTGACACTCCCAATGCAATATATGCATTTTTCCTTAAATGCCTCCCACTATTATCTTGTTTGCTTTTTGTGTAACTGAACTGCCAAGATCACAATCATCAGCACCAAAGATATGCTGTCTATTTTCCCTTTATAGGCCTTCTTTTTTTCCTTTCTTTCACTCCTCTTATCTTTAATACAAGATTTCTTTTTTATTTTTCGCTCCTCTGAACGCTCTTCTACCAATTGGCATTCGGGTAAAACATATAGCCAACAGCTAACCAGTTGATAGCTTCTTTGTAATGTGAAAAGGGGGGCCAGTGAAGTTCTTCCGCATGGACCTACTCTTGGTGAATAATAGGAATTACTATATTCATCTATTTTGGTGGTAAATCATTTTCTGTTTTTCATCCAGTTAGAGCTGCTGATGACTAGTTCATATAATTCTTTTTGGAGCTTTGTCCTTGGAAACCAGCACCTGATGGCTGTCTAAGACATTTCCTTCTCATGCATTTACACTCCTAATGAAGCAGTCTTTGTGATCAGTTTCTTTTGATCTCGATAATATGGATGTTGAGTAATTTTTTTTCCTTGCCTTTTCTGTGAGTTTATTGAGTCTTTTATTGATTTTCCCACTTTTTTCGTATCTTATCTGAAAGCTTCTGATATTTTCTTCGGCTTTTCATATACTTAGAGCTGGAAACTTGGTTGGTCAAAGCATGTCTGTCGAGTTGGCTGGTGAAGTAACCTCGTCTGCTGGACCTGTACAATTGGCAGATTTACAAAGGATTTTGCGAAGCATTCAACCATCAGGTATCGTTTTCTTTCCTATTCATAGAGGTATCATTTACTTTGATTCTGTGAGCTTCTGAAATTTATTTCATTGCTGCTGTAGATGCTGTTGAAGATCCTGATGCAGGTAAACCCTAATTGAATTTTGAGGTTTTAATTGTATGATTTTGTGTGAGTGCATGACCTCCTTTTTTTGGCAACTTATGATCTTGTTTTGGTTATCAGGATTAGGATTAGGAGATATTTTGAAGCCTGATTTAGTCATGCCATTGATCGAAACTTTGCCACTTGAACAACAATTGGCATCATATTTACCAGAGGTATCTGCCAATTGCAAACACTTAGTGGAGATATGGTGACCGTCATTGCAGTCTTTGATTATTCTGCTGTTTCAGGGTTCATGGACTCCTGCTGATCTCATGGAATTGTTGCAGTCTCCACTGTTCCGCCAGCAAGTAGATGCATTTACTCATGTAAGAATTTTACTTTATCGTTGATTAAAGATGATAGTATCTTTCCAAGTTTTGGGTAACCTGACTATTCTTTGGATATCTGGTAGGTGCTTCGGACCGGACAGATAGACCTGTCCCAGTTTGGAATCAACCCAAGTAAATGTAAGTGTTACTTATTAGTTCAAGAAACCAAGTTTGTTGCTCTATGATTGGCTTCATAATCTATGCCTAGCATAGTATTCACCACAGAAATGTGAAGATGTTGGTTGAGAAATTTCAAAACTGAGGCTGCCAAAGAAATCAGCTGTTTACAAGAAGCTAATAGACCTGGCTGGCTTTTTTAAGCAGTGGAGCCAAGCTAAAGCCAATAGGCCTGGCTGGCTTCAGCTCTGCTTGGTTAAGATTGAAATATAAACAAATACATGAGTGACACACACACACACACACACATATTAGTTCTTGTTCATAAATTAGACAATTTTAATTTACATCAAAAAGAATGTTTTGATTATAAGATCAAAACATATCTCTGGTAATTTGGTCGCGGGACTAGTTGTTTGGGAGCGGCTTGAACTTGGCTTGAAGTAGAATCAGCTGGCTTGAGTTCAGCTCAATTACAAAATGAACTGACTTGAGCAAGGCCTGGTTCACTTGAGCTTAGCTCGTTTGCACCCCTGGCTACACCATGCTCGGCAACCTGTGTTGCATGAAATGGCTAGCACAGATTCATATATATACGGTAAACCGGCCACACCCCCCTTGTCGGCATGGTGTTTGTGGTACGGACCGTCAAAGTTTAATGTTTCCCTTGACTCGTTCCCAATTCCCAATCCTTTGTAAACTAGTGCAAGAAATGGACCATGGTAACTTGGCCAACTGAGGTGCTTCCCACGATACCTGGGAAACTCCAGTTAGCATGAGGTAAAATGTAACCAAGGATCCTGTCCTGAGTGAATCCTTTTTTTTCTTTTTTTAAAAAAAACTTCAAAAATACCATGGACCTCCTATAAGAGCCCTAGGCAATGGATGGGCAAATCTTCCAGTCATAAACAATAAGACAGAGCCAAAACAAAACAATGATTTGGTGTTGGTACTATTCTTAATTGATACTTTTGGAATTGTTTGGCTACCTGAAGTTACTGCAGTACCTAAAGTGTCTTTTCTGCAGATAAATTCACTGTTCTCTCTTTTCTTGAGGCTCTAGAAGACTCGGTGTTGAAATCATCAGAACCTGAAGGCGCACAGTCAAAGCAAGATGAGAACAAGGATGCTCAGTCACAGAGATGTGGTGGAAGCGATGCCATGGATGAAAGCTGACTGCACTGTAACATTATTTTCTTATCATTTTATTCCCCATCTGAGGGGAAGCAAAGGTGAGAGTGTTTGGGGAGCTTACCTCTCATGGATGATCTGTATGCTTTACCAGCGAGAAAGGCATGCGAGAATTGGATGGTCAGCATGATCGTGACATTCATTTGGATTACAGATATTGATTGATGCACACACATAGATCAATAAACTGCTCATTATTTTCGAATCTAACCTTATCCTGCCGTTAATTTTCTTACATTCAAGGCTTTTATGGAATCCGATCCAAGCTAGTTCCAAGGCACAATTAATTGACATCCGCAATGACAACCGGGGACGGAGACTACTTTGGGATACCATTATTATTATTTTTATTTTTTGGTTGTTGTTGTTGTGTGTGTGTGTGTTGTCACGAATCTTTTTAGGTGATCATTCTGGTTCTATTAGGAAGGATTCTTTAATTGCATAAATGGAGAACCGTGAGGTGCTTCAGTGGAATGTTGTTGGAATGACCGGTGATGTGCGACCTTGTGCCAAATATTTCTACACAATCGCATGCAACCGGCGACGAGAGGGAAAGTGGGTTAGGCTATCGTCCAGCAGCAGTCTGTTTTGGGATTTACAGAGGTATTTGATCCATTTCTTCGGATGATGAAACCCGTTCTGTTTGTTTGTTACACCGTCGAACTAGAGAGCAGTACTATGGCCACGTGCCTAAACTTATGACCTGACACGATGGTGTGGGATTCGCGGAATCAATATGGGCGGGCCATTCACGAGCCTCGTGGTCATGTCACGTGGTCACTCTTTCTTTTGGTTTTGTGCATGCTGGATAAAAAAAAATATCCTTTTCAATAGATTCACTCATTCTCTCTCTATCTATCTCTCTCCCCCCCATCGTAGGCATGTTGCCTTAAAACGAGTGCACCTGCTAAAATTATTGGAAATGCATGCATCAACATCTTAGGTATTTAGATCGGTACGCTAATCTTGGTGCATGGATCTCCAATCTAATGCATGTAAAAGGATATCGACTGTTGCAGTTCCTTGCTCTCTGATACTGCAGGACACGTGATGGCCTTAACTTCAGCGAATGGAATCTCCTTCTGGGAGAGTAATGGGAGCAGCATTCCTTTGAAGATGATGCAGACACATGTTGCGCATGAAAGTATCAAGGGTGAACCACCGACCCAAAGTTAGTGCTCATAGAATAGGTCAACGACGTGGGCACCATACCATTATCTTCCATTGCACCAGAAAAGAATACCATTATCTTCTATGGTGGTTTCCTCAGATGGCATCGAATCTATTCCCCTTGTCTCCATTTCCATTTACATTGTTTCACTGTAGCGACGGCTGGGCTAAGAGGCTAGAGAAGGAGAGGAGCTTGAAGGGAATCTTTTGTACCAGCATCTCATATTCTTTAATCCACCCAGTTGTATCATTGGTACGGCCAAGTGATAAAAAGCTGTTGAACAGCGCAAAGAAGGGCACTCGTAGAAATCTGAAGGCTTTGGATGAATTGGTTATTGATTTGGATTACAATCCGTAGGCATACTTTAATGCTAATCTTCTATAATACCTATTTATGTCCCATCCATGCTTCGAGGAGATGGTGTCCACCAGCATCACCCTTTGCCCAAGTTCCAACATCACCCAAAGGTGGGACCAACGAATCAAAAGCGATCTCCTTACCGTTAACCAAGTTACATATTATAAATGTTGGCAGTTGCTGCAACCACCATATTCAATATTATCTTTGATTTAATGGAAGCGTGAGGACCGCCCAATTGCCGGCTTAATAGGCAATAAGAACGGCAAGAGCAAAATAGATTGGTAGCGAACCTATTAATTAATGAAAAATGACAGGGCTATGCTTTCCGAGAAATATAGGTGTCAGACATCACATACCCTTCCTCATCTTTTTATTTTTTTGGTAAATTCCTCATCTTTTTCTTCAACCTCAAACATCATTTGGTATCTCAAGTTTCCAATGTTACTTTGGGCTAGTTAATGAATGAATTTTTATCCCCTTGTTAGTTATCAGTGTGGTAAGTTAGTTATGATTGAGTGGCCTTTTATATGGATTGCTTGTTAACTAGGCATTTTACCTTCTGCCTGTTAGTTTTCATAGCAATTTTATGTTTAATCTCTAATCCATGTGAGGATTAATCTCTAATCTCTAATTTTATAGGCAACAACCATATATTAATGTTTATAATTTCTTTGAAATTTCAATATATTATGGTAAATAATGTTGCCTTGATAAAAAATGATTTAAAAATGTAGTTTTAGAAAAATATGCTCATCTTCCCGATCTGAAGTCATCCTTATTTTTCAATCCTTTCATCCTTTCCAATTTTTCATCCAGGATTTCCCCTCTCTTGCAAAAAAAGCAGAAAAAAGTTGCCCTTTTCATAGTCGTTCATATCTCACAAATGCTTATTTTAAAATTCTTGCTTTTACTTCCACCATACTTCCATCTTGCCATTCTCCTATGTGCCATGCATATATTATACTGATCGTTTCCCCTTTCTATCCAACTTTGTCAATATAATTGGAATAACTTTGAAAGTATTGCTTTCAAAAGTATCCTCAATGATTTGATTATTGGTGTACCTCCCTCTTTTTCCTCCTTTTTTAATTAATTGAGAGGTTGGGGTAAGAATCTTTAGTCTGCAGGGTGCCCATTTTGGCCAATTTGGTAAAGTCACTGGAAAGGCCTTGTATGCTTCCTATTTCTTATTAAAAAGAAGGTATTGCTATCAAAAAAAGAAAATAAAAAAGCTTGAATTAACGAGATCAAGTTACTGGCCATGCAATTTTAATTTTTGTTTAAAGGCTCATCTCATTTATTCAATCCTAAAATATTTAGAAGCAGTGTAATCCTAAAGATCCTGTTATTTGTTTTTTTCTTAATTTTTATGTCAATAGCTACAGTTCTAATCTATGCAAGGGTAGAGTGGATGCCAAAAAACTCTTTGCCATATACTCCTCTATTGACACCTAGAGTTCTATTTCTTCGTGATTCTTTTACAATGTCTATTCGACATATCTTATAAAAGACGAACAATACAATAGATTGGATGGCATCATATATTATCGAATACACTGGAGATTAGATCTAGCGACAGGGCAAAGCCTATCCACAGACTCTTCAAGATCTTTTATTTCTGACTTTTTAGACTGTACTTACATTAAAGTAATATGATCATCGGTATGTACCAAAAAAAAAAAAAAAACAACAACAACAAAACACTCTTTGCCATCGTAGGACATGACACTACCATCCGTTCAAATCGACTGAGCATTTCTAAAAGGAATTACCGTGTGGTTATTGTAGTAGGATCGCAAACTCTACATGGAGGTGGTATTTATTCGAATGCTGAGCAGAACCAGCATCCTTATCTGTTTTACATGGTAGTGGGAGCTCTACCACCTCCCAACTCCATGTGTTTGAGTGATTTGACATTGTTTAATTCCTTCATTTCTTTATTTCAAACTCACGATATCTTTGCTTTGCTATGCTATATAAAGGGGGGTATTGTTCTCTCTTGAGCACGCAAAGAGACGAAGTTTAAGCAGAAGGGAGAAGACATGGCGTGATATTGGCTCGGCTCATCTGTTTTCATTTTAGATTCAGAAGATGAGGCGAGCCGAACCAATATCACTCATGTATGCTTCATTCATAAATAGTTCAGCGCCAAACCTGCTCCATGGGTGAGCTTGACATCGTTGTTGGCAGAGAATAGCCTAGTAACAAAATTTCCTTCGCAGGTTATTTCACTTCTGTTATGGCATAGCATTTTCCAGTAAATTTAGTGATCAAATCTTGAGCTCAACCCTCTTTCTACGTTTGGTCTGCTTCAGCATTTTGAACCTTCGAGCTCTTTCAAATGTTCCATGCAGTATGATCCCAATCCAAGGAGCTGTATAGTTACTTTTCAGCCTTTCCTGGCAAACTAATCTTAATGGCAACAAATTTAAGGATCTCGTTTTTTTTCCTTGTGATTTATTTCTTGGTAAATATTCAACCAAATGTTTGTCTTTTTCTCGTTTTCAATTGAAAAAAAAAAAAAAAAAAAACAATCTTTTAGCTTAAATTGAAGATCAACAACAATGGTTTTTTCGGTCATCACTCCAGCTTTACAGGAGAAGCTGGACTCATGCTTTACAAGCCACAGAGATCTTTCTTCCAGTTTTTTTATTCCTCCTGCATGGGCAACAATCAAGCAAAGCAGCATGAGGGTCATCTCTAGTCAGAATCAGAACTTCCACTTGTTGGAGATATACTTGTTTTATTAGCTTTGCTATCAGAAAGTCTCTTGCTTCTACTGTCTCTCGAACTTAACTGTGCTTGGTGATAGATGATTGCTTCATTAATCTAGTTTCCGTTTGGCCTTGGTCTTGTTGCTTCTATTGACCAGCCTAACTAACAGAGGCATCTTCTTCACTGCCTAAGAGGAAATGCTAGAAGGTTTACATGCGCATGATATGAGCACCTATTCAAATCCAACGAGCATCCTTAAAAATAATGACGATGAAGACATTATAAGTAGGATCACAAATTCTGAAACAAGGTTGGTATTTTTTAAAATGCTTAGCAGTGTTAGTCCTTGACCTCTTTTATATGGTTGTGGGAGCTCAGCCACCTCCAACTGCATGTGTTCGGGAGCTTCGACATGTTTGATTCCTTCAGTTCTTTTATTTCAACCTAATGATATCTACGCCTTGCTGTGTCATGTAAAGAAATTTTTTTTTTTTTTCCTCTTGAGCATTCAAAGAAGGAGAATAAGGAGAAGAAGGCATGGTATAATATTGGCTCAGTTCAACTCTTTCTGCTTAAAATTCAAAAGAGGAGAGCAAAACCAATATAACTCATCATGTATGCTTCTATCCTTTTCAATGCCAGAACCCAGAACTTGTCCATGGCTTGAGGCTGGAACTGTTGTCAGTTGAGAAACACAGCTCAGTAACAATTTTAGAACCCTTTTCTTAGATTATTCACTTTTTGTGGTGGCATAAAATTTTCAGGCTCTTTTTCCTTCTTGGCTCAACCATATTTAATTGAAAAAGATCACCAATGAAGTTCTGAAACTCAACCGTCTTTGTATTTTTGGAGTGAAATGCGACGCTACTCCAATCTTTTGAACTGAAACTCATGGAGTTGTGTTCGCTGTCCTGCTCGACATACTTCATATTGATAACCATAAATTTAAGGTTCTGACATATTTCTCATGTTCCCTCAAAAAAAAAAAAAGAAAAAAGAAAAAAAAAGGGGCAAAGATTTATTTCATGCGACTTGTTTCTTTTTTGAATGTTTATCTTTCCCTTATCTTTCTTCTTTACCTAAAATTGAGGCAATCAATCATGGGGGCTCCATCTCACCAAAAAAAAAAAAAAAAAAAAAGAAAAAGAAAAAAGAAAAAAAATTCATGTGGCCTTACTCCAGATGATTAAAGTCCTGAGAATTTATATGTTCGATCTGACTAGTGCTATTTCTAAAAGGCAATCTTTAGATGTGAAGCTTTTCTAATAGACTAGTGATTTCTCAGCCAGCAAGATCTTTTTTCTAGTTTTTCCTCCTGCATGAGCAACAGTCAGCAACAATAATAAGAGGATCCATCAAAATTTCATCAAAAAATAAAATAAAATAAAATAAAAAGAGGATCCATCAAAAGCTAGAATGTCCTACTTCCTCCTGAAAGTAGATCTATAGTATTTTGCAATTAAGACTTGCAATCAATTTTGAAGCAAAGTTTCAATTATGCCATTAAGTCCTGCATGTTTTCACTTCTTTCAGTATGCTATCAAAATGTGTCTTGCTTATTGGCTACAACCTCTGAAACTTAATTTGCCTGATAGTGCCTGAAGTGCTTTAATTTTCCATTGTCCTTGCTCTTGTTGCTCCTCTTGGCCGGCTAACTCAAATGTGCTGGGGCTACCAAACTGTCTTTTGATTAGTTTTCTTAAGAGCTTGTACGAAGTGTGGAGTACCTTGTGTGGCTCACCAAGATTTCTTAAACAAGTTAACAGTCAATTTGATGTGAATTTAACTTTGTTTAATTATTGATTGTACCGAAGAAGCGATTAGATCAGACGTGTGTTATATATTTGGTTGTCCAACACCACATGCTATTTTGAATTCTCTCCGACGATTAAATGATCCGGTTCGGTCACCGACACTTAATGAAGGACGATTAGATAGAGCAAGACATGTATGCAACCTTCTTATCCAATCACTTGTTATTGTATAGTACGAAGATAGCAGTTGATGTTCACATGGATCTCTCCAGTTCCAAAGCAAATGGGATAAGATCCAGGGTTGGGTAATATTTTTGACACGAAAAAAGAATTCACCTTCGTGCAAATCCATCGTAGGTCCACCCCCTGATCACTTTGATCTATAAAGAAGAATGATGAACTTCAAAGTACTTTGAGATCTATGCAGTGGACGATAAATTTGCACGAACAACGATGATGAATAGCCATAAATCCTCCTTTCGTACAAAATATACAATCCCTATCCAAAAGATGCAAGCAGTAGCTGTTGTGCCACCTAAAGATGTGTCATGTATCAGATGCAAGATGGATGTCATCAGTGCATGCTATGCACGTGTCGTGTACATGCATGACTCGTTCCAAGAGTGGTATAAATGATTTTCTCCATGATCGAAGCTCGAACATATCTTAATCTCAGCAGCAATGCTCAGCAAAAATAACCTCACCCGGGCGTGGAACATAATCCAATACGCCCAAAGGCAATTCAATAAATAATTAACCCCAAACCTTGCATGGGAATGTGTCATAGCTGTACTTATTAGTGGAATAAAGAAGTTGCCAATCAACTAGGCTTAAAATTTAAATGCCAGCAAAGGATGGTACAACGTACGTTATATCTCTCCTTCCAATCAACGCTGTGGACAGCCGGGAACAGGCATAAACCCGTCTCGTTGTGCGTGTGCTCCAAGCCACGTTGCATGATTCCCGCTTCTGTCCAACTGTCCCACGTGCTGTCGCTGGAAACGATACAATCTTTCCCCGTCCCACCGCCAGCCAATCGGCAACCAGCCGTGACGGTGAACCCCGTCTTCCCGGCCCACACATTAACCAGATCCCGTTTGCTACTCTTCTCGCGTTCTCTTTATATAATGCTTGTACATGTATATGATGTGAGATTCCTCTTACTTGGCATCCAACGGCTATTTGCTGACCAACAATCAAATAAAACGTCACTCCTTCGCCTCCCATCATCCTCCCCATCGCTCTCCCACCTCCACAGTTTCCTCCTGGTGGCTGGGAAAGGGGTTGCAAAATTTCTGTAGCTAAACAAGAAAGAAGAAGAAAAGAGGAGAACATGGTCGTCCCATCTAGCATTGCCAACTGCCGCCGGCTCTCGTGGGCATTCCAATTCCTAGCAGCAATGCTAATAAGTGGGTGCTGGTGCTACCAGTACAAAGTGGGGGATCTGGACTCCTGGGGAGTGCCCCCATCCTCCAACCCCCACGTCTACGCCCTCTGGCCTCAGAAGTACCACTTCCGTCTCGGCGACTCCCTCTGTAAGAAACAACTCCCACACCCACACCAAACACCCACCCAACACACCACACCCCCCTCCCCCACCCCGGCATCTTTCTCTCTTTTGTTCTCATCATATTCAAATCCCGTCACCTCCCTCCGGTTACTGACCGCCCGATTGGACTTGCTCTGTTGGCAGTGTTTCTCTACCCGCCGAGCCAGGATTCGGTGATCCAGGTGACGGAGCGGGCGTACAACAGCTGCAGCCTCACGGATCCGATAAAGAAAATGAACGATGGCAACTCGGCGTTTAATCTCACGGTACCCGGCAATTACTATTTCACTAGTGGCGTCCCAGGGCACTGCCAGAAGCTTCAGAAGCTGGCGATCGCCGTCCCTGCAGCTAATGGCACCTTCTTCCCGCCGGCGGCCGATGCGCCGCCGCCGGGCGCGTCGTCGGCGCTGCCGGCATCTTCGCCTTCGTATCCCATCGTCTTCGGACCCTCGCCGCCGCAGGGATCGGGAGCGGTGTCGCTCGGGGCCTCCGTGGCTGTTTGGTCGATTGTCGGTTTGGTTCTTCTGAGTCTCCTGTGAGAGCAGGGATCTAGAGAGTGCTGATACTGAGATGAGGGCCATCGGAATTGGATCTTGGATCTGGATTTTCCGTTAAAAAATCTAGATCTCGTTCATTTTTAATTGTCGGCACTTTCTTTTCTTTTTTGGAGAGATATAATAAGATTATTATTATTATTTTTAAAAAACTTTTAGCGGTTACGGGGCATAGAATAGATGTTTTTGTAATTTTTAATTATCCGCAGGTGTTTCTCTTCTTGTTTTAGACGAGGTAGAGATATATTAAGGTTATTGTTATTTTTTAAAATTTCTAGCAGCAGTAATAGACGCGATGCTTTGGCGCAACGAATAGATGATCTGAGGATGTTACTATGATTCAAATAAAATATAAAATATATTTAGTTGAAGAGAATTAGATTTTGAAATAAAAATGATAAGGGGTAATTTTTATTTCAACTATTTAGTTATTTGCTGAAAAAAAATTTCATTCTATTTCGATTTCAAAAAAAAAAAAAAGAGAATACTTCAATTTCTCTTAAATACAATCCCACACTCTCCTAATATTCAAAGTCTATTTTGATTCTTATTTCAGTTACAAATCAAATACACCAATGAATATGGCTATACTGATCCTTATTTTAATCCATTTCATAAACCGAACACACTCACCGTGTATACACTATAGAAGAGACCACCGTATTAACAATTCAAAGAAAATAATGGGGCATGCAACATATCCTAGAATCACTACCATTACCATTAGCATCGTTGAGATGTTTTAAACGAACCCAGCCACCCAAAACATATGCAACAAGTGGTCGTTGAGATGTGTTAAACGAACCCAGCCACCCAAAACATACATGCAACAAGTGGTGATTAAGTGCTCAAGCATTAATAAGTCCAAGCAAGCAAGCAAATTTAACTTACATGAACTTCCATTTTAAAGTTGTTTAAGGACTTTAAAAACTTTGCTAGTCGGGATTAGGATTACATAGTAGAAATTATACTAATATATTTCTCACGAAAAGTAATTAGACTAATATAATATGAACACTCTAGACAAGTAGAGTGCACATGCAATTATGCAAATAAGATGTGAAGCATGGATATGGAGCAAAAGCCAAATTCCATCACAATGAAGTAAGATCGACCAGTGTTGTCATTGTATTTTGTTAGAAATCGAAAGAACGTTACACAATAATGCTGATATCCATCCTCTACTGCTTGATATATCAAAGATGTCTGCCAAACATGCCTAGCTCTGGCTTAACAGATGACGATCTCAATATAAGTTGTTTCCAGACTGTCACGGAAGTCTCTATTCTTGATCAATTACTTAATACGTCCTTTCAAAAATAATAATAATAACAACGTGCATCCACGTAAAGTCTAAATTCTACTTAGACATTTAATATATTTAAGCATCTAAATGGCAGTTTCACATGGTGACAACCATAACCTTTGTACTGTTTTTTAGGTCCAGCAGCAAAATCAGAATCTGAATTTCGGGTACCTTGCAAGCTGCAACTCCCGGAGACTGCCATATGCTGCAAACAAACCTAAAGGGCAAAATAAGTTCCACTTCGCAAGAGATCTAAATCGCACCAATCAAGGATGTTTTGAGGACAGCCGGTTGCAATTCACAAAAAGGTAGCGGAATCAACAGCATGCAGCCTGCTACCTGTTTGACTACCGAATTCTTGGTATCAAGAAAGGTAGTTTGATGGAGCTGCTTTAAGGCTTTTTTTATACCCAAAAGGTCAAAAAGAGAAGGTACATCAAATCTCTCTCATTAAAGAATCTAATTATACATTAACTGCACGTGAAATGTAGTAGCAGTACTTATGAAAGAAATAATTTACCAGCACCACTGTACTACCCACTCCCTGCGCCCGGAGGCGGTGGTTGGTGGGCTGGTGCCTGTCAGCCATGGAGAGCTGGGAATGGAGTGGTGCTGTGAAGCAGCACTCCTTGCGAAAGCATCCAGCTGCTTACATCTTTCTGTATCCTAGCAACAGCAAAGGCAGCCAACTGGCTGATGAAACATGCACCCAGAGAAAAAGCTAAGATCACAAAATGACAAAAAGAAACTAATTATACATGCTGATATTAAGAAGATGCTTCAAAATCTGTGCCCATAGGCTTTCCTTCAGAATAGCCCACAGGTGGTGTTGGTTCCATGAATTGGCTCGATGATTGTTTTGAGTCTGTCCCAACAAAAAGGCTCCTCGTTTGTGGGATGTTTGAATCTACATCCATAGCAGAAGTTCTGGGAGGAGATGGTGGCTGTACCTCCACATCTGGATAAGCAGCCTTGAACCTTGCTCTCAGACCATCATCAACTAACCTGACTCCATTCAATTGATTACCCAGTGATAACCACCTGATAAAACCATTCAACCCTTAGAATTGCAAGCCCATTAAATTGGAATGGATGGTCTGGTGCAGCATGGAAACAAGCTAGCAAGTAAAAAAGAAACAGTTAAAGTATCTCGTGCAAGTTGAATTACGAGAAAATCCCTGCCATAGCAAGGGAATAGAAACAAGAACCCATCTAGTGAGTTCATAACTTGGCAAGATGTTAACTTCAAACTTCTGGAAACTAAGTTCACGATGAACGGCAGAACATTATCAAATAGGAACCTTGTCAACTTTTCAGTTGGGACAACCTAGTTACAGAACATTGTCATATGAAAGAAGTACATTTACTCCATGCCAAACTTCCAAATTAGGACAATTTCTTCTTATTGTTGTTGTTTTTATTCTATTCTATTCTATTTATTTATTTAGGGCAGGGATGTGGATGGGTCAGCAGTAGGAACTAGGTTCTCTATGGTCCTTCATTGGAAAATAACTTTGAACAGCAACTTATCTATTATTATAATGAAATATCCTGAATAAGACAGCTTACAGTTGTTTTCAATACACAAATGCACAAACCATTCTCTGCAATCAAATTTGGGAATTGCCTAAACACAAACATTATAATGGAATGGGCGAAATATTACTGGTTATTGGCATCAAGATCTAAAATACCATTTGTATCTATCTAGTGTGAGTACATAACCAAGGAAACAGAAACCACAATGTAAGTGCATACCCAGCATGTGTATTGTGCATTCGAGCAAACAATTCCAACTTCCTTGTCCTGGGGCTTATCCTCTCTAGCATTGGGTACATCTGCAGTGAGAGCATGTACAAACATGAGCTGTGGACCTCGGACTTGCATATTGAGAAAACTTGCATGGTTAACAGGTGTATAATTGTATATCTAAATTTATGTGATACAAATTAAATACAAAGGAGGAGCTTTTAGTGGAGTATAACAGAACACAGTTGCATGACAAGGCAATTTTGATTGCCACGTCAGAGCACCACCATAAAGTGCTGATACTTAAATAATTAATAGTGACACAAACTACTAAACTGGAGTGCCCGATTCTGCTGAGTGTGAAAAAACCACATGTTTTTGAGACCTTTTTAAATAAAAATACCATTTCCTATATGTTCAAAGGAGTCCTTTACACACAAATTTTACTTGAACCTTGGCTAAGGTGGAATCTCTAGCATGCAGTGCAACATGCAGCTTCTGGAAAAAGAAGGAGCATAAAGAAGAACGAAAGGAAAAATAGCAGAGAATAAAGAAGAGAGACTATGAAGTCTGGATATATTTTGATAAACATCAACAACTGAAATCAAATACCCCAGAAAATGTCCGGAAGATGAAAGAAGCTGACAATACGTTGAAGGGGTTAGGTAAAACAATATGGGTGCAAAAATATAGAATGGAGAGAAACATTAAGAAATACGATGCCGAAATGAAATGATAGAGGATGCCAGGCGTCGAGAAAAAAAATTTTGAAAGAATTAATTTTTATAAAGGAAGTAAATGATAGACTATGCCAAAAGCAAGGTTCCTTGTGAAGAAAGACAACCATCAAGATCAATACTACCAAAGATTTTTCCAAGGATCTGTTTAAGCCTTTCAGATTCTAGGTTTTTAGTATCAAAAAGCCGATAATGAAAGACAAGGAATGAGAAGATGTATTCTTTCTCAATCAACTCACTAAGATGAACTATAGGCATTCTTAATGAATGGGGTTTGTATACTGTCAAATTAGCAACACCAAGCAATAATGGCATTGTTAGAATTAGTTATATTCTATTTCTGTTGAAAAGAAACATGGTACAACATCTGCTTACCTCATCAGGTTTTCGGCTGGTTTCACGAACTTCAGCTACAATAACATCTGTATCGATGTTCCTATTCACCTCTGGGTTTCCCTTTATTCCAACAAGACAATGTTCTTTACTATGATTGAGCCAATGGCCTGTACGTCCAGTTCGAATAATTCGTTGGAGTTGATTGGTCTTCACCCATATGAGCTCCTCAACACGCTTGTATCCCCAAAGCTCCAAACTGATAAATGTTAAAAAGAGAAAAAGAAAATTCCATGAGTTTGCCTCAAAGTCCTACCACTAGTCTAAAGCCAACTGTTCTTATAAACAATAAAGAATAAATAAGCCAATGCCATCATGTATAAGAGACTAGAAAGAAACTTGCAACAACAACATTTGATATGTTACTGTCTCTGCATGATTAGAAAACTTAGTAATGGAAAGGTGCAATGATCAGAAGAAAAACCAAACAGAATTAATCAGCTAAAAAAGTTCAAACTAATTTCAATTTGTTAAGCTGGAAAACAATTTTGGACAGCAATGACTAATTCTTGTCCCACCCAATCTAGAGATAAGATAAAGTACAAAAACAAGATCGTGCGGGGTAATACTATGGAAAAGGCTGTTTTACCATAAACACCAAGATGGATATCCTTCACAATAAAAGACCAGCAATTTAAAATAATTCCTTTCCACCAGGCTCCAGTCAAACCCCTGTTTCCTTCTATTATCTACAGTTTGGATTCACAGTGACAGAACCTTTAAACCTTCATGTCTCCACTAATCGCCATATACATCACCACAGAAAGGTGCAATTTGAGCAGATCAAATATCAACATCTTGGTTATACTATGCAGCAAAAGAATCCATCTCACATACAGTACAAATTTCAACAGTGTTAGATGTTCTAAGAAACGACCCTTTGCAGTTTGACTATATCATGTCTTTAAGCATCAAGTCTAAAAATAATTACAGTGACACGACATGACTTGATATGGTAGAGGCGTCTGCATTTACTAATATTCACAAGGAACTGCAGGGGAACATAAACAAATAAGACGAGCCCACTGTAAGAAGAAACCCCCCTCAGTTACAAGTTACTCCAACGTAATATTAGGTCTCTCAAAGGACAAATATATATGAGACAACAAGAAAAAGTAAGCAATTGCAATCAAAGGCCAGAGGCCTGGCGTTATGGTTGATTGCCTGCTCGGACATGCTGAAAGCCTGCCCTTCCTACCACATTTTCACAACGTTTTTAAATAAAAGATGAAATGGCCAAGTCATCATTGATTCTCCTAACAATGAACAATATCAACAGTTTGCATGCACAATATGGCAGAAACAGGACATCCCTCAGTTACAAGTTACTCCAATGAACTCTTAAGTTTGCCGCCAAAACAAAATATATGAGAGAACAGGAAAAAGTGAGTAATTGCAATAAAAGTCCAGGGGCCAGGGTTATAGTCGATTGTCTGCTCTCACATGTTGAAAGCCCACCCTTTGTACCATATTTGCATGATTAAAAAATAATAAAACCTCTAATGGCTGTCTAGGTCATTATTGGTTAATCTAACAAAGAGTAATACCAGCAATTTTCATGCACAATATGCTAAAAACAAAAATTACCATTCACGCCCAAGTTCCATTGCACGCCCAGTGACCCATAGAAAAATCAGACCATCAGTCTGCAATGCAGGTACATTAAGATTTCTCATCTCATCATCTGACATTGTACCATATGGCAATTCCATATGAATGTCCCAAGGTGGGTCTGCCATGATAACTCCAAACTGCCCTAAAATGTCCATTCTGAAGGTACGGATGTCACAGTTTATCCATTGAGGTTCTCCAAGCTCCACTTCTGAACAATATTCGGCCCTTTGGGACTTGATTGGTTTTGGAGGTGGAAGATTAGTAGCACCCATCATCATTGAAGGTATGTCTGGTGTTTGGTCAAGTTCATAATGAACATATTTGCAGGTCTGTTAACAAAACATTTATCAGCTACAAACCATAATACAAGAAAAAATGATTAAGGGAATTTGATAAAAGAGAAAATAGTTAACCTTTGTGTGACGGCATGTATCAAGAAAAGAGCAGTCACCTAAATTTGTATCAGTGTGTGGAGCAATAATGCGCCGAAAATGCACCTACAATCAAGTGGCAGGTTAAAAACAGTATATAGCAATCAGAAGATGAAGTGATTTGACCAAAAAAGGAAGAGCAGTGGAAGCAAGTTGATTTCCTATTGTCAAAATATTAAACACACACTAATTAATAAGCACATTCTCCACATAGTCTCTTCAATTTCTTCCCTTTTAATCCTTAAAAAAATTCATCTATTCACTACAGAAAGTATTTTATCTTAAAGAGAGATTTGATTTCACCCTACCTACACTATATATCCAGAACCCTAATAAGTACATTCTGTATATTCTTTCTATGACTGTGCATATAAATTGCATGTTGCACTGTCTGTTTATGAGTCTTCAAATATAACACTACTTGTATCTAATTTATGGTCCATTGAATTCCAAATCTTCAATATATATGGCTTTATCAGGAATCCTAATAAGTATACATGGTATATTCTTTCTATGGAGGGTGAGCCTTGGTGCAACTGTAAGGTTGCTCCATTGCGATTTGGAGGTCATGGGTTGCAAACATGGAAACAAACTCTCTACATGCGAGCGCATGACTGTGTATGTTTGATCCTCCTCAAATCCCACAATGGCAAGAGCCTTGTCCACCAGGCTGCCCTTTTTTTGTATATTCTTTCTATGACTGTGCATATATATTGCATGTTGCATAGTCTATTCATGAGTCTTAAAAATGTAGCTTTATTGTACTATCCAATTTAGGGTCCACTGAGTTTCAAATCAATACCTATATGGTTTTCTGTATTATCAAAGTAGTGCATTCACTTCCAAATCCTTTGAAATCTTTTTATTTGCTAAACGTGCTTGGTAAACTTCATCTACTACAAGGGATCCTAAATCTTTATTTTTCTCTTCAAGCCTAGTCTTGAAATGAACTTATCTCTAGCACACGATCTAACTTATCAGGCCAAACCAACCTATTAGAGCAGTATTTTAGAGTTGGAAATGAAATCATTTTTGCTGGTCATTAACTATAATGATGTAACTAGGAGGAACTTACAACTTTTTGACATTAATCTTTATTGATTTAATTACTTATCCATTCCTTATAATATGAAACGAGGTTGCGTGAAACACAAGTATGATGATAATATGAAGATACTATAAATGTAGCATACAGACATCCAAAAGATTCCATAAAAACCATATCAAATGCAAGATAATAAGATATAGGCATAACTACATTTTTATGCATGATTTTGTTAAACAATCAATGGTAACACTAACCTTCTCACATGCAATGAATGAACCAGTTTGGCGTCGGCAATCTTCTTTAGTTAGATGTGTACAATATTCTTTGAGTTGAGAGCCACCCTTGGTCTTGAACTGAAAACAGAATGCTCAACATCAGGTATCATGAGTGGTAAAACATGCATGAAAATTAACTAATACTTGAGCAGGAAGCCCTCAGCAGCTTCCACACATAATTTAGTGATAGAAGCAGTCAAGATCCATAAGCTGTCCTTCATACGGAACCAAAAGGGGAAGGCATTAGAGACTTCATATAAAACAAAACTTGCACTATGACAATTACTAGAAATTTAAAAATTTGGATTCCCCCATAATTTTGTGCAGGTCAACACAATTTAAACAACTTAGACATATTCCAGGATATTCACCATTTCTGTATTTTTTCTGATCATAAAGTAGTAGTGTTGAAATCAAAGTTTGAGGAGCAATATGCAGGTATTATTCATTACAGAAAAATCTGCATGGTCACACATGCTCTCATGAGCTATTTTCTACCTTGTGGCAGATATTTAGAAATGAAGAAAATTCAATATATTTGAAGGGACAATGTGCATTTAGAATGGGCAACCAGCCCCTTATAGCATGTCATCCATCAGAAATACTAATATGAGTTTAAGCTGATACGGCATTATATTTTCATATGCTTCATTTTAACTCGGTTCATCTGGCTAAAATGCAATTTAATTAAAAAAATGCAATTCAGATATGTCAGAAACCAAATCAAATTGGTACAACTGAACTCCATGGATTATTTTCCTATCATTCAATCCCCTATTGGTACAGATGCCTAACTCTTTGGAATCCTCTTCTGCACACATTTAAACTAAAATATTACATGTTCATTTAATGAAGGTAAGATCTTCAGATTGCCTGAAGTTCAACATATTTAGCTTCTTTTGATTATATTAAGAATTGGAGATTTCCTTAAGTTCGAGATATATACTTATACTTGGTGTACAAGCATATTGGATCAATTCATGAATTATGTCATAAATTGGATTCTTTCAAGCAAGTAGATGTTGACTATCCTATAAGAAGTGAGGATAGAGTTGATAATTATTTACTAGCAACTTCAAGAATTAAAGCATAAGCAAGAAGGTTTTCTTCTTCTTGATTTCTGTAAAACTCTGCAAGAAGTAAAGCCTCCTGTTCTGCTATATTTCTTTTTAAGGCAAGTGATAGAATTACTACATATCACAGAAATAATGCAAGAAAAATCAACAACTGAGCAGTGAGACTAGAACGAAGGAACAAATAATCACACCTTTTCCCATTATATTGCGAAATGCTTAAACTAAAATCAAACCACTTTGGATACTAACTAAATCAACAAAAACAATCTCTACCGTGAGAAAAATTCACAAACAAAAAAAGTATTAACCGCTCAATTTTAATATTAACACTTCAAAATGCCATATATTCCTCCTGAAACTGATCCATTCGACTATTAGAGATACCCTAACTTTAGAATCACATCATTTTCTCACTTTTTATTCAGCAAGAAATCCATCAAGACATGTGTTGATGAATAACAATTTAACTATAACAGTTGATACACCGAAGAGTGACATGTATACATAAGAACCAAAATTTCCGAACCTTTGCAGCAACGGCGGTTTCTTTTGCAGTCGGGCGGTGAATAAGATCCAAAAGTTCCTCTCCAGTCTTTGATTTTTGCATTTCCTTGAACGTCTTCTTGTTCAGCAATGCTTCAAGGTCCTTCAGCTCATCCTCCTCAGTCCTTTGGTTCGGAGGCGCCAGACTTGTGCTACCCATAGCAGCGCCAGGACCCATGACAGGCCTGTGGGGAGGAGGCGTGCCCATCATCCTCGGAATCCCCATCAAGCTCATAACCCTCGGCCCGCCTCTTGGGCCGACCATGGTCGGCGGAGCGCCAGGCCGTGGAAACATAGGAGACATGCCCGATAAATGAGAGTCAGGAGGCCCCATCCACATCTCCAGCGGTGGCCTCGGCATCAGCGCAGCGCCGCCATCGACTCCGCCCATTCCCGGCCCCTGACCCTTATTCTTCCCGTTGCCGGAACTGGGTTCCGCCACCGGCAACTGCTGATTCTGGAAGGAGCTCTCAGGGTGCTCCTTGAGGAGCTTGTTCCGATCAATAGCCCGAATCATCAACATAGACTTCCCGTTCACCGTGAACTCCTCCAGTTGCAACCCGCCGCTCTCCTCGGCGATCCGCCGGAGCGCTGTCTCGACAGCGGAGATCGGTCCGAGCTCCCCGCCGAGCTCGACCAGGGCGGCCTTCTCGGCGGGAGTGGCGGAGGACTGGTCGCCCTCGAGCCGGCGGAGCAGGGCGGCGGAGTCGATCTCGGTGAACGGGTTGAGCTCGAGGAGGCAGACGGCGACCATGGCGCGGACGACCGAGAGGCGGTCGCCCACCGTCGGCGTCGGGAGGGGAGTGGTCGCGGCGGGGTCCAGGATAGGGCCTGGGACGGGTACGGGGTGGGAGGGGACTGGAGTCCGGGAGCGGGGGACGGCGGCGAGGGTTGAGGGGGCGGGGGGGATCGGAAGGAGTGTTTGGGTTAGGGTTAGGGTTAGGGTTGGGGGTGGGGTAGAAGGGGCGGTGGTTGAAGGCGGAAATGATGCGGAGGGAGATGTCGAGGGAGGAGACGAGGTCGGGGACGAGGGTCTGTAGGGAGACGATGAGGTCCTGCTGGGCTTGCCGGCGGGCCTCGATGGAGTCTTCCAGTTGGCGGCGCATCTCCTTCAGTGCGGTGACGTCGTCCCCTCCGCCGCCGCCGTCGGTCTGGGAGTCCATGGCCGCAAGGGTACCGCCGCCAGAAGAAACGCGGGCTCCGAAGAGTGGGATCCGACTGGAACTTGGCTTGCGCACTTCTAAGCGCTAAACTATCGTCAAACGTGCTTTATTAACATCTGAGGCAGTCGCGCGATGTCAGATCGTCGCAATAAGTGCAAATTAATTATTAGCACAAACAGCATGCGCCAACTAGATAAACCTCTGCGACGGATTTTTTTTTTAATAATATTTTTTAAATAAAAAAATTTTAAAATATTATTATTTAAAAATTATTTTTAAAATTATCGTGTTTGAGCCGCGTCAGAAAAAATCATTGGTTCAACCCACAAATTCAAGACCTTCATGGAGAATTCATGGGTTGAGCCCACGAATAGTCGGCCTACCTGACCAAATAACGAAATCGTAAGTTCAATCCATGATTTTATTTAAAATAAATTTTTTAAAAAAAATTCAGGACGAATTTATAGGTTCAACCCACGAATTCGAAGTGAATTCGTGGGTAGAACTCACGAATTGGTGTAAACCATTTTTTTTTTAGAATTTTCAATGAAATTCGTGGGTTGAACCCACGAATTCAACCCGGTCAGACCAAATTCGTGGGTTCAACCCACGAAATTGATGTAAATCAATTTTTTTTTTGAAATTCCAATAGAATTCGTGGGTTGAACCTACGAATTCTTTATGATCATTTTTTTTTTTAATTTGAAGCGAATTCATGGGTTCAACATACGAATTCGATATAACTATTTTTTTTAAATTTGAAGAGAATTCGTAGGTTGAACCCATGAATTTATTCAAAAAATAACCTGTTGGCCTGAATTCGTGGGTTCAACCCACGAATTCATTTGAATTCTTACCCGTTGCACGATGAGTGAATTCATTAAAAATTGATCCAAAAACATGGGTTCAACCCATAAATTTGTTGTCTTTAAATCCACATTCCACCCTCCCTTCAAGTGCACACTCCTCATCCTTCTTACTCGTTCACACCCCACCCTCTCTTCAAGTGCACACTTTTCATCCTTATTACTCGTTACTCATCCTTTCTTAAAATCGATTATGGCTTTCAAAAAAAGTAGAGTTTTATCGAAAGAAAAGAGAATTCGAGTAGAGAAAGAGAAGCAACCATCTCGTAGGTATGAAGAGTCCTTATTTTTAGATAATGAATGTAATGAAAAATTTTAATCAATTTTTTTTGAAAAAAAAGTTGTAGGAGGTAGGATAGTCGATTTAAATAGTTTTAGTGATTTTTGTATTAAATTTTTATTTGAAAGGATGGGCTGGCTGTCTATGATTACGCTCAACAAACCAACGTATCCTACTCTGGTTTACTATTTTTATAGTAATTTTAGTTTTAATAGTAAGTCTTGTTCCATTTCATCGTATGTTAAAGGACAACTAATCGAATTTGACTGTAAAATTTTAGGTCAAATTTTAGATATTCCATCAGACGGTGACAAATTTTTTAATAGTAGTACTGTTTGGAATCATCCAATATTAGACTATGCTTCCTGTGTTAGAACTATTTTTGACGATCATATAAGTACGACTGCTAAATCTGATGCAAATCAATTACCACTTGAAACTAGGTTAATCCATTATATTTTTATGTTTAATTTTTTGCCCAAAGGAGGTCATAGAGAACACGTATCATATTTAGATGTTTATCTCCTCAGAATGATTCTTTTAGGTGATAGGGTTAATTTGCCCTATTTAATGATATTCTATATGAATGAATGTTTTCAAAGTTTAAAAATCATCTTGCCATATGGAGCTGTTCTCACTACTATATTCAAAGCATTTCATGTCCACATCACGGCCGATGAAGTTGTCAAGGTTAAATGTAGTGATATTTACAATCATGCATCTCTGAGGCATATGGGGTATACATTTCATGATGGTGTATGGATGCGTACGTCTACAGTAGATGAAGAAGAACATGGTGGTGACGGAGGTGGTCAGTCTACCGACAGAGAGTAGCCCATACATGCTATACAGTCTGATCAGTAGTCATCCGATCAGCATGCATTATCTGCTCGTATAGATGCATTGGAGATATCTGTTAGCGAGAGGTTTGCACATATGGATTCTCGGCTGAATGAGCGATTTACACAGATGGGTGCCCGATTGGACGAGACTTTTGGACGATTTGATCAGTTCGTATAATATTTTTATCATCAATTTCCTCCACCATAAGAAGACCCTACTCTAGATGATTAAGCTTCAGCAATTAGCAGCAGTATGTGTGGCTTCACTCGAAGATCTGCCATCTTAGTCATTAACATTTAGAGAAATGTACTTTAGTTTGATGAATGCATATGTACATTTCTTTTGTTGCTGTCATTTTAGATGTATTGTAATCTGACTAAAATTATGTACAATTTAAGATATGATTTTGACAGCAAAGTAGTTAATCAAATAGTTAGTGTATAATGACTAATTATTAAAAAATCAAAAATATTATCGGAGTTGCAATCCGAGCTCACCGATCGAGTTCGAAACCATAGTCGATCAACGACATGGCAGGCAAGTCATGCCGAACTGATCGACTACCTGAAAATTTCGATCGACTCTAAATCGTAAACCCTAAACCCTAAACCGATCGATCGCTTGATAATTTTTAAAAAGTTGTTTAAAAATTTATAATTTTTAAAAAATCAAAAAAATATCAGGATCGATCTACCGCATGAGAATTTCGATCGATCGATCCAAATCGAGCTGGCCGATTGACTTCGAGTCTCAGGCCGATCGACCACGTGGGACACAAAATTTGCCAGACTGATCGACAGCCTGAGAATTTCGATCGATCGGTCCAAATCGAGCTGGTCGGTTGACTTCGAGTCTCAGATCGATCGACCGCATGGGACCCAAAATTTGTCGGACCGATCGACCGCCTGAGAAATCGATACAAATCGAGCCGACTGGTCGACCCTTGTTTGCTAAATCGGTTGACCATCTGGCACACAACCCATGCCGGACCAGTCGACCGCATGAGAAATTCGATTGACCGGTCCGGCACAGGTTGCGTGCCACACAGTCGATTGGTTTGGCGAATCAAGAGTCAATTGATCGGCTCGCTTTGGATCGATCGACCGATATTCTCAAACGATCAATCGATCTTGAAAATTTTTGAATTTTTTAATAATTATAAATTTTTAAACAACTTTTTAAAAATTGTCAGGCGGTCGATCGATTTAGGGTTTAGTGTTTAGGCACAGCTAGGATTGAAGTAAACAGGTCAGCTCGGTTTGGATCGATTGATCGAAATTTTCAGACGGTTGATCGATTCGGCATGACTTGCCTATGATTCCGGACTCGACTGGTGGGCTCGGATTGCAGTGGTCGACCGCTTCGGCCCGACTTGCGTGCCACGTCGTTGATCGACTATGGTTCCAAACTCAATCGGTGGGCTCGGATTGCGACTCCATATGATATAAGAGCACGAATTGCATAATATAAGAGCACTTGAATTCAAAATTCTAATGCACTCGTTAATGTTGTATAATAAAATATTCCATTACTTTCATATCCATACATTTTACAAACATGAAAAAACTACAATATATACATCATGTTCCACAAGGTGGTCTTCGCTTCTTTCTTGCGGGTTGCACTCGATGACCCATGGGTGGAACCTCACTCGATCTTTCAGTACAATGCTTCTCTGGACCCTCGATCAAACCCTCAGTATGATGCTCGCTCAAACTCTGAATCGATCCCTCAGGCGACCCCGTTTGATACTCTATCGGACCCTCACTAGGTCCCTCATACTCGATCGCTGCATACTCAAAATGTACTGCAGTCTCCTCTGTGGATGAAATTAGGTCATATCGTCGTACATAAACACGGACGAGGGCATATATGAACTGAATGATGGAAGATCCGAAATCGAAAATGATGATATATAATATCATCTGATACCTCCTCTATGCAATGCAGGTGCTCCTGATGATGACAGATGCATGAAAGGTGAAGGAGTGGACCCTACACTGCCATGACCATGATCATGGATATCGATGGAGATACGAGTGTGCTGTCAAACGACGTGGAGTCCTGAAGCACAAATATTCTGAATGAGCTGTCCGAATGTGGCTAACGAGTTCGGACGAGCCAAATGATGAATCCTCACCAAACTGTCACTCTGACACAAATAACATGCTCAGCATGGAGAAAATATAAATGTGTTAGTCATAGAAAATTACAGATAAAATATGAAACCTTATCAGATAGTCAAACATCGCTCCTCCATGACAAATGAATCGATGCGTGATGCGACGATATCACTCCATGTAATCATCATAATAATCCATCATACCGTCGGCCGCTGGATCGTTTATAATATAATCCTACCGACTCTCCCAGAGTGCAACCCAGTGCTGATGAATTCTTCTCCAGTCATGATCTGTGCGCCCTCGAAGGTCGATATGATGAAGTCTGGAACTGTATCACAAACCTCCAAAATAGTCTGGCGTAGTCTGAACTGGTGCATCACTCTATCCGGATAGTGCCACTCAACGATAAAAAAGCATAGAAGTGTCACTTGGCATTGCCATATATGCTGTCTACTAAAATAATAATCTGGTAGACCAGCTAGGACCAGAGGAGTATATGGCTGCCACACGATCTTTTCATCCACAGAATTGAGTGTAAGTAGTATGAACGTAGTCATTCTAAGAAATTATCTAAGTAATGTAAATTATTTATGTTTATACCTGATCAAATTCGAAACGATCAAGATGAAACCAATAAAACTTAGTAAAACATGGGTGGAAACCTCTGTCACCTCAAAAGCATCGAAGAAAGGAATGCTCCTGCAAAAGTGAAAAAGCACCTCGCCGTCGACATCGAAGAAAGAAATGCTCTTGCAAAAGTGAAAAAAAAGTTAATTCAGATCTCTAAATTTTAAAATATATTTAATATAAATACATACATGTCCATCTCAAATGATGAAAAATCGATGAGATACCTGAGCATATAAGACCGTCTGATCTACCGACCCTGGCTCCATGTGCACGAGGCTATAGAACACATTTGTAAAAAAAATTTTTGTTACCGAATCAAACACATATATTTGATACAAGTCGGAACAAAATTAGTACCACATTACAATAGATAATAACATAAAAATTTTCTGATAATAATACAAGTTTGAATACAAAAGATCATTGTCTATTTGTCGGACATGTCGTCTGCTATGCCCTACTTCGCCACAATTTCGGCACCTAGTTCTGTTCCTGATTTCCGTCCAATCCATTTCATTCCTTAGTCTAGAAGATCGTGGTCTTTCCTTTTGTCGCAATCGTTCTTTCTATGGTATAATGGTGATGTCAGTTGTTTGTTGCACCCAACAATCCATTTCATCAGCTTCTTCCGATATTTTTTGTATATAAATATAGCATCGATACTGATAACTGGTCTACAATATTTGAAGCCTTCAATTGATGGTGCAAATACCCAAAAAGCATGATCAAATGCAGCTAATGGAGAAAATCGGTAGAAGTGCTGATGAACTTCACCCAAAAGCCAGGATTAAATTTCTGTACAGCACGCAACTATTTTGGCAATAGGTTATAAGATTTATCCCAGTCTCCATATATCAATGCCATTGCTTTTTGCTTTGCCTCCCATAACTTTTTATAACTGGTCGTATAGTTGAATCTATTTTTGATAATTGCACCGATATCGGCAATAGAAATTATGGATATTTCTTTTACAACATCCTGAATTTCATTGGCAATAAAATTCGAATCAAGACCAGAATGATCCTGAGAAAGCATAGCTGAAACACATGTATGTGGACCGATATACCTTGTGATTTTAAAGTAATCGTATCGCTTAACAGCTTGAAGCATCCAATTACATCCTGACTCTATTTTTGCATTTTACCACCCAAAGTTTTAGCTCCGACTCGACAACTCTAAATTCATAATGCCTCTCAATATGATATTGTTTTACTGCAGTTTGCAGTTCCATTTTATCTCTAAAACGAAGTCCTTTTAACAACTCGGCATCTTTTTCCCAGCTGGTGCACCATGTCTCCAAACCAGAAGACAATGATGCATTAGCTACCGTCCAATCAATTGATCAGAATGTTGCAGACGAAGCTTCAAATACCCCTAAATTTGGATGCTCTTCCACAGGTCTGCAATCTATAGGTGCAGAAGTACCACCTTCCTGAGGATGGAAGTCCATCTCATCTCCACTCTGTATGTCATCTTCCTCAAATAGCCGATTATCTATGTGCATCATATCATCGATAGGTGTATAAACTGATGATTCTCTAATAGTGACACCAACCACATCAGGATCAACTACAGAAAATTGATCCTCTGCATGTCTGGAACTTTGAGTCTCTGGTACATGCTTAATGTCCTGAGCTGTTCGAGATAGACCGATCTGTTGAATGCCCTGAGTTGTTCTTATATCTCTATCAGTTACTTCATAATCATACTGTTCAGCTTCAATAGGTTGTACTTCTAGATACAACTCTGCACCTAATAAATATGGGTGCGAACTAACCGTTGAAAAAATTACTTCAATATCTTCATCTTCAGTAATCGGAATATGTTCATATTTTAACAATATTGGCTGTACAACCTGTGAATATCTATATATTATCGTGAGTCTATTCTTGCTTTTGCCTATACGAAAGAGTCTGCATAATTTATTCTCCAACTCCTCAAATCTAATTTCAGATTTAATTCTAACTGCCCTTTCAAGACGACCAATGTATTTAATCACATTCGGTCCATAAATTGTAGAACTATTTATGTAACATAAGATCGTAATATTTTCTTTCATCACTGCATACATAACAAATACAATAATTTTAGCATGCTCTACATAAAGCAAACCACATTGATCAAAATTAATAATTAAAATAAATTTTTTAATAATAATTCACTTAAATTATATCGATATTTTTTTTCACTTATAAAATTTTACATTCTTTTAAATTATTTAATTATCAATTTTAATTTTTTCACTTACAAAATTTTACATAATTTTAAAATATTTATAATCAATGATTCTATTTTTTCACTAATGACAATTCAAATATTTATAATATTATAAAATTTTACATTTATTTTCTAATTCTTCACTTATAACAATTCAGATAGTTATGATATTTTAAAATTTTACATATTCAAATTAATTTATAATTATTAATTTTATTTTTTTCACTTATAACAACTCTAAAATTTATGATATTATAAATTTTAGATACTTAAAAAATTTAGTAATTATTAATTTTCTTTTTTACTTTCAACAATTGTAAAATTATTAAAATTATAAAATCTTACATATTTACAAAATTTTTACTTATCAATTTTTTTATTCACTAATAACATTTCAAATAATTATTATATTATAAAATTTTATACATTTTAAAATTATCTATAGTTAATAATTTTATTTCTTCACTTATAGCAATTCAAAAAATTATAATATTATAAATTTAAACATACTTAACAAAATTTTATAATTATTAATTTAATTTTTTCACTTATACCAACTAAAAATATTATATAATTTAATAAAATTAATTTTATAATTAAAATATTTTATATTTATTAATTTTATTTTTTTAACTTATAAAACTTCAAAAAATAACAATATCATATAATTTTACACAATTGTAAAATTTTTAAATTATCAATTCTAATTTCTCATTTACAGATTTCATAAATTAATAATATTATAAAATTAAAACATCATAATTTTATAAAACTCTAATATTATAAAAATCATAAAATTAATAAATAATTACAATAATTTAAATAATAAAAAAATAAAAAATAAATAAATTTTATACCTCTCGTTGCCGCAGCCAGAGGGAAAGGAGGGGGGTGGAGGGGGTGCTGGCGGGGGGAACCAGGGAGGAGGGCGACGGCCGGGACCGGGGAGGAGGGCGGCCCTCGGGGGAGACCTGTGGAGGAGGGTGGCGGCCCGAGGGGGCTTGAAGGGGGGTGGCCGGTGTGGCTGCGGGGGGTAGGGCCCGTGGAGGGGGCGGCGGTTGGGGGGGAGAGAGAGGGAGGAGGGGAGCAGGATCGGTGGGGATCGGGAGTTATGGCTGTCGGAGAATCATGACCGGAGGTCACGATTTCAGAAAAAATAATATAAAATAAATACCTTATAGCCATGTGGGCCTTCAGCATGTGGGCCGCGTGGCGACGGACTGAATTCGTGGGTTGAATCCACGAATTCATCTTGAAATTTTTTAAAAAATTTGTTTTAAACAAAATCGTGGGTTCAATCCACGATTTCATTATTTAGCCAGGTAGGCCGACTATTCGTGGGCTCAACCCACGAATTCTCCATGTGGGCCTTGAATTCGTGGGTTGAACCCACGATTCTTGCTGACGCGGTCTAAACACAGTAATTTCGAAAATAATTTCCAAACGGAGGTATTTTGAGAATTTTTTATTTAAAAAATATTATTTTAAAAAAATCCCCTCTGCGACACCAGGGCTGCAAACATATATATATATATATATATAATATATATATATATATATATATATATATATATATGAATACCAATCAGATATTTATGACCCTAAAATGAAAGATATCTTTAAATAAATAATAAATCATATTAAAAATATATTAATATAGTTATATATTTTTAAAAAATATAAATATTATATAAAATAAAATATAATTACAGATAAAATTGATATTTGATTATAAATCAAATAGTTATCTACCTATATTCACATCTATTTTTGTTTGTTAGATATAGAGTCGAATGTTTAAATTTTTATCCATATTTAGATAAATTTGAACGGATAATATTAGAATAAATATGATCTAGGCTCAATTCGAGATTTTTGTATAAATTTATATTTGAAATTTAAATTGAATTGAATATAAATCACTAAAAATAGTAATAAACCTAGAAAAGTCAATTTGAACTTGAATTTTCATTCAAAATTTTTCAATATTTTCTAAACAAAATCGATTGTTCTTAATTTTATCCACAAACTTTGATTATATGTATGGATGTATGTATGTGTATATGTATTGGAAATTAGAATTCATCAAAAATAATAATAAATACGAATGTTTAGATTAGACTTGGCAATTACACCGGCTCAGATGGATCTCGATCCGATCCAATCCTAATGGGTTGGATTGGTCAATGTGTTTACTAAATTTTGACCTGACTTGATTCGAACCCGATAACTTTATATCTCGGATCAGATTAGATTCGGATAGTGGCTGCTCCAACACATTACCTGATCTAAATCCGATCTTATGTGTATATATTGTTCAAATATAGACTGGTTGTATGAAATATGGACTTTATGACCTTTAAGCTCGATTAAGACCTCAAGAACTGAAGAGTGGTAGTGGGCTGTTGTTCAATATTTCTATTTTCATCTAGAAAATCTCATTTAAGCGGAGCAGCTATCCGATCGGATAAAAATATCGATCGGATCAAATATGGATAAAAAAAGTATTGGCCCATCGAATCACGGATCGAGATCGAATCAAAATATTGAGATATCGAGTCGGATTCGAGTTGATCCAAATCCGCACCTAACCCCTCATTGCCAAGCCTAGTTTAGATAGAATTTAAGCGATAGTAGATGAGAGATTCTATATTTTTTTTACACGTACAAATTATAAATATCACGTGATCAAACTCCACAAGTGTAACCAGAGGGTAATGGTCAACGACATTACACTCAGTTGGACAAGAGGCCAATCGCATCCATTCCTCCTAGGATCCTCACCAGCAGGCCATGATGCCCTCCCAACTCTTTAACACATATGTATAACAACACTACCATACATGTAAGGCCAGCATATGAAGCCCTGGAGAGGAAAAAATTCTATAGTCGAGTCGATCATGAAAAAAATTATAGTCGAACCATTATCGTCTGTCACGTACATATATTGAGATATCTATAAAAAAAAGATATTTATGTGATATTTATCTAAACTGTTCAAATACTCTCAAGATCCATTCTTCTTTTTTTAGTATTACGTGCGTGTGGCCACCATCTTTTGATGGACGTTTTCGAAGTATATTCGATCATAATTTTTTCTATGATCAGTCCGACTATAAAAAATTTATGCCTCTGGTATAATCGTGATGTTGCCACAGTCTCACCTGTACCTATAGATAACAAAACCTAGAACAAAGCTGACAATAATAGAAGCGTAGTTGACTTCTAAGGCTGAAGGCATCTCTCCCAGGGCACTTATCAGGATAAACACGGCAACAAAGCGGATCAATTGCAGTCGTGGAAAGGCCTCAGGGGCAAGCCAGACAAGAAAAACAACCTCAAGCAGGAAGAACCAGTTGATTGCTGAGTAGGTGCCAAGGTTACCAAAAATCCCAAGAGGCTCAATCAGACCCCATACAATGCAAGCATCGGAGAAAACTAGGCATGTCCCCAGGAGCCAGTTTGACTTGATCGCAGATGATAAGAATGGTGCTTGTTGCGGAAGATTCCCAATCGCGGTCGGAGATGGCTGGAGCGAGTTGGAGACCACCAGAGCAGCATCCCTACAAAATAAATTTCGATCGGAGTGGGCTCTGATGTGGATCCTCCGATAGTCAAATCAGAAATCTGACATCACAGAGGGAAAGAAAGAGAATCACGAAAAAGCATAAATATGGTGAGCATGCTTGCGTACCTAGAGGATCTCTCCCTTACCTCTAAATAGAGAGATCGAGAGTAAAAAAATAGAAAATCATTCCGGACCACTTGAGCCGTACGGATCATGTCATGTATCTTGATGGTAAGCATGCCTTTACTCGATGCGCAATTAGCAGGAGAGGCGACGTGACGCGAGCGTAATCGACACACAGCTGATAAGTGGCATGGCGTGGTAAGGTGACGTGTTCTGACTTAACATGATTAAACAGAAATTATAATTAGTATCTTCTGATATGTACTTTGGATGGGAGGCCATCGTCTAGTGTCAGATCTTTCCCCCGATGCCCAAGCCCGAGGACCAACAGATGCCCTTATTGCTAAATGGTGGACATCAACCAGGAGAAGGAATCGGCTGGTTTGTTCAAATTCATCCATCCGTTGGCTGATGGTGGCTGAGGTTGGTGGCCGGAGCATGAACACCGAAGGGTCCTCCAGGTGTCATCCGAGGACAGCGAAGGGTCGGAAAGGTGAAGCTCAGCTTGACTTGGAGATCGATTTAATCTGCTGCGTGGGATTCGGGATAGTGAAGGTCAATCTCTTCAAAATGATAAGTTGTAATAGTGGATGACTCAGAGATCGATTAAAAGTAAAGATCGACTCAAGACTCCTAAGGAAGATGCCAAAGTTAAGCTTTCCTTGGCTCGATGCCTGATGTCCGGATGTCGCCTTGGGATCGATGATCGAAAGATTGATCAAAACTAGGATCAACTATTCAAACCCCGATCGTCGGTCGAAATGGGGTTCGCTGGCCAATGCGTAGATTGGTAGGAAATCAGAGTCAGTGGTTGAGGCGAGGATAGGTGCTGCGGCCGTCGTCAAGACCCCTTCTTTATTTATAGAAAGATTAAGATCAAAGATTGAAGGACGGGAGGCCATTCCGATCGTGTCCCATCATACGAAGCCGTATGGGGCATCTTTAAATGACTCCGATGGCGAATGTTCCTCTAACCGATGCACCGTCTGATCGTGGAAGGAATGATGATGTGACATGGGCTCAACTGGCGCGAAGCCGGTAGGTAGAGCGGTGCAGCTAAACAGTATGGCCTAACAAGTTTGTACAAAGAGAAATGATTAAAATATCCTCCAGCTTGAATCTTAAGCGAGAAATGGCCATCCGATGCTCGATCCTTGTTCGACGTAAACAGTCAGGGGTCGGCCAAAAAGAGGATCAACTAAATCACTGAAGTCTACCTAAGGCCCATTAGCTGCTGGGACTGACCATCAAATTAGGATTCGAAAATTAGGATCGACTTGATCCCGAAAGGGGGTTCAGACCACGACACGAGTATCAGACGACCTTTAATCTTTGGGTGGTACATCCATCATAAGGATCGGGTTAACTAGGGTGATGCAGATTCTACGAGGATCGGCTCTACCCTGACATCAATGGGGACATGCTTCAGCCCAGGTGTAATACCCCTCCCTAACATATGTCCCCCTATTCTCGAATCCATAGCTCAAATGGTTCGAAGGATGGGAGTATGATAGGTGGCAAATTGAGGGCATGCACTTGTTCGAAATCGAAGAGGCATCTTTTAAAAAAAGAAGCTGTTGCATCATCTGGCCATTAATGGCCGGAGGAGAAGGGACCGATTTTTACGAAATTCGAAAGGCGACGTGCTTCATTTTTGAAGCTCCTCATAATGAGCCGTCTCTCGATTCACATTGGTCAATGAAAGAATGCCAGATGTCGTCCATCCATCAATTGCCGACAATCTCATATTTGGGGCCGCGTTGGATCCGTGCCCTTGTAAAAGGGATTTAGGAAGCCCAATTTCCTTCTTAATGCTTTTCTGAGTATTTTTCACCGATTTTTGCTCCCAGAGATCCTACGTCCCCACTTCCTCAGGTCACCGATCATCTTCTCCGATAGCCGCCTCCTCTTTCTCTTCTCTTTTTCTCTATTGTATCAGATTCCTGATTTGGCTGTCGGAGGATTCACGTCGGAACCAACTCCAACTGAAACTTATTTTACAAAACGTCACTCCGGTGATCTCCAACTCACTCTAGCCATCTCCAGCCACGGTCAGAAATCTTCTGCAACAGTGCTCATAAGCCACCATGCAGCTCCCAGGAGCACTAGCACCGACATAAAGGTTCCCACCACCTGATAGAAACAAAGTTGCATCAATCATCCTCTCTTCACAAGAGCAGTGCACATGATTCGTCATCTTTCGATTCCATGCAGCAGTGAGCTAAATAAGATTTGTATTTATAGTGGTTTGACAAATTTTGAATGGGCAGAGGCATTTTAGTGTTGTAACTTAATTGCCTGATGATGATTAAACATCTAGTTTTAAATCAGCATCTACAAGAAAAAGCTGTTCAAAGGTGGTGTTGATAAAAATGGAGAAAATTATCACCTACCAGAATACTCTTCCATGCGCAGCAGACGAAGAATCGAAACAGGTGAGAAAACAATCAGACAAGGCAGAGCTTCAGTGATTTAGAAAGAACAAAATGGATCAAGAACTTGTAAATCAGACAATGGAATGTTATGGAACTGCTTAAATGAAGAATCCACTCCTAGAAATCACTTGGGAGAAAAGCCTGATAAGAAATATAATGTTGGACAACATATTCATTAGGATTGTGATAAATCTGATGCTTAGGAGTTAAGCCAACAGAATTCTACAAAGTATATGGCACCACAAACCCCAAAAAAAAAAGTGCAACAGAGATTTATCATCAAATGGACGATCATTTGGGGCCCCAGAATGCTTTTTTTGATAATAGATATATAGCTGCATGATGCATATTGTAAGGCTGAGTGCTTTGGATGGCACTAGCATCCGTGTTCATAAGCGTGCATGAAGACCTGAAAAATTCATATGAACTTATGTACTAAATTGGCAGTCTACATGAGGATTAGGGAATTAAAACGAAAGAAAGTTTGTTTGTAGTCTGCAGTCCTCAAGTGAGAGACTAGTAGTTCCATGCGAGGTAGATGACAAGAGGCCTAATTTGATGCCAGAATATCCCCACATTCATCTGATACATCAGTTAAGACTTTCTCCATGAAGGGACCCTAGTTTGTAAAACAACTACTTAACCCTCACAAGAGATTGGATCATGTGACAGAAACCAGTCTGAATGTGATAAATTTAATGAGGAACAGTTACATAATAGGGAGATTGAGTAACAAATGAGTTCATCCAAAGAACAACGCTCTCATCTAAAAAATGTTATGAATAGCAATGCACTGGATTATCTGTTGTTTACAAAATTATCTGACTTCAATTATACACTAATTCTTTGTAAAAATATTGAACATAGTAATAACTAATAAGCTGAACTCACGCTACTGTTCCACCTGGAACACATTTAGAAAAAGGCAGTCCTAACTAAATTTCTAGATTAAGGGCCTGCATCTGCTGGTGGACCCGTGGCATCAAACAGGCAGAGTGGAACGATTCTCTGCCCCATATCACACATTAGCAAGAAGCATATCCAAGCAAAACTAAGAAACAAGTGCGTGAGCTTCTACCAGGTTATGTCCACTTACTCCTAGGTCTTTCCCTTTTCGAAGAGAAGACAGAGAAAGAGAAACAAAACTATATGCCATTGCTTCATGCAATGCCCAAGTTTGAAATCTTCCAGAAACGTTAATGCCTGTTTCATGCTGATAAAGCCACACACCTCAAAGCACATATTTGCAAGGGGATGGCCTGAGTCTACAAAGGCCCATAAGGTACTCAGTAATGGCATTCAACCTCGGCATCTGTTCAGTAAATTATTCAGATAAAGACTGGTTGCAACATAGATGACCATTTACATATTTAAGTCCAATAAAATCTCAGATTGTAAGCCAGAACTGGATGAAACGAAGTAACAGTTGGTATATATTACCTGGTTTGATGTAGCTGTAAGGATTCCAACAGGGAGAGTAAAGAAGATTGCCACTGCACATGCTGGCAAGATACCCCACCATGGTAATTGAAGTTGGTCAATATAATACTCACATGCAAAGATTGTGAGGGCAACACTCATCACCAGGATGCACAAAACTACCGCAGAGGGACTTGGTTGTATCTGCTCATTAGCCTTGTATGCACATGCATCTTCTCTTCTCGAAAATCTAATTTGTTCATTTACCATATCTCTCTGGCCAAATGGAATCAACCAATAAGTGACTACTAATTTTCAGGCCGAGGAACCAAAACCCAAATCTGTACCAAAAATTAATGAAGCATAGCTCAACTTATACCTTCCATGAAACAGCACGACATGAGCCAGTGTGGTGCTGAGCAAGGCAAAGCTAAAACCCTAAGTCATTACAACAAAGGTTCTAAGATACAGAGGAGGCCCTTGCTTCTCACAAGCAACAGCATCGAGGAGAAAGTTGGAGTCAGTGATGCTGGAAGTGTTGTTCTTTCATCTGATGTGTCAAGAAACCATTCGAAAGGTCTTGGTGTTATACACATCTAACCAATATGTGATTGGGTGATGCCATACACAAGGAAGAAGCCAACTGCAATATCTGCAGTAGCAAACCATGGGCTGCCAAAGGGACCTCCAAGATAGGCACAGACAGATGACCAATCAAGTCCAACGACCGCAATCCCAACAAATCCAAGAGAGCAAGGTTAGCATCTTGAAGAGGTAACCGGGGAACATATAGTATGCCAAGCTGCAGACGAAGGCATTCAAGAACTGCTTACGAGTCAAGCTGCACCTCAGCTGTTTTTCTTCTCATGGAGTCCCCGTGTCCAGAATATGTATCAAACAATAACGTATAGTTAGCCAGCAGCCACTCCTTACATTGGTTCATTTCATAAACCAGCGATGTTCTTTAAGCCTTCTGCTTACCTTGGAACAAGAAATTACAAGGAAGAGAGAGAGGAAGGTATACCAGAAGAGAGAGACTTGAACAAAGAGTAAAGCCCACCACATAGCAGCAGGCTCCACCAAGTACCTCCTAAACGATCCTGCCCAGCGATATCCCAGTACCTGCTCCACCAAACAATTGGATCCAATTCAATGCTAAGAAAAATGATAAAACAACCAATTAGAAACCAGAATTCTTAGGCAAACACTAGCTCTGCTTCCCTTGCTAACTGCCAAAGATATTGGGAGAGAAGGATCAGTGACAGTTGAGCCGTGGATGGTCACCAGCGGAAACAGGCAATCGAGGTGACGTTCCTCTCTTCACTTGCGGTTCGTTACCAACTCTGCCTTCTGTTTCTTGTTTCTCGGATCGGATCTATATAGCCAATTTTGACGGGTCAAGAAACTCGAATCAGAACCTAGACCCATTGTCCGAACAGGTACAGAGCCGTACAGAGGTTGGGGGCCAGGAGAGAGTCAGTGAACCGCATATAACTGGAAACGGGTCCCACTGCTATGGCAAATCATCGTCGACTCATCGAGTCCTCCGGACTCGAACTACAAAGGCGGTGAGCATCTGAGGCTTTGTGGAGCGGGCCGTGTCCAGGAACTGTGCGCTGGATTTTGGACCGTAGCGCGTGAGCGCGTGGCGACCACGACTCAAGCGAGCGTACATGGCCCACGACACGGGGCAACCATCGGCACAGGGATCCTTTCGGCCCGAACCATCGACGCAGAAAGGAAAAAGGGGGGCGGGTTGTCACAAAATTAAACCCTGACAGTTTTTTTCTCTCTTTTTTAAATTTGCCATTCGAAACCATCTAAAGGTAGAACGAAAGGTGCTAGACAAGAATAACATGATTTAATTTGTTAACTATACATGGGAAATCAAAGCATAGCTTAAACAAATACGCAGGGAACCTTCACAAGTTTGTAAATTATAAAGATGAAGATCTAACCAAGGAAAAGGCAAGTGTGATCCACATGACGGGAAAAATCAAGGAGCATCAACCAGTAAATGGGTTTGCATTTCTGATGAAATCTATGCAAACAAGTTTTCTCCTCATAGAAGACACAGAATCCTGATGCTAAATTTAATTCTTCTAAAATCATGATCAATTTTTCTCACCTCGTCTTGGTAGCCCAAAAAGATATGCCCATGTCATAAGATGCCACTCCATTACTCATCAACACTCGATAATGACATTGAAGCGGGCCAAAGTGCTCCATAAATGGCCCGATCTCTCATGAACCAAACCTACCCGCTTTTGAATTCCACAAACCCCTTCCTGTGCACCAGGAAAAACTGCGGATAAGAGGATTGAACTGGTTAAAATAACACATAATAATAATAATAATAATACCAATTTCCTATAGATCCAGAAGACGAATTGTGACAAGTGGAAAGGACGCTACCAACACCTTCAAGTACTCAAAACGTAAATTGCCAGAATAGAATAATTAAAAAAAAAAAAGACAATACATATTCTAATATCACTATCTCTCTTACTGATTAATATATTTCACTTTTTTTTTCCCACTCTTATATTTGCAATAGCAAGTCCAAAACATTTTCAAGACAGCCACAAATCATATCCAGCAAGCAACAAAAAAGGAAAAAAAATTGGAGGCATGTGGCAGAGCAGACCACCACAAAACCTGAGTGTACCACTGTAATGTCACTCCAATTTTCTAACAAGTTATGCTTTCTTTCACTCCTATTAGTCTTTTTTTTTTTTTTTCCCGATAACTGAGAACAAAAATAAAAAAAAATCCAAGATACGTTGGAAGGCGGCAATGGCAAAGGCATGTGAATTATCACTTCTACATAAGGTAGTAGATCTTCACGTCAAATTAAAAAAAAAAAATGTTTATGCAAACCACAAGATTATCTAGCTTCACTATTTATCTTCAATGCGTCAGTTTAGATTGAAAATCGCATAGTAAATTATACCTGCTTGAGAACAACAAATGTTATTCAGTCAATTAAATCAGGATATAGCCTATACGGGCACAAAATCAACTGGAGAAATAACCGAGTCTGAACTTTCAGATGTATATCTCATGTCAAATGTTTGACCTGGGTAATTCATGAAGCTGGTGCTTACATCATTATTATCAAAAAAAAAAAAAAAGTTATCTAAGAAACCATACAAGATCTTGCCCTCATTTGTGCTTTAAACATATTATGTAACTTTGTATTTTGAAAGGCAGTGTACCCTAGAAGAGCGGTGCCATGGCATCCAACTAAGAATTGTAGCTTCACTGCTTTCTCCTAGCGCAGCATCATATGCCACTAACGGTCCATACAACCAATTAATTTTCCATCCTGCAATTGATAACCGGCTAGCTGAAATTTTAGGCTTACATTGGGTTGTCAGCTTGTTAATATAACACAATCCATAGAAAATCTAGAACTGAGTACCAGATACAGACATAAGAAACAGTTATTTCAATCAAACTACCTCATGCCAGGCATAATTAATCCAAGAAAAAAAGTTATCATCGTTTTTTCTTCCAGCATAGAACTTTATGTATCACAGCCACCATTCTTTAGCTACCTTTAGTTCAGGAAAATTAAAAATTAGGGTTGGAAAAATTACAAAAAGTTATATTTATTAGAATAATACCAACATTTACTTTCATTTTTGCTAGGCTACAATTTATTAGAACAAATTTTGACTAAAGATGGTTTTAGTCTATCACAAAAGAAAGGCATATAAATAATACATTCTAGACCAATATAAATATATAATATTTTTCTGGGAACAATTATGGCTGATAAGAGCATGTTTGACCCGTACAATTATCTCTTGCTTCCAATCACATAATAGATATTTGATAGAACTCGTGACCAGCTTTATGCCTGCTTATTTCCAGAAACAAATACTGCTTTACAAAGGGAAAAAAAAATCTTCAACTAAAGGTTATTTCAAAAATATTGACCAAACAAAAATTGGTGTGACTTCAGAACTTTTTAATTTCATTTTTTCTCATACCTGAACCAAATGCAGCCCTAATGCATTAATACGTTTGTTCCTATCTGAATCAGGAGCAAACAATTCTCCTATTTTGATCAGGAGCAAGCTGCATATTAAAATCTGTATACATACTTGACACTTGGTTACACAATAACATAAGCATAAATTTATTATGACATAAAGATCATTGGGAAATTTTATTATTTAACAAACCTTTTATCCTTGTTTATTAGAAAGACCAAATTGGATTCAACTGACACACATATCAATTGTCTAAAAGGCAAGCTGCCACAAATTCATGTACACAGACCACGACTACAAGTATAAATCTCTTTAAGTGGCCACAAATTTCTACACATTGGCTACAAGTCATCTAGCAGAATATCAATATTCATTTGTAGCAAATATGAATATTGATCCTAATATTTGGCTCATAACAAGGAAAAAAATTGTCTAACAGTCATATGTATAATTTTTTCCACAAAAACAGGGATGTAAATATAAGTGTATCTACTCATACCCATTCCACCTACAGCCTTACTGGCCCACGCACAGCATCTAATGCTTTTTTTATAAAAAAAACGTGAGTTTAATTGCTAACAGAAAATAAAAGAAATCTTATTGCTGCATTTTCCTTGCATCATATTTTCAACTCCCTGGATCAGACAAGTATTATTTTTAACCATTAATGATTTTGCACAATAACAAAATTGTCTTCTATTTCTTTCTTTTCTGTAGCAATATCCGGTAATTGCGCAAAGGTCAAGCTCTTTGGGGAGAGATGCCAATAACTTCTATCTGTAAACAACAAAAGATGGGTTCTAAAAGAAAATAATTTATTTACTTTTTTTTTAACCCAAAAAAGGAACGTAGGTTTCTAGTTTTAATCAGAAAGAGGAATATGAATATGCAAGTTTTTCTACCCAAAAAAAAAAATCCGCGAGTTTATAGTATCTACAAAAGGAATATCTACCAGAAAGATAAATTGCAACTGTTCTAAAAACATACAATAAGAAAGCAACAACATGCAGTGGCGTACTGGGGCAGAACCAAAAACCACATTCTTTTTCATATATGGATAAATATTACCCACTTAATCATGTTCTTCCTAGAAAGGTAGCTTAAATGGTTCTATATATTTTATTAAAAAACTCGTATGCTGCAAATAGGTATGTGGATTTGCTCACCATGAGGCTTCCAAATTACAACATCAATACATAATTTCAATCCACAAAGTTCCTTGCAACATCTGTTAGATTCCTTTAGACAGACATGTTCTTGGGATCACAATTCAAAGCTTAACCAGTAAAAAATGAAAATTGACCAACAAATCTTGTCTACAACGTCCGGAGCTGTTGAACCCAAAAAAATAAAATAAAATAAAATAATCTTTAACCTTCACCTAGCCTTTTATTCAGCTTATATTGGTGCAAGGAAAACACCGAATCCTGGATCCCATCAGCCAGATGAGAACTTTTTGTGTTCCCCGGGTGGGGGTGGGGGTGGGGATGGGGCATAGATACATCATATTTTTAATGCATAACATAAACAAATTCAAAATCAGGACAAAAAACAAGAAATATGGTATAGACAACAAATCCCAAGAAAATATACAAATATAAGTAATCCCGAAAATATACAAACATAAGGAATATCGAAGCTTACCCTTGCTATTAATACCCACCGATACATATGCACTAGAAAACTATTCTCAAGAACAAGATAATGAGATATGTGAAGACAAAAATGTGGAACTCCTCAAACATGATGTCGATCTACAGGCCAAAACAGGAACTCTGAATGCATTGACATCTTAACTGCTACAGGCAGTTCTTTATTTTCCCCGATCAGTGAGTGAAAAAGATATACTGGAGTTGTCCTATTTTGATGAATGAAACTTAATTTCACATTCGACAGCTTGCCCAACTTTCAAACACGGATGTAGAATGTATCACCAGCAAAAATGGCACACAGAATCATGAAGTAGGGAGAGGGAAACCCTCGTGCTTGCAATTTGATAAAAGAGATAGCTAGATAAACTATGAAAATGACGCAAATTTCTCATGCACACAAATATCACATGCTTGGGGCCCAATATACTGATACTTGGCACCTAACTCAGCTTCCTTCAACCAAATTTTAGCAGTAACACCAGCCTCATAGTTTAAATCACAATAACCCATCTCTTCAGCCCATTCAATAATTTTTAAAAGTAGACTGCTAAACAAAATCCTAACATGATAGCGCAAGACATCTCGGTTACAAAAGATTGTGTTGAATTGAGATTAATCAGCCATGAAGCTCATGTCATTGAGCTGACATAATCCAAAGCACTGGCTGGATTTTCTAAACTACCTCATAAGCGGCCAACTTTGGCTTGGTCCACTGTTACAATCCCAAAGTTTCATATATAATTCATTATAAGCAAGAGCTATCCCCTTTGCATATATAAGCAATTGATAAATTGAATGTACCGCTACCAACCTTCAAAATATAAAATTAGAGAAAGAACCATGTATTTCATATCAACTGTAGCACTAATGTCAAACTAGTTCCTTCTTCAGAACATCAAACAACAGCACATGTTGTCCTTGAAGGAAAATGCCACAGGAGAGCAAATTTATGGGGTAGACCACAGATATGCCAGGCTATATAAATTCAAAAGTTCCCACACTCTCACGTTCAAATCTATGAAAGGAAAACCCAAAAAGGGTAATCTACTAGCAGTCCCATGGTGAACAAAGCCTCCTGATCTCAACATGTTTACAAGATGGTTAACAGTTGGATAATTATTCAGCATAACGAGTGTATAACCTCCTGACATTATCTTCAAGCAAATTGTATGCTTGCACAAAAGCATAGACTGAAATATCAGCATCTGTCACCTGGAAAAAGCAAATCCTCCTGAGATCAACGACTGCCACAAGGTCTGCCAGCTGACCTCGGACCAGGAAAGCGAGCAAATTGCAGCCTTAAATTGGCTGAATCTCGGTCAAGCATGTCAAACTTATAACCTGCAAAATTGAATCGCGACAACTTTATGCTGGGTAAGCAACGTATTCTTTTTTGGAGCATAAGAGGACCTACAATATAACACATGAACCAAAAGGCGCACTAAAAAAGTTTCCATAAAGGAAGCCCACTTATGCGACTCCATTCCAAGTACCAGAAATTAAGGTGGTTGTTGCACATTAAACGACTCCTAGAAAAGCAATGTATGGACTTTGTTTTATCCAGATGTTTGGCATACCAAGTTTTTCAAGTTTTTCGCATTATTTAATGCTACAGTTCCACCAAACTCTAAGATATTCAAAGTGTTCATGAGTAATCACTTCAAATCCAAGATGTAAGGTGGAAACAAATTTTGGGTCCCTATATAAGAACCCAACATGACCTTAAGCAATGAGAGTTCATGCCGCTCGCTATGGTCTCATCAAACTCACAACCAACCCAAACACTAAAAGTGAGCTCATAGGTTTATATAAAATGCTCAATTTATATCAAATCCATAAAAGATTTCATTTGAAGGCCCAGGAGAATTGGATGCAGCACAAAAGGCAGACAAAAACATAGGTCACACTAGATATGGACATGTTAACACTTAGAATAAAAGTAAAATCAGAAGAACAAATAGAAAGAAAGGCTCCTCCATCACCAACCTCTCATGCAGCATTGCTAACCAAGACTACTCCCTGTTTCTCTCCGACCTAGCAAATGAACCTCAAACCTCCAAAAAAGAGCGCAAATACATGGATTATATATAAACAGAGACACACTAAAGTGACGTTATCGCCAAAATAAAACTTTAAGTAGCTGCAGTATACAAAAATATTGATGTGCATATGCATGATATAAGCATATGCACACATATATCCTGCGATTCCATAATTTGGATTAAACAATTCCACAGAAATTACATCTATCTATAGTGAAACACTCAATATGCATTTAGCTAGTGCTGCTACGATTGCATGGCTACCAAGAGTCACTTCAGCATTAATGAATATAATGATTTAAGGTTGCCCTTTCATTGTAGAAAAAACCAACAATAGGCCTGTAAGTTTGTTAATTCTTCCTTAACTCTTGCTCAAATCAAAATACTCATCATAATCAACAAAGACCAATATCTTAATATCACCACTGGCTCATTAGAATCTTTTCCATAGTATATGGGAAGCAACTGCAATTACACCTTTTCATAGTAAATAGTGGATTATCGATGACAGCATTCAAGATTTCTCAGGAAGTCAAAATATCTATATATAAAAGACAAGCAACCTAAATATCCAGTAATCTATTGAATGAACATCCTAGAAATGACAAATGAATAATGAGCACGAGATGAACAATTGGACATTCATACTTGTTGAGGAAAGTACCATCGCTTGTATGTCGCCCCGCAAACAGATATACCATTTGTGCTATTTGTACTGGGCAACTTACAAAAGATGGGACACTTTCTAGTTCCTCATGGTGGGCCTCAAAAAACTATTACTCAATTTGTAGCAACAAAATTCATGTGATAGGAAACATTTTGAACCAGATAAACCAACTTTTCCAGAAACATGTGTGATAAAGCTCTATCACATTAACTTAAAGAACATTTAAACTTTAAATTACATCCATTTTCCACTATCTCGGTTCTTTATGCTGTCATAGTGCCATATTACTTACACACCTTGATATATACTTAAATCATCTTTTAAGTTTTGACCAAATAGAGAACATAGCAATCTTCTGATTGCATGTTAACCAAGGAATATAGATAAGCCAAATCATAACAAATATGGAGAAAATCTTATTTAAAGCAAAAAAGGACTCAATGTTCTAACCAAAGTTTGTTGTCTCAATACCGGACCCCATATAGGTACCATCCTATTACAATATCAGTACATGGTATGGTATGAGATGGCAAGTAGACCTGCTTATTGGTTAGACCAGGCCAGGTTCAGGTAGGGCTCAACCTTAGGGACAACAATGATTTTCCAGACCCAAAAGTCCATCCCCGGCCCCCAATCTTCAAGTCTCCTTTCCAAGCCCAAGCCAACTCCATATCGGGCTTCGAGCTTCCGGACCAGGGAGGACTCAAAGGGAAAGTAGGGGAGGATACCATGGTAGCAAGGAGGAGGCGGTGAGGATGCAAGAGGAAACGACAAGGTTGGGAGGCGGGGAGGAGCAAATCAAGATGGATTGGGGAATAGGGGATAAGGCAAGGGAGATAATTGTTGAAATTATGAAGGATACTTTAGGTCATAAAATTATATATTATATAATATATTTATTATTTTAAAACTTATAATCAGATCTCGATTGGGTCAAAATAAACCTAAGCCTGGCCCGTTTAAAAGACGGGCTTGGTTTTTAGGCATGGTCCAACCCGTTGGGCAAAAAATGAGGCCCAAGCCCATTTTAAAGGTGCCGGGCTCGGACGGGCCACCCAGGATATGAACAAATTTAACAGTGAGGCATACCAAATGTCAGTACGATACGAGATTGCATACTAATTCACTAATGGTACAGTAGATCCGATACACTATGTTTCCTTTAACAGCAAATCTTGGTTCTAACAAAACCTGAAATAGATGTGTCATAAAACCTTTTGAAAAGCATTCTAATTCCAACCTACTTTGTTTCACTTATATCCAAAACCATTTCCAAAATCGGAAAGCAAACAAGGGAATCAAATATCAGCAATAATAACCCAATCTGAGAAATAATGTCACTAAGCCAGCATTATACATGGTGAACCTTAAAGAAATTGTTGAGCAAAATCAAACAACCAAGATATAAGAACTAGTAACATGCACAAACAATCACAAGAGAACCCATTGCATAACAAAAAATAGCATCAACAAGCATGACGATAAATGTAAAGAAATGAGTATAACAAGTCCATAACAATAAATAGGAAAATCAATACTGTTGCTTCACCTTGCAAAGCATCCAAAGCAACTGCAGCTTGACTAGGGTTGGAGAAATCAACAAAGCATAGAACAAATGGATCTGCTCCAGGCTGCAGCAAGTTACAGGGAAAAATTTTAAGATGCAGACAAAAATTGGATTGAAAAGACTAGATAATAATCCAATCCAGTAAAAGCAGTAACTCACAAATCTAGAATCCTTATTCACAAGTCTAATCTCTCGAAAACCTGCAAATGGACGAAAAATATCTGCACACAAATGAAGGAGTAACAGCTGGAGAAATGTATACATCGAACGACTAGAACATCTATAGAAGGATACGAGACACTTCCCTGCGTGTGCAGTTCGCAGGAAGGCCCTCCACATATAATGTGCTCGATGCATCAGGAGGCAGAGGAATTTCTGATCTACCAGTTCCATATCCAACACTTTGTCCATCCATGACCCCAACACCCATCATATGCATATCATCAACAGGATGACTACCCATTCCACCAGCAACTGGCCTAAGGGATTCTCCACTACTATAAGACACAATTTGCTGTAAAATTTGACGATGCAGATCAGATTTTTATAACAATGAATTTAACAAAAAAAAAAAATGAATTTAAAAAAAATAAAATAAAATGCCAAGCATCTTTCCACCATACCCTATCACGCAAATAACGTTCATAGGCTGCATCGATCGATTTAGTGTCCCTGATGACACGGTATCCCATCCTCCCTTCTTCACGAGGATGATAACCAACATATTCCAGACCACCAGAAACATCTTCAAAGTCAAAACACATTTAGTTAAGCAAAAGAGACTTCCTTCCAAGATAGATCATTATGCACACTTTACAAGGACTATCATTGACTTGTAATCAGAAGCACTACATATAAAGAAAGCATCATTACTTCAAAGTAATAAATATTGCTATTGGACTACCAGCAACAAGTTTAGAACCCAATCCAATGTACAGCCATTTCTGCACAGATTTGCAAATCAGTAAAGCTGATTAAACAAGGGCTATGAATATGAAAAATTAGTTAACGATACTTTACATACAGCAAAAATTAGTTAACGATACTTTACAGAAGGCAAAAATTAGTTAATCATTCAAATGATAAAAAATTTTAGGACACAAGTGCTATTTTTTACATGTAAAACCCAAGCACACAAAACTTCATTTCATTAACAATACTTGTTCTTTGTGAATTGTCAATCACCAATTTAAGAATGCTAGATTAGGTAGTCAAATGGTCAAGGTGCCAACAAAGCCATTGAGTGTGAAGTAATGTAGTAGAAAGACAATTATCCATTGTTTCTTCTTCAGGACTTAAACCATTGACCTGCTGAAATCATTTTGGTGATGATGCTATGGTCACAGTTGCAAGTGCTGGCATGAGACAATGGGGCATCCAATTCCCCAAGCTTCAGATAAAGTGAAGGTCTTATGAATTGGCAATACACATGCATGCATGTATAAGTAATTTCAAAATACAAGATAAATGGGATATAAGAACAAGTTTTTCAATAAGTATGCAAGAAGATTTTTGACCACAAACATAGGATTTTTATCTCTGAGCAATCTATACTGAGAACCTTATTTTCCTTGAGGAATCCGAAGGCCAATAGGCACCTGAAAGCCACATGAAAAGTCAACAGAAGAATATGACTTAAATAAACCTCCAAACCACTTTCTACATGGATGGTGCACAACTTTTCTCCCCCCAACCACATCTCATGCTTCCCCAACCATCTAAAAAGCTCATGCCCTAAAACCTATTAGACTATGTTTGGTTGTCAAGACAGCAAAAGAACAGGAAATTCAGTCAGTAAAATAAAAGAAGAAATAAAGAATTTTCTCATGTTTGTTTTAACACAGAAAATCACAAACGAAGTTGTGGGAAAGTGGTAATGATTAAGTTATCTTGTACCACCTCTCCACAGATGTTTTTTCTCAGAACTGCTACATTGTGGAGAAGGAAAATTTTAGCCCATGAACTTCAAGTTGTTTCTCTCCCTAGTTTTTCTTTTTAGTACCATAAGAATGGAAAAAAGATTCTACCATAACAAACTTTCTTCTCTTTCACTTCTGAATAACCAAACAATGCTTGAGGGAAATTCAAGTGAACCAACATATAACCAAATGTTCCTTTTCTTAAAATTTATCAGATGCACAGATAAACAAATAACAGAACAAAATTTTCTGATCCAGAAAGAAAACGGATGAATTTGTTTGTAAGAAATAAATAGGACGAGATCAAGAATTACTCCTGCCCCTCAATTGCGAATATCTCAACTACCAGATTCACAGTACCAACATAATAGACAAAGTCGCAGTAAATTGCAGAATCCTTGAAACCAATCTCTCAACCATTAAAACCCCAATACGAGAACATTTAACGCCACATGCGCAAAAACAAGCAATTTCATCTAAAATTCTCCCAAAAAAAAAACAGAAAATATACCAGATTACGTTAACTCATCAAGAAAGAGAAAATACCGAGAAATTTGCCACATTACTACCATCACCACCACCAAAAGAACAACGAAAAGACCATAAAGCAGAAACAAAACCCTAATTAAATCAATGAAACATCCAGAGACATATCATGGTAAGTGGAAAGAAGCGAAACCCAAGGCGACGGAAAGATGAAAAGAATACCTCCGTGATCAGAACGGGGGCGCTTCATGGAAACCTGCAGGGAAGCCTGGGCTGCCGACGCCTGGCGGAGCGCGTCGCCGTGCTTCCAATAGCCGTCGGCCATCGGTGCTGTCGGCGAGAGAAACAGGAGAGTGGCGAAAGGCGGTGAACAAAAAGGACAAGCAACGCTCCGAGGCGCTATTTAACAACGGAGCGGTGGGGTTCTGTGCGAGTCCATACAGATACTCATTTTATATGATCCTAAGGGAATCCATGTCTTTCTCGGGTACTGCGAATATGTTGGGCTGCATTAAAAAAAAAATTATGGATTAATTTCTAAAACTTTTATATTTACATACGAATTTTTATCTTTATTTATAGTAACATTTTTGTGAAGTTTTTTTTATAGATCCATCATTTTTGTTAATTATCATTGATCAAATTTTAATGAAAGTTAATCAATGTTACATAGAATAAAATGTTTTTGGCTTAACAATGAAAGGGTTTGGATTTGATTTTTTCTCATTCGCTTCACCCTCTTCTAACTCGATAATTGACTATCTAGAGAGAGACGATAGAAAGACATAAATTAAAAATATGAAAATTAAAGGCATTGGATGATATCAAATTAGTATTGTTGGAGAATATAGAAGAAATATTTTTTATTATCTAATTATCTATATTCAAGATAATACAAATAATAAGTCGCAGGATTCATGAATTAAAATATAAATATAGAAAACTGGAATCCATATGCAAATTGGAAGCTCTATGGACTAATATATAGAAATACTTTAACAAAAAATATATTATATCTTGAAATACGAGACCCAATATCTAGCAACTTTGAAATATGGTACCATCAAATACTTAGTTGGATCTTTATCAAAAAAATACTTGGTTGGATGGTATCAATCCCAGCAAGTGAGTATCAATATATCAAAAGTACTATCTCATATGTAAGTCAAGACTCAAGAGCACTTGTTTTATCACTTAAGAGTTTAGAAAACTCAAATATGCACCGAAAAACATCTAGATCTATAATTCATTGAACTTGGGTCTAATTGATGGTTTAGAAACTATCTTGTGCTAGAGATTGTACCAATGTTCTATCATATGGAAGTTGAAGGTATATTTGCAATCGAATTAGCTAAACATTAATTTTGGTTGTGAACCCATAACTTGATTCGCATGCCCCCTGGGATGGACAGCTCATCTAAACAAATTAGTTAAGGTTAGGAATCTCATGCAAGTCAGTCCACAGGCATGATCCAGAGTACTCCACGATGGATGCAGCTATTCAATCAACTACGGTGTTCACCTTACGAAATACATGTGTGGTGGTAAGGTCTACAGAGTCCGACAGCATAGCTGCAATGTCATGCAAAAAGGGGTGACTAATGTTCCCCCGCGTATACCTATGAAGCCAAGTTACAAGTCATCTTCAATTAATAGATAATCGGCATAAAGAGTTCGATGCGCATGAGTAATCCTAGCCCACGCAATCTGAAGCTTCACAGTAGGAACGAACGGATTAAAGAGATAACTACCCTCAGTCTCTGCAAGTCTAGAGGCGTAATCATGGATCACAAAGCCACCTCCACCACTCCTACCTCTGATGCTGCTGTCGAAATTGACTTTAAAAAACCTCAAAGAAGGGAGCTCCTAAATGATGAAAGCTTTCGGACCGCTACATGAGCCGATTGGAAGTCCTAGATCTTCGAGAATGTCGAGGCCACATCAATCACCTCAGTAGCCAATGTTAGAGCTCTCTTCAGAATAAATCTCATTGGGCACCTCCTAGTCTCAAACACTAGAAAATTCCTTGATAGCTAGATCTGCTGAGCAATATAGGCTGCCTGGATGTCAACAGCCTCAGCGCTCTAGCACCAATACTCTGTCTCAGTAGCTTTAGGAACTCCAGGACTGAGGTCTCCTTTTAAGCAGTGAAACTGTGCATACTCACCAAGTGCCACACCTGCACCATCCTTGGATATAGGAAAAGAATGTGTTTGATGGTTTCTTCCATCCTGTTGCAGGCAAAGTAGACAACTTAAATGTCCATGCCTCTCATCCTCAGATAGATCTGGTCGGAAGTCGTCTCCGCATAACTTTCCAAATGAAAAGACACCCATAGGCGCACTTCGATCCTCCAGATCCACCCAATATCTAGCTGCCTCATTGACTCCCTCCAAAACTGATGATAAAGATCCACCGTTACTGCTCTCAGTAGATCAGAGGACCTTCAGACTCTGACCACAATATTTTCCAACCTTATCACAAACTTTATTGGTCTCTATGCTATTTTGTGCCTCTGTTGTATCCACAATCGCCTCCTGCTAACATACTTAGGTGCCTCACCAATGAGCACCACAGGGAAAGAAATCAAGATAACGAGAAGCCATTCATTCAGACTCAATGGAACAATGCCAAAAACACTGGCTAGAAATGGAATGTAAAGTATGAGGAGATGGAGACCAAATAAAATCAGCATTGCCACAAGAAGCTAAGGGTTCCTCTATAGAGGCATCCTAACTAAGCTATTATCTTCTGATAAAGCATTCAAAGAGTCGAATATCTCCATTGCCACCAAAACAAATAATGATAATATCATTGCTTTAACTTTTCCAACAGTGAAATAGTCGCAAGGGTCTGTAAAAGATATACTTGATCGCCTGTCAAGAAGGGATCGAGTGAGAAATCTATCCATATGGGGCACTCTCTCTATGATCGGAGCTCAGACAAGGAGATCAGTGTGTGGCCATCGCTTAAAAGATCAATCATCATAAAGGAATGCTGGGTGTACCACAAGATTAAAATGCCAGCAGTTACTAAACCAACAAAAGAATCAATTATCTGATGCAGAAAATGCAGGGATTAGTGCATATAGCAATATTGTTGCTACAAATCTTGAGTATTCAACCTCCGCATAAAAAGATAATAGTGAAAATACCTACACTAGAATATTTGACTAGCTTGATGATCTACATGTTTGTATTCAATATTTATATTTTCATCGAGCTTAATTTTAAAAAGCAATATTGCCTACGCAAAATACGCAGGTGTCAAAATGCTGAATTACCTTTCAAAAATACCAAACTACTGGGATTGTATCTTATACTTAATTGTACAAGTCAATTTGATGTATTCGGATAGGAGCTTCTAAACCCAAATTCAGCCAATCCTATTAGAATTTTTCAGGCACATGTACAAGTGACAAGACATTTTAAATGAGTCTTATAATAGGGCACTCTCAAAAAAAAAAGAAGTCTTAAAATAGGGCATCTTGAAAGGTGGTGAGAAAGGGCTTTGAGATTGTGTTCGAGTGGCTATCTCTTTGTCATTTCTTCATCTTTATTTGGAGCTTACTGTATTGTCTATGTGCTTTGTATTTTTATTTGATTTCTATTTCTTTGTTTAGGCTTTTTATTTCTCTTCACTAGAAAGAACCAAGTTCTTGATATCTATACAAACAATAATTTGTCTCTAATTTTACATGCAAGAATGCAGCCATGCATATGAAATATATGTATGAAATGGACAAACAATTGGACTAGCTACTTCAAAGCTCAGTGAAGATTAAAGAATCCTTGATGTCGACTAAGACTTGACATCATGCCAAGCATGTTAACGTACCAATATTTTCATCATTTGAAGCCACCAAGAAGTATCAAAGTGATTTTAAATTCTAAAATTGAGTTCATGAGTTCAAAATTATTTGCCTAGTCATAGATTTCAACATTACAATATTCTACTTGGGAAAATATCATTGTTATCAATTATCATAAGCCTAGCTAGGAAGAGTTTAAAAGATCAAGCATTACTTTCACCAGGAAACGAAAGAGAACCCAAGAATTGATTAGAGCATCATTGGTCTTTTGAGGTGGCTTCTGCATGATATCAACATCAACAGGATTAAAACCAAGAGCTGTCGCACAGGGGCCATTGGTGACCAATTAACCCGAAGAAGCTGAATTAGTATGAGGCACTTAGGTATGCCAAGCCCAGCAGTCAAAAAGTTGGTCATTACTTTACTGATATTCGATGATATCATGTACCTATATAGAATAGAGAATTATTAAATATATCATTTTAGATATATGAGGCAACTGCAAGGTGCCTACAGAGATACCTAATGAAAAATTTTATGTTATTGTAAATAGCACGTCGTTCCACGACAACTGAGATGATTTTATTGAAATTATTATCTGCTAGAACCATGTCAGCAGCTTCTTTTGAAATTTGAACACATATCAATCAACGTAATCATCATGTAACTCATTGCTAGCAATCAATCACCACAATGATCTTGTGGTAACCATCATACTTAGCAGCAAAGCAAAGACTAGTCCCGAAGAATGATACTATAAGCAAAAATAGTTTCATGGTACAACAAAAAAAATATCGTATATCTTAAGAATTGCTCAAAAAATAAGAAAATGATAAGAGAGGAGCAAAATAATCAAATAGTTCGTACTAGGATAACTTTTTGTTGAGAGTAAATCAAAGTTCCATTACATTCTAAAGTGGATATGTACAGAACTATATATTCTTTCTAAAACTAAATCTTAAACATAAGGATGGCAATGGAGCGAATATGGATTCGAGTAGTCCATTACCCATACCCGTCCCGTAATTGGCAACCACACATTCATGCTCACCATACCCGTCTTGGGGTAAGACGGGTGGGTAGAGCTAGACAAGATAGTTGGAACAGGTTAGAGTAGGTAAAACTGTAATTATCTTATTTTTACATATAAATTAAATAAATAAAAAATAGGATAAACTAAATCTTAATATTTCACATGACATTAAACAAAATAAGAGTTAGGATTTAGAACATAATAGACTAAATTTTAATAATAATAGAAACCACAAACAAAAATATTATTCTTTAACAAGTCAAATGTCCCTTAAACAAAAGCAATCAAATGAAAAAACAAACAACTAAGCATGCATCTTGTAGCCTTTTATGTGATTAATCTATCTCATGATTGATCACAATAATTCTTCTCCATTATCATCATAATCATCGAAATCATCAAAACTAATATATAATTAGATTGGATTCGAGATGAACTTGCCATTATCTATGTCCATCCTAGATCCATTGGGGGTTTTGGAATGAAAACTAGTCCTTAGCACCGGGTCTAAACAGGTTGCCCATTAGGGTTTGGTGGTCGGATACCCAATGGAGAGGAGTCAATTGCTACTCCTACTCAAACAAGTAAACTAGGATGGGAGAAATAATAAAATGGATTATGTGAACTTACATAAACAGATAAAGTAAGCAATACATAAACAGATAAAGTAAGCAATACATGATACTTTCTACAAACAAGCAATGGTTATCTATATCAAATAGGAGCATGCTTTACTTACCTTAGTTCCAGTTATACCTATAGAAATTTCAATGTCAGCTAGCTTAATGCAAGTGCATCATTAAAACCATCATCAGTTATTGCAACAATCTCACCCATTTCCTTCGGCAGTCACATAATTTCTTGCTTGTGCATAGGCTCAGCATGAGAAAAATCTACACCCCCATATCTCGACGCAATTTTAATATGTTGGCTAACAAGAAGAGCCATGAACTCTTTACCAATAAAATTTGTCCCCTGATGCTTGCCATGCTAGGAAATAATCCAATTTTCTGACAGATTGCCTCTATAGTGGACTTATTATCATCAGTTATCAATCACCGTAACTTTGATACCTGCACCACTACAATCTTCAATTGCTTTATGAACTTCTACACAAAGAGGGTCCTATTTATATTGAAATGTAACGATTGTTAGCGCAATAAAAGAACATGTTTAAAATTTTAAGAAGTCAAATAGCAAGAGAAATGAAAGAGATGCCATGGAGATTGAGAATAGCGGTAGAACTCACTCTTAGACCAACAACACCAATAAATATAGATTGCTTTCGAGTAGTTAGCTGGATTGAGCAACTTCTTGTATGCAGGATGAGTTTCTACATAATAGTCTGCAAACTCTTCTAAATTAAGATTTTCTATTTTTTTGTAGGCTAAGCTTCACAACCGTTTTTGCAGGCAAATCTCCATCAGACTTGGCTGATCTAACTCCATGATAACACATTTCTCTATCATCAAAGGATCGGCAGCTACCATCTTTTCTATCTACCATAGTACCAGTTAGGATTACTGAGCTTTTCCTCTCTTTAGATACCCCATCAACTCTCTCAAAGGAGAATTGGCCTCCACCTTCATCAATGCCCCTAGCGGATGCTTTATTTTCTGCCTGCCAGGGTCAACAGACCCCCCAAGAGGGAGATCCATCGAAAACCCAGCGACCCCATAGACATTTCTGATGGCCTTTCCTTTCCTCGCCGAACTCATCATGGTTGCCTTCTTGTTTTGTGGTTGTCTTCTTCGTGTTGCCATTAATTTCCTTATAAACATAAACTGATACTACCTTACTTGTATTATACAAAGAATATCAGTAATACTAGTAGAAACTCTCCAAGAGTTACTTCCATCTTTGTTTAGGATTAATACTAGAGTTGGCAAATTAATTAAACAAATATGCCATAGGGAGCGTCTGCTCCCTAATCAAGCAGCCGTTGTAAAACTATGTTTTCACTTCACGAGACATGATAGATGTAGATCCATGAACTTTTCTTTTTTTTTTTGATTTTTTAATATGCATAAAATTTTGGTATATTCCAATTGAAAGATGTCAAATAAGAGGATAGCCAGAGATAGTCTCTAAACTTTCATGATATGAATTACAAAAAGAAAAAGAGAAACTAAGTATAGGTGGACAAAAGAATGTCGTTGCCTATCGTTATCTTACCATTGCTTCTTGAACCCTACATGGTGATTGGAAATCAGCGCAACATGCTTGGTTTTGGTGATTATTATGTTGGGGTTGGATCATTTTTAAGGTCCTACACGAGTACCTATAAACTATCATATTAAAAATATAGAATGAGTGGTGATCCAAAATATATTTCTTGAGTCATCTTTAGCATATAATCTTGCGAGTAGAGCTTACCCTAATGGTCATCTCTACTTAATTAGCAACCAAAGGTTTTGGTTCAAGTCTTAGTGGATTGGTATGCCTTCAATTTTCCAGCCATGTAAGGGGGATCTTCGTCCCTTTTTGTCTCTCTTACAAAAGAAAAAACAAGGTAAGACATGATCCTGGTCATTATATAGAGGTTCAAACAAAATTTAGATAGATTTAAAGTGTTGGAGAGTGTGTGAACTTATGGTGAAGATGAGTTCAAACATTAGCATTGTAACATATACATACACAGACAATTGCAACAGATGGTTTGATTTTTTATCTCATATAGACCCTAACTTTTATTGCTTGGCTTTCTTGGATTACTTTGCATTACGAAACAAAATAGATTTTGGTGTGGATATCTTTTTTTAATGGTTCGCATTAGTTATTCATCATCACGGCTATATATCCAGCCAAGATGCAACATCAACCACTTGTAAACTATAGACTTTATGACACATCATATATTCTTAGAGAATTTTTATAATTTTTTTCTAGATATTCTTGACGATGTCCCTTACATCATTCATGATGAAATAATCATGAAAATATTATTTTTTAGAAAATTAATTTTTGAATGATCTTTAGTCACCAAATACTAAACAATAAAAAAAATTGAGATTTTCTTTCGAATAAATAATTACCTAGGATGATACTTGTTTTGATGATGTTTATAATCATATTGCATGCAAAAAAGTACTTTTTCAACTAAATGAGCGAAAAGATAGGATACGACAAGTAAAGAAGGATGGATATGGATAGGAAAAAGTAGGATGTTAGGTTTCTTAGGTTTATAGCATAGATAATTTTGCTCAAAGCTCTAATCTAAGATTTTTTTTCTCTAGCTAATATGTTGTTTCAAACATACTTAGCCATATTTTTCCTTGTCACCCATTGAAAACGTATAGTACCATCAATGTGAAATGTACTTGAAAAATCATGTTTTAGACATGATATTAAATGTTTTTAAGTTCCTGAATTGGTTACTTGACTAAGGATTAGTTTGACAAATCCAATGGGATAGAGAGCACGATAGTATTGAAGAAAGTGATGTACACAGAATAGGGAGAGTATAGGAGCCATAACTTGATCCCTACAAGATTAATATTATTTTTTTTTCCTGAATGTAGGGATTCAACTCCTCTATCCCTACACCCTTCTTTTGCTTCCTCTACTTCTTTCATTCCTCGTACTATCTCTTTCTAGTTGATCCAACCAGATTGGAAGGAAAGTTTCCAAATAGACCCTAATTGATACCTTAGAGTGATAATTAATAATAAAAAAAATTTGCTATGATGTTCTTTATAATATTATATTATAAAGAATATTTAAAATATTATTGCACCACCATATTTTTTAATATTTTTTTTTAAAAAGTAATATTTTATTTTTTAATCCTTCTTCTTCATAACTTTTCCTCACCATCTACCTCCTTGCTGCTGCTTACCTCCCTACCGCACACGCCGCCCCCTTCCTCCTCTTCCTCTACCCATCTTTCCACCACTCAGGTCTGTGATTGCATGTCATCCTCTTCTTTCTCCTCTTCTGCCCACCTCTCCACTACTCAGGCCTACCACCGTATGCTGCCCCTTTCTTCCTCCTCCTTCACCCATCTCTTTACCGCTTGCCTCTCCGTCACCACATGCCACCTCTCTCATCCTCCACCCATCTCACCTTCCCACCGCCGCATACTGTCCCCTTCCTCCTCCATCGCCTCCCCCTTTTTTGCCCTAGGCAAAGATCTAAGCTCCTCCTCCTCTTTCTCTTTAGAACACCCCAACCCACCCCCTTCCTCTTCCTTCGCCCTTGGTGACGGCCCCGTCGGCCCCTTCATCCTCCTCCGCCCTCAGTGCACCCCCCACACCCACCTTTCTTCCCCCTTCACCCTTGGCACATCCCCCAATCACCACCTTTCCTCCTCCACCCTCGACGAAGACTTCTCCCCAACTCCTCCTCTTTGGGCCTCCCCTGACTCTGCTACCTATCCCTACCGAGAAATCATGATTTGTAAGAGAAGGGATAAGGCGAAGGCTTTTGACAAAAAAAAAAAAAAAAAGAGATACAATTTAATTATGGGATTTACCATCATTTCAATGTTCAAACAATTCTGATCTTTGAGATATTTACTACACAAGCCATTCATATTGACGCTCTAACTAGTTGCTGATGGAGAAATTTAAGCCATCCATCTCTAATCCAACGGTCATAAATATGTTAGCTATAAAAAGACTAAACTATCCTTTGGAGCACCGTAGCAAAGCCTAATAAGAAATGAAAGATGAGACATAATACATAATAAAAAGAAACCTAATCTAACTAACTTATGAACCAACCAACGAGCAAAATATGAAATTAAATGGCAAATATGACATATAATACATGTTGTTGTGAAGCTCCAGATCAATGTGGGTGAAGTCGGTCTCCTATTGATGTGGATGAGATTGGTCTTCTACCAACCTAGGATCTGGGGATTGACTAGAGCACTTTCATTTGGAAACACCTAAGACCTAGTGCTTAAATTAGCTAGAACTTGGGAACAGTAAAAATGAGATAGATGGAGAGATTGGGGGTTTTTTCTCTCTAGAGCCAAATTTACCTAAGGATCTCTTTTCTCTCTTTTTATATAGAGTGAGAGTCTTCAACTGTTATTGCTGAATTTGATAACAGGATCGAAGAATCTATGTCATGCCCCGAATCTAATAGTCGGTTTGGATACGTGATGGCCGCACACTTCTTAGAGCAAGTTCTAAAGAATATGCAAGGTCAAATTAAATCATTACAACCTTAACATCCATAATATCTGATTCTAATAATAATTAATAAAATTTTGCATAATTATAAATTAAATTTCTTCAATCCTCTGATTAGATACTATGACATTATATCTATCTATCTGCTCATCCATAAATCTAAGTCATAGCCAATCATAAACATCCTGTAACTCTGAGAAGAAAAAAAAAATAAAGGGGTGTGAGCTTCACAGTCCAGTAAAAATTTTCATATCACATCAATATATTAATATAATCTGAAAATAAGAATAAACAATAAAACATAAAATCTCATGTTCAATATCCAGAATAATTCAAATATCTATAAATTATCTGTCTTGTCAAAAGAGATGCATCATCATATATTAATGAGTGAAATATTTTTGTTCAACAATTGTTTCATATCTTGTCTTTCATTTCTCTTTTTATAATCACATGATTTTTAACTTTTTCTTTCTTTTTTTGGCTTTGGACTAACCAAGTCTATACCTCAGTCATTATTCGAATCAATTTCTACTTAAAAGCCTTTCAAGGCTGTCCTAGGATGAGCTTCTGGCCGACTGTCCCACGTATGAAAGTCTGTGAGAGATTGTTCCAGGCATAAGCTCCTAGTGGGGCTGTCCCAGGCATGAGCTCCTGACGGCTGATCCATCTATAAGCCAGTGGGGGCTGTCCTAGGTATAAGCTCCTGACGGGTTGTCCTAGGCATAAGCTCCTGACGGACTGTTCCATATGACAAAGCTAGTCCATACCATATTCTTCTTTTTTATTTAATCATTATATGTTGATTTCATCGAATTAATTATGACTTACATTATGATCAATTTAGATATGTCATATCCATATAATCATGTCATCAATTTCTAATACATATATATTGACATAACATACTCATGCTCAAAATCAAATAACGGTATCTCAGATATAATAAATTCATCGATCTCAAATCCGACGATGTAAAATCAATAATGTAAGACCCACAGTAAAATAGCATATATATAATGGTGATCATATACAGGGATTCTTATCTTTATCGGTGACTGATCCAAACATAGAAATCAATGTTTTTCTTTGATTTAGGAACTTTGAAAACAAGATATTCTACTCGACATCTTATGCAAACAATCGTATCTCTTCATAATCCTGATTAAATATAAGAATCATATATAGAGAAATTATCGATAATTGATCCTAATAATACAAATCTAGGACTTCTCCCAGGATTACTCAAAATCGAGATTTGTTTGAGTGTCTAGACCCTTCATTGGTCCACGAGACTTCTAGAGAGAGAAAATTCATGAAGAGAAAGAAAATTTTAGAAAGAGAAAATTTTAGAGAGAGAAAATAGAGAGAGAATCTTCGTATCCTTTAGATGAGACAATCATGGTCGAGATCACAGAGGTCATATCAGGATGACTCAATATGAATTAACTATAATTAGATGCTATAAATTTCGAATAAGGATCGAACTGGGATCCAACCTACTGCACGAATTTTGAAATAATTTCAGGTCATCTTATTTTTATCTCAAATTTATACTAGGATCCGTGAAGCAATTTGAGAGAGAGTAGAAAGACCTTAGAGAGAGAAAATTCATAAAGAAAGAGAAAAGGTCTAGGAGAGAATCTAGAGAGAGAAGATGGAGAGAGAAAGTAGAGAGAGGAGAGAGGAAAGAGAGAGAGGAGAGAGAAAAAATTCTCTCTCTTTTTTTTTTATTTTTTTTTCTCTATTTTTCTCTATTTTTTTTCTTTTCTTTTCTTCTTCTTTCTTTCTTTTCCCGTTTTCTTCTTCCTTTCCTCTTCCTTGGCCGAACAGGGGGAGGACCAGAGGGAAGGGGCTCGATGGCTCGAGCTCCGACGAGGGGCGGCGGTGTCTGATCGACGACAACAGAGCAAGGGGAGGTAGGCGGCGAGGTTCGACCGGCGAGAAATCAAGAAACAATCAGAAAATAGGGTACTGCCGCTTTTTCTTTTGTTTTTTGGTCATTGGTCGTCACCGATGGCCAAAACCCTCAGGGAAGAGGGATAGAGAGATGAAGTCCTATCCTACGGGTGAGACGCCGCAGACGGCAACGCCGGTGGTCGGAAAAAAGAAGGAAAAGGGTTCGGCCAAACAGAGCAAAACAGGAGTTCACCTTTTCATGGATTTTTCGACGATCCCGATGGCCGGTGAGGGTATACCGTGCCGTGGAAAGGAGGGGAAAGAAGAGAGGAAAGAGGAGAAGGGCTTACCTCCGACTTCGATGAGGTCTCCGGCGAGTATTTGAGATGAACACGATGAGGACATCCGCGGCTTCAACGAAAAAATTCGAGAAAAATAAAAGGAGAAATCCGGTGCTCGTCGTGGCTAGCCATGGAGAAGGAAAGGGAGATTTTATAGAGGTCTTTCTAGGGTTCCTTGTGGCCCTAGGAGTCCTCCTCCCAATCGGACGTGGGGAAGAAGAAGAAGACTTCAACGGGAGTCTTCTTCTAGATTTTTTTTTTTTTTTTTTTATATGGGCTTGATTCAGGGCCCAATTGGGCCGGGTGTTACAATCTATGCCCATTTAACTTAAAATCATGAGTGTCCATTATGATACTGATAGCAAGCGCGTGATTGTGGGCATGGATTACGTACGTTATTCATGGGTGTTATGCATGATAATCCAACCAATGTTGATGAAAACTGTTGCTAGATTTTTGGAGATTCCATTGGGCTAAGTTGTCAATTAGATTGGTTATTGGTGAGATATTGAGGTGGAACCTTGTCTAACTCCGAGGTTAGTAAAATATGTCCAAAATCATCCATCTTAAGGCCGGTCTTCATCCGACATCAGGAGACACCTCATCGGAAACTTCAAATTTTTTCTAACAATATAACTCCCATATTAAACTTCTCGGCTGTTCATATACCAGGTATGCAGAAGTAGCAAGACAACTCCTTATTCAAAGGCCAAGCTGGATTAGGTGAGAGGATGGTTCACTGCCCCAATAATATATAATAAAAAAATATAAATTATTTAAATCTGAAATCTTTAGCAACCATATGTATCTGTCCGAAGATTGAAGGGCTAGGACTGCCGCAATCCTCGGACTGTCTCTAGGCTACGTGGGCTTATCATTCTCTCGTGGGCCACTTTTAAGCCGCACCGTCGAACGAAACGGCCCTCAGGCCCCCCTCCCATGCTGGCCTCATCACCTTCTCCTCGTGGGCCACTTTTTAAGCCCCACCGTCGAACGAAAAGCAAGCCGCGTCAAACTAGCGTCAAAACCGGTCGCTCCACGCCCACCCTCTTAAGACGCACCCTCACCCCGTGAAGCGGCATTCTTTTTTGCTAGGGTTTCTCAGCCGTCGTGACCAGAGGTATGATTTTTTCTCGTCTCTCTCTGCTTCCTTAGTTAGGGTTTGCTAAGTTCCTTCGATTCTCGTCTCTAAGATCATCTTTTTGGGGTTAGGGTGGCGGTGAGATTGTTTAGGGTTTGGGTAGTTCCTATGATTCTCTTCTCTAGGATCTTTTTTGTGGTTTAGGGTTCTTGCGGGTCGCTGTTTCTTGTTCTTGATCTTTGTCGCCTCTGGATTTAGGGCTTTTCGTGGCTTTGTTTGGCTAGACCTGGAAGGATGAGGCCGGTGTTCTGCGGAAATTTCGACTACGATACTCGCCAATCGGAGCTGGAGCGGCTTTTTGGCAGATATGGAAGGGTGGACCGCATCGACGTGAAATCTGGTAAATTTCTTCGCGGTCTTTTATCCCTTTGTTCCTTAGAGGATTTTATTTTTGTTTCTTATTTGGGTGGGGGTTTATCTCTGGTTTGAAAGGCGAGAGTTTTTAACAGGAAAGGCACCAGAACGATCGGTCTACTGTTACGACTCAGGTGCCAGTTTTTGGATTTGGCATATTGGTTGAGTCATCAGCACCGTGTCTTCTGTTAGTTTAAAGCGTTGGCCTTTTTCGTTAGATGCCCTCGAGGTTGAGGGTCTTTGCTTCTTGATCTAAATCAGAGTTCTCTGATATGATGCGCTTTCATAATTAAGTTCCCATGCAATTCCATCTTAAAATGGTCGGATTGTTGGACAAAATCGGAGATACGCTCCTCTTTTTCCTCCGGTATATCTCTTGCATTCAAAGTGCGCAAAGAAACGAGGTTCTTTGATTTAAATTCCGGTCGTGCCCCTTTTTTTGGGAAATTTATCACATCTCCGATGCACCCACATGGAGCTGGTGCAATAACACTCTTTGCCCATGTCCATCACCAACTCATGCATGAGCAGTAGTTATTGTTATGGGGAAAAATGCAAAAGCTGGTAATTAAAATATATCACAGCTTTCTATATCATTATTTGCGAACCATTTTGTGGTTGAAAGGGTTTCTACCACTTACATATCCAGAAAATTCATGGCTTGTCATATCTAGGGTATTTTGAAGAGTGCACTTGACCATGATATCATATCTTTTTTTTTTTTTTTTTTGTGAAGATAAATGTTGTACATCTTGTGCAGTTAGTTAATGTTTAAAAAATCAATTGTTTATTGGCGATGTATTTGATTTTAGGTTTTTATGTTTTCTCTGTGTATTGGAATATAATTATAGTGAAAATACCATTTCTTGAGAAGTGTAGATTTCATTTGTTGACTTTATCAAAGCAAATTACAAGAGCTGCTTAGAGGTTACAAGTTTCAGCAATCTTTCCTTTATGTGGTGAGTCCTGTAGCTATCAAATTTTTAATGTGTTTGGTTATAGAATTATCTGATCGTTTACAAATCTTTAATTTTTCGTATATTTTATGAGAAAAAAAATTTTCTGATTTGCTACTGAGTCAGTGAAAGAAGAATGCTTCCATGATGTTCCGGGCAATTTTTATGATGAATCTTGATATTCACTGATATTGCACAAATAATTTTGGAAACTTTCTGAATTTGTTTACATAACAATGTTTTAGAAGTTTTTGTTGTGCCTATAGTTTTCTTGTTTCTGACCTTGAATCAAAAACTTTTCAACATCATGAAATTTTCCCTTGTGAGTAGTCCCAGGTCCCGTATATTACCATGTTTGTAGGATCAAGTGTGACCGTTGTACTTTGCTGTTCATTTGTTTGCTTATTACTGCAATATTGAGCTCTGAACGTTCTTTTATCACACATTTTTTTTTTCTGGCCTAAGTTGGGCTACTTCTTTAATAATGTTGTAAAGGTCAAGAAATAGTATGTTTCAGCATGTCTACCTTTTGCCTATTAGCGTTTACTGATTGTGTATTTGTTTGCTAGTTAAGATTTTGCACCAAATATATATGCTTGATGCAGATATGATCAAATTCGCATCTAGGTTTAGCTTTTTCTTGTGCATCTCCATTTTTATTTTTTAAGTTGCTTTATCCATATAATTATTTTTTGATCAGAATAAGTTTGCTATTTGCCAAATCCATCTTTTCTTCTTAATGGCTCACATGTAGCCTTAGATATATGTGTTGATTTTCAGAGAGAAAATGAGTTTCTTTGTTGAGCGTTTGGACTAGTTGGTCTTCTTACTATTGATAATGTTTCTGAATTATACTTTTTATGCTGGTGTAGACATTAGGATGGAGACTGTTTTGTTTCTTTTTATTTCTTTCAATAGAGTTTGAGCAACTTAAAGAAAACCTTTAAAGAAAGTTTAATTGAATATTTAGTTAATTTTGTAATTTGTATTCCCTGTTTATAGAAATAAATTAATAATTCAAGAAATTACCATCCCTTAAAGGTTATTCAAGATTTTTTTTCACTAGTTGATTTATTTTCCAATATTTATGCACTTATTAATCTTCATAAAAATAGGGCTCTTCATTGTTTTAGTTAATGATCAATGGACCCTTCATTGTTTTACCTGAACAGTGGACGGTGTTGATAGACATAAGAAAAGACCTAACATGAACCGGAGAAACATGGTACTGGGAGTGGTTGGGCTTGCATTGTGTGAATGACATTAGCCTACCAGTGACTCTGTTTTGTACCCATTCAAGTGCTTCTCTGACCTTAACCTCCTTCTCACTTCCTCCATCCCCCTTCTCTATGGACAAGACAAGAAGGGCCAGGCAATTTAGAAAATGGCATGCAGTATTGTTGTTTATGCACATGTTTATGAGATCAAATTGATATATATATATATATATATTTTCCATAGTTTCTAGGTTAATTCTTGTTACATGGATATTGCATCTTCTACTTCTTTGTATTCTTATTTATTTTAATGAGGTAATGTGGTTGTTCTCGGTATTTATAATTATTAAGGAATAATTAGATTTTTTTTTTATCAGCAAAGCTGCCATCTAACTGTTATCATTATTCCATTGTATTAATGATGTAATGTGGTTGTTCTAGAATTTATATTTGTTTAAAAATAATTAGATTTTTGTTGATCGGCAAGCTGCCATCTAACCATTCTAACTGTTTTACAATGTGAATTATGGGGTTATCGGTGTGTTATTACATAACTTTAGTTGATGGGTAAGTTTTGATTTTTAAGCATGGTGTCAAATAAAAGATCCCAAATATGAAATGCAAACAAGAACCCCTCTTCTAGGGCTGTCAAAATGGGCTTGGCCCACAGGGCCGGCCTGGCCCAACCCTGTAAATGGGGTGGACTAGGCTGCCATATGAATAGCCCAAATAACAACCGGGCCTGTTTGGCCCACCCCACATCAGCCCAAGGGTTAATATGGGTTGGGGCCGGGCCGGGCTAGACCAGGTGGGCCACGAAAACTTTAAAAAAAAATCTTAAAAAAAAATCCTATTCATTTTTTAATTTCTGACTCCTGAGCTCCGCTGTACCACATCGCCGGCCACTGCCGCAGACCAGCAGGATGACCGCCTCCACCGGTTCCTCTCCTTTTCGCCTCCCAGTTCTACAGATCCCCCTCATCATCGCCGGTGCCGCCGCCTCCGGCCTCCGAATCCGATCACAAATCAAGATACGCCGGCCTCTTCCTCCCTTCTGCCGACGGATGCCCCTCCATCCAACCTCCAGGCAATCCCCCTCCTTCGAGCCCCTCCTTTCTGCCGATGGATGCCTCTCCAACCTCTGGGCGAATCCCCTCCTCATCGTCGGTGCCGCCACCTCCAAGTCAAATCTGGCCGCAGCTCCTCCTCGGGCTCTTTCTGTCTTTTCACTCTTCGAGTTAGATCCGCGCTATCTCCCCTTGGACTCTCTCAGTCTCTCTCCACTCTCCACGCTCGACCGCTCGAGGCACCGCTGCCTCCGAGTTAAATCCGGCTGCGGCTTCTTCTCCTTGGCTCTCTCGATCTCTCCACTCTCCGAGTCAGATCTGTGCTGCCTCCGGCCTCCCCTCAGGCTCTCTCGATCTCTCTCCACTCTTTAGGCTCGATCGCTTGAGGCTCTCCCCCTCTCGAGCTCTCTGCCTCTCTTTTTTTTACTTTTTACTCTTCAATCATTTGAGGTTCAAGGCCCATGGGCTGGCCGGCCCGGCCCACGGCTCTTAAAGGGCTGGGCTGGGCTGGGCCAGCTATATTGTGTCCCATTTTTTGGCTGGGCCTAGCTCGGCCGAGCCCATCAAATTTTAGGCCCTTGTGGGCCGGGCCAACCCATTTTGACAGTACTTCCCTCTTCTTTTAATTAGTGCAAGGCTTATTTAATATAATTTGTTCAGAACCTTCCTACTAAAGCACACCCTTCAATACAGGATTTTTCAAACAGTTCATTCCCATAGCATTCAATTTTTTTGTGGGTATACTATATGTTAGTATTTTTCATCTCTCCATGTGTAAGATAATTTTATCTCATGGTGTTCTGTGAGTATCATTCAAGTGGATAATCTGCATTCTCGTTGTGTTCTGCATATTTTGAAAAAGATGCAGAGCAAAAGCCAAGTGATTCAATACTCTCTGATCACAGATCAAGCAAATCTTTAGTTCTAATTTGAGAAACCTGTTCGTTAAGTGATCACTCGATGAGCATGTAATAAATCCTGCGAAGCAATGGAAAATGTCTGTGTACTGTTTGCTGAATGTTACCATGAGCAGTATAGGATATCGAATTGGTTGCCCCTCCATGTAGTTTGTGGACAGGTCATAACCAGAGTGATCATGTGATTGGAACAGTAGAGCCACTCATATATATTCTGTTACCTTTTTGTGGTGGCTTGTTTTTGTTGTGATGAAACTTCATGAAGAGTCATTTTTAGTGATGACTGCTTGGGGCACTTGCATGCATTGGTGTTGGTTGCATTGGTATGCCATGAGTCATAAAACCCCCTCTTTAAATGGTTCTGCAGATTCATATGTGGGCAAGGATTCAGGGGGGCAGGTTGTCGTTCACACATCACCTATGTGCATATGCACTTCTAACTCTTTCCTTGTCTTGTTATTCTTGTTAGTCATAGTAAGATATGTAAACAAGTCACTGCAATTTTAGTGCTATTTCTTTTAGTTTGTAATGACGAATCTAGATTTTTTTTTTTTTTTTACCATAACAGACTGCAACTCTCAACATGGCTCACATAATGTTATGTACGCTCACTGTGTCAATTTCAGACAGTGGTTGGTCTGACAAGATCAGTGTTGCAATTTCTGTTTGAAGGACATCCATATTTAAATGTTTGCTTTGACGCAGGAACTACTAAGGGAAATCGAGCTTTTTCTGGGCTCACCACTTCCATGCAAAAAACCTCCTGTATTGAAGGAAACTTTCCTGCCAGCACATCGGCTTGTTCCATTCACTACCGGCATACTTCATTCTTTCACACAAACATGCGTTTCTCACCTCTGCATTGTCCAACATTGCCATTGCCCGAGCATGATGGTTGAGGACTCATCATCATGCAATGCCTATCGATATCATCGTGCCATGTCAACATCATGCCATGCCAACTGATATCATCGTGCCATGTCAACATCATGCCATGCCAGCCGAATGCCTGCACTGTTTCTGGTGAAGCATGCTGGGCAGTGACTTCATACCTTGGAATTAACTTATGTGACATCATGCTTTAGTTCCTACCTTAAAAGGATTCCATTTTTCACATTCTAATGTTCAGGCCTACAGATGTATGCAGGTGTAGTATTTTTCTGTTTTCATGAGGAATATGACCTGTTTTGGATGTCATATTGATACACGGGCAACAGAAATGATTAGAATCACTTTTTATGCTGTTCTGTCTTATAATACTTTTTTGTTGCAGGGTATGCTTTTGTTTATTTTGAAGATGAACATGATGCTGAAGATGCCATACGAGGCCTTGATGATATTCCATTTGGCTATAGTAGGCGCAGGCTGTCTGTTGAGTGGTCAAGGGTAATTTCCCTTTCTGAAAAGAAAATCTTTCTTTGGTGTACTGTGTATATAAACTTATTTTTGTCCCTGCCATAATCTTTTCATTGTTCAATGAATGATGTTGTCTTTTGGGCATTTTGTCTTGGATTTGTCAATAGCTGTGTTTTGCATCTGATGATCACTTGTCTGAGCTTTTGCTTGCAGCAAGGAGAACGTGGTCCACGACATGGCTTTAGGTCAATGACAAACATGAGGCCCACTAAAACACTTTTTGTTATCAATTTTGATCCAATCCGGACTAGGGTCAGGGACATTGAAAGGCATTTTGAACCTTATGGGAAGATTTTGAATGTTCAGATCAGGAGGAACTTTGCATTCGTGCAGTTTGAAACCCAGGAGGAAGCCACAAAGGCCCTTGAATGTACAAATATGAGGTTAGTTTTCTTGTTCTATCCTTCATTAACAGTTTTTATGCTGAAAATTTTTATTCAACAGTTTGGAATATTCTTGTTGTTACTTGTTATTGTTGTGTTTTCTTGTTTTACAGTGAAGTAGGCGTCCATTTATGGTGTACATGTCTATTTGTCTTACATTTATTTTGACTTGTATGTCTCTGTTACTAAAATGGCTTCATCATGTTACTTATGGTGTCACTTTAGTAGTAGCATATTTTGTTGGATTTCTTTGTGATTATCTGTTGAATATTTGTTGGTTGTACTTTTTAATCATTGATATGATTACTTGTTGGAGCATGGGTCCCAGTTCTGGATAGGTGTTTTTGCATGCAGGAGCCTCAAAGTTCCCTCCAGCCCCCCCCTCTCTCTCTCTCTCTCTCTTTCTCTCTTTCACACACACACACACACACACTCACTGCATGCGCGTGTGAGAAACATGGATGCACATGCACAATCCATGATCTTGGTGCAGGTATCTTTGATACTTCCAAAATTGTCATGTTTACTTATGAGAAATATCTAGGAAGAAAATTATAGATTGATCTCCTTTTCAAGCTTGGAGATGCACATTGCACATGACATGCTGGGTGGGTAGCAAGAATCATAATCGTGTCTACTGATGATTTGCTTTTTGATCCTTGTAGTAGCTCCTTGGTGCCTAGTTGCATTCTTCATTGATGGATCAAGTAACTTTAAATTATCTTGATTTTTTTTTTTTAATGAAGTTTTTTTCTATGTTTGACCAACACTAGCTTGTTTCTTTTGAGCTTGTTGCAGCTTTTTTGAATGTTCAAAATATTATTCGGAACTGCATGCAAAATTTGTTGAATTTTTCCTATTTTTTGGAATATTTCAATTGTTTAATCTTAATTCTTAGTTTATCCAAATATCTGAACTTTTCTTTATCTTTGGGATGCTCTCTCTCTCTCTCTCTGTTTTTTTTTTTTTTTTGGGGGGGGGGGGGGTTTGTGGTTTATTCATCAGATCTTTTTGATCTCGAGCTTTTCTGGTTGGTCAACTTGGGAAATCACTACTTACATATTATGATCTTTACTGTAAATTGGGTTATATGTTTCAGAGTCATGAAACCTGAAGCCTCCGTTTTCTTCACCCCTTTCACTCATTAGGAATTTTTTGGTTGTAGGGTGAGCTCATCTTGTGCGCTCCGATGACTAGATTTAAATGTTTTGATATGGCTATCAATTTTAGATGATTTTTTTTTTCCCCTTAGTTTAATGCTCCAGTGTATCATTTGCTATCCAATTTGTTTATATGAATCATGCTTGAGAAGCTGGGTTTGCGAGTTTGATGCCATTGAAAGTCAAACTATTGCATATGCCTATCTGGTTTCTTGTTTGTAATGTTAAAATTTTCAATTTTTTCAAAGTTCTTTATTTCGAATTTGCTTCTGATTACCTTTCTGTTTGTGTTATTTTACTATGAGTTTAAACATATCGCATGAAAGCTTGGTCCATGATGCTTGGAAGGTATGCTGATCATCATCATCTTTTTCCCTGTCCACTGCAGAAAGATATTGGATCGTGTTGTATCGGTTGAGTATGCCTTTAGGGATGATGGTGAGCATGGTGACAGGAGGGACAGCCCTCGAAGGGGTGGTTATGGAAGGCGTGATGTTAGCCCATATGGTCGCTCTGTTAGTCCAGTGTACCACAGGGATCGCACAAGTCCTGACTATGGTCGTGCCCATAGTCCTGTCTATGATCGATATGACAGACCATCATATGATAGGAGCAGAAGTCCTGATTATGGTCATTATCGAAGGTGAGGATCACAAAACTTTGGTAATGTGTTGCATACCGTTGGTGTTAATTTGTAGCCGTGCATGTTTGTGTTTGCCTGCTTGAATGGTGATTCCTTGGGTGCTTTTAGGCTTTTGGATGTCCAACCATGAATGTTGTGTAGCCGTCCATTAAACCCTTCAAATTTTATATGACCCAAAAAACCTGGGTATCTAATTTATCCTCTTTGTATTTAAATTTAGGTGAATGTATTGAATAGTTCTGATACGGAAATGGTGAATGCAGGCTAGTGTATTGAGTAGTTAAAAGATTCAGAAACGGTGGCACAATTTGAGACGTATTTTTATATTATTTTATCAAGCGTGTTTTAGTGAAATCTCTTTTTTATGATTGTGGGTAGGTTTTAGAATTCTGATAGCTTTTGGTGTTTTGTTTGATTAAACTTATCCTGGCGTTTTTGTTACAGCCGCTCTCCTGTCAGAAGGTCTAGGAATGAAGCATCTGGATTGTGGGAACAAATCATCAGTAGACTGTCATTAGTACTTCTCTGTATCGGTTCCTTTTACCCCTTTGATTAGCTCTTAGCGAGGAAGCCAGCGTGGTTATGTAATATAATTTTATGATTGGAAGTTATATTCTTCGTTTTCTTTTCTTTTACCGCTATATATATACATATATATATATATATATGGCAATAATGGTCTATTCTGGCTTTTCCAATAACTCTCACCTAAAGGCCCCAAATCCAAGTGGAGGAAGTCCTCCAAATTAATGGATTTCAATCAAATCCATTAATTTGATATCCCAGCAATTGAATATTCTAAATTAATGGATTGCAGCAATTTAATATCCCAGAAAGACAGGCTTGCTTCCATGCTCTTGAAGCGTGGCCTACATTTTTTTTTTTTGGTAATAAGGAGCGATCTGAGCTATATGGAAGAATATAAGACAGAGTTTACATACAGCAGTCCACAATAATTTAAATTTAAATTTTGATTTGGATTTAAATTTAGTCAGATCAATAATTTAAGTCGTTGGATAATTTATTGTTTAAAAATTATATGTTGCAGAGATTTTGATCTATGTATGTTAAAATAAAAATTTAATAAAATAATAAATATATTTTTTGTATATAGTAATTTGAATAGTGATGTTGAATTTTTGATTATCATGTTTTTTTTTTTTTTTGATTTGTTGGATTTGGTTTAATTCGATCATTTATATTATATTTTTTTTTTTTTTTTTTTTATATATATATTTATATATTATATATGTGTGTGTGTGTGTGTGTGGTTAAAGGTCTGTTCAGCCAAGCAGATTACATGGTGTCCTTTGTATTCCAAAGCATATATGTAATTTGTCTTTTGTATCCCAAAGCATATAGCAACGGATTCTTCATCTGCAAAGTGACTTAGGTGGCGTATTGCATTTTACCCGGAGGTAGACGATATAGCTATAACTGTGGATGATGTTATACATTGATGGGAAATGAAAATTTTTTTCCTCAAAAATTATTTTTACATTCCAATAAGAAAAATGGCATGAACTTACTGTTTGTATTATATATTACCATTTTTCCCATTAAATTGATTTTCGAGGTAAAATAATATGCATCCAATATATACTGCTGGACGATCCAATGAGGATTCTAAGTTTATTAGAGAACGTATTTGTAAAAGAAGCCTATAATGGTCGCGTCGAATGGTTTGCCAAAAAAAAAAAAAAAAAAAAAAACAGCTAAATATCTTTATCTTTTCTTAGTAATATTCTACTTAAAAAAAAAAAAAAAAAAAGCATCCGGACGCGATCTCGGAAAAATTCAAGTATAGTCGGGGACACTTGTTAGATGATAAGCACGTGATGGTTAGCCTCTTGATACTAAGAAATTTTGGCTGCATAGATTATTAGTTCACCAAAAAGGAGTTCGTTTGTATTTTGCCTGAGTTCGTTTGAGCATGAATAGGTCGGTCTTCATATATTTTGCCTGAGTTTATCGCCCGAGGCATGCTATAAGATCAGGTCATCTCTACGCAGCGTGTCTTTTTGCTTCAAATATAAATTAATAAAGTGTGCATAGGTATATTTGGTCTCATAAAATCAATCTTCCGCTCTTTGAAGTATGTACCTTCTTCTTTCCCTAAAGATAGAATCATTTAACTCTGGGAATCATCATTTGGAGGGTTTACGGTTTCCTAGAGAGGGAGCATGTTTGGTTTGCCGCTACATCAGCCCAAAGTTGAACAGTGGGGAAAGGAGCGAGACTTCATTTTCCTGTGACTGATGTTTGGTTATCCTTTACCACCGCCTCCCAACCAATCGCAAAATAGAAACAACTGAGCACACTAAGCAAACTGGACCAGGAGAAGACGCTATTCTAGATGACCACAGATCCTTCAACAAGTTTTGGACAGAGAGTTTGGGATCAACCTGAGAAAAAAAAAAAAAAAAAAGAAAAGGGAGAAACATATTGGGTGATGGAGCCACATCGCCCAGCATTGTCATTATTTATGGAGAAGATGGAATGTTACTATGCTCACAATGGAAGTAATGTGCTTGAAAGGACGTAGCCTTGTTTTTTCCTTTTTCTTCATTGCAGATATGGGCGGACTAAGGTGTCTGTCCGAGCTTAAATGCCTATCTTGCCCTCCATGCATCCCCAAAAAACTCTCTCTGAAAAATACATACCAAAAAGCCCGACTTACACATTTTTGAGGCATATTTTGACGTACACATGGGTTTGTTCTTTATTATTTCACAAGAATCCAGTGCTCGACAAAATTAGATCGTGTATTCAAAAAAATTACTAGACTTGCTCAGATTTTAGATGGATTGGCATGTAGTCTAAAGTTTTAAGTATTTCCTTATCGACATTCTGTGTACAGTCCAAGACTACTAGTTATTTGCAAATGAAATTCGAAGTTAGAAATCTAAAAATAATTGAAAATACATTTATAGATCTTAAAGTAATTTTTTTATTGACATACTTCTACAAAGTACCTTTGAAAACTTAAGAATTTAAAACAATTTCAAAGTTTGTGGATGTCTACATCACATAGAGCAACAAATTATTTGCAATGTATGTGAAGCTTGAGCTTAAGAATCTAAAAAGATTAAAGTTTATTTAGAGACTTGCAAATAATTTTCATCCACATACTCATTGCCGCTGAACCATTTGCATTTTTCATTAAACTGAGCTTAATTATTAGCAAATAATTGACAGTCTATTCAGGAAATTTTCGTTAAATTTCTACTCGACATATTCCATGTAAGGATTGCAAGTGTTTGGTCTTACATGAAACTTAAGCTTGGAGATCTGAAAACAATTTCGGAGTTTCAACGTAGGCCTTCAGAAAAACAGAAAAAAAGTTTATACCAACACAATTGGATGCTGTAAGAGGTTGGCAATTACTATATGAATTTCCTACACAACTATGAAGAGTGTGGATGTGATTGTCTTAGATGGTTTAGATGTTAGGCGAAATCATATATATGGTAGAGTGGTTTAGATGGTTTGCTATCTCTAGAGGATCTTAATATACCTTCATACATATGATGCATTTTAATGCAGAAACCCACCAGCAGGAGGAAAAAAAAAAAATCATTTAGGTACTTTTAAGGCCTAAAAATCTTCACTACATATATAATCATCCAAGCCTTTCCCCATCAAATATAAGGCTGACTATAAGTTGATCAGAAAGTTCCATGAAAGCTTAAATAGCTTTTACTGCCAACCCTCTATAAATTAATGCTAAATTCTTGGCCAGGACAAACTTGAGCAAGAGAGAGCATTGGAAAGTAGGAGATCTTTCTTGTTGTTATAATTTAAGCTGCATCCTTGAAAGTTCACCACGCTTGGAAAAGTGTATATATATATATATATATATAAAGGAGGAAGATGATAATTACCGTGGCCCATAGAGGGATGACTAATTTACGGGGCTACTCTAACAGAGCATGCTCTTTAGCTTTGTCTCAACAAAGCATGACTTTTCTGTCATGTCATTTGAAAAGAAGTCTCATGGTGTGTTGCAATCCGTTCTAGAGAACAACACGTGGAATTGGAACCAAGTCCAACATTTCCTGACATATGACCTCCAACAAAATATTCCAAGCCAGCGATCTTTTCACGATGATGTTGTTCAGAGACGGATTGGACATCGTCATCAAGGATTCGTGTGAACCGGGAGCAAGACAGCATACCTTGTGGGTGGTAGACCAATAGCGTGTAGTTTGCAGTCATGCAGTCTTCCTCTGGTATAAAGGTTTTCTAATGGTGGGGTGTGATTCCCTCCAGTTGCTCACGCCCACTTCATTATTTCCTGTCCCTACTTTTTGATAATCGCCGCCCTCTTGCTCTCTAGTTATTGAAAAGAAAAGGAGAGAATTATTCTCACTTCCATTTTCTTCTACCTTCTTATTCGGCGATACATATAAAGATTCCCATCAGAAATCACCATTATTCTGTAGCACGAATAACAGCTGTTTTCCGTTATTCTAAATTCTATAGTTCACTCAAAAACCATTGCCTCTAGTGCCCGGTACGTTGCAGCCATTCACCACTTCTCTTTTTTTTTTTTTTTTGTTTTTGTTTTTGTTTTTCCCCTCAAATAAACAATCTTATCTGCTATTCCATGGCAAATTTTACAACGAAACAATGGCCCAGTTCCGTGGAAGAATATGATCCCAACAAAACTTTCAAGGAACAAGATCTCCCCCCTTGGTGGCCTTGGGGCATCTGGCACAGCGAAGCAAAGCAAAGCATTTCCCATCGACTTGACCTCATCACGCAAACTCTCACCCAGCATTCACACTAGCAATGCAAGATCACAGCCATTATTAATCCTCAGGATCCCCGAGCCATATTTAAGACTCCTCCCTCCTCCCCTTCCCATCTTCGTAACAAAATCCAATCTCCTTCTCTCCTACACCAGATGGAGAAGAAGGAATCAACCACCCCTAGCCCCTTAAACATGTGCGAGAAGCTCTTCAACGCCTTCAAACCCGTTTTCCGCCCACTCCGCTACCTCACTTTCCACCATCGGGGACCTGGAGGCATCACCAATCCTTCGTCGACTCGGCCAAACCCCTCTCAGGACTCCGGCGCAAAAGATCCCAGTCCTCGAAAACAACTGGCCATTGCACCCAAGGCTGAACCGCGCCAACCACTGCCAAAGCCTTTAGCGCCGCCGCCGCCGCCGCCGCCACCACCACCACCTTTTGAATCAGTCCCAGTTCGGAAGGTTCCCGACAAGGCGGTGCCGAGCCTGGCACCACCAAAGGCGGTGACGACACTGCAACCGGCGGCACCACAGGCGCCGAAACCACAACCACTGCCTCCGGAGGGAGCAGCGGCAAAGAAGAATATTAATGAGAGGGTGGAGGATTATATCAAAAGCGCTAAGGCTAAGATGAGGACTGGCTCTGGTGTTGGAAGGGCGCCCAACTCTCAGTGAGGGAGTTGGCAGTTGAATATATAAGAGAGAGAGAGCATGACGGCATATATGTTCCACCGAGTTTAAATTATTGAAATGTTACTGTTAACACTTTTCGTTTGATCGATGTATGCTTTCAACGTTGTATGAGTTCGTGTGAATATATGGTTTTCTTGAAGAATAAATTTGTTTGTGTGCCAAAACCTTAGTTTCCTCTTCGTGGATGATCAAAGTTAAGATACTAATTGATCAGCAAGTTGTACATGAACTGTTTGGGCTTCCTTATTTTTCCTTATTTGAGAGAGAAAAAAAAAAAAAAAAAAAAACCTTGTTTAATCTCGGACATAAATGGAGCATATGCAAATCTTATGTTACCGCTTAGTTTAAAAACAGGTCCAGCCTGGACAGGTGAAAGGTAAGGATGACTCGAAGGCAATCTCTTAGAACCTTTTTCTTTTCTTGCCTAATTCACAAGCGCACTTTTGATTTTTGAAAGGGGATCTCATAATTATAGTTCCAATATAAGAAAAGAAGAATCAAAAAATGCATTTATAAAATGCCGTACTAAAAATTTAATAATTTAGAAAAAAATGCATTGATCATTTACTTAATGTTTATGTGAATATATAATGTAAGTAAACCCTTTTTCACTTGAGACATGCTTATGTCAATACACACCAATATGAAGTTGTTGCGGTTTTAAATGCTTAATGTTATATCTATAGTTAAGATAAATGCATGCTTAAAGTTATATGATGCAGATGCACATTGTACATGTGAAATCTGGTCATCTGGGCCATTTTTTGATGAGGATTTGATTTTCCAATAAAAGAGAATTTGATTCTTAGGCTAATCATGATGTGGCTGTGTTATTCTCTCAGATAGGTCCAATGATTAAGGGCCGCACTAAGAAAAACTTTGAGCATCTTATATCTAGAGTTATTGAGTATTGATTTGATTTGATCTAATTTGTTAAGTATTCGAATCAATCATGTGTTATTCGCTCTCCCATTATCAGGGTGTTTGGTAATCCAATTGGATTACCACGATAATCTAAGATCATTAGTGATCCAAATCTTGGAGTGATATGATCCTAATGATTTAAGATTATTATATTTGGTTGGCCATAATGCAGTGATTAAAATTCAGATATGTATAAGTAACTTTTTAGTATGCTATGAAAATCTAAGATCGCCGACCATATAATAACAAAAACATCCAAAAATATCTTAGATAGAAAACAAAAAAAATGAAGAGGAGAGATGGAAGAAGAAGAAAGCGATTATCATGATTGGGTTAAGGAAACGAAATCACCGTTTGAGTATCATTTCAATAAAGCTTTGGGAGTTGGGATTGAGGAATGGGACAAAAATTTTTTTTAAAAAATATCTAATAGATTTTTTCTCTTTCTAATTATTACGGTGAGAAAAAAAAAATTTCTTTTCTTCCATAGAGATGACGCCCCAACTACCCACCCAATGCACATAAAGAATATCGCATACATGCACGAAAAAATATCGTGACAAAAAAGATAGATTTTCTCTTTCAAAAAGTTTTTTAATTATAAGAATATTTTGGTTAACGTATTTTAATATAAGATCACCATGATGGAGTGATATTAGATATCCATCCTCAAGAGTGGATTTTCTATCACTGTGTTAGATGATGATTTGAGGAGTGGAGGTCATTTGAAATCACTATCACGTAGGATCACCATGATGTAATTAAATATAATGATCTCATCGCTCCTCCCACATCATTCTTGATATTGGATGGATCACCCCATACCAAATGCTCCTTATAGTCTCAACTTTAATATAGAAATTATGCTATCAAGTGTCTCTTTTTCTGAGACTTGTTTTTATGATAGACTCTTTTTATCTATGCCATCACTATGTAATTATGATAATCTTCATAGCTATCTAATGATTTGATCGAAATTTCACCATAGTGTTGGTCCATGCTGAATTCATTTCAAGCTCTAATCCAAATATGATTAATTCTAATAATTGATCTTGCTATGGGGTTTTTGCATCCAATCAATCCCAATCCAATATTGAATAGACGTACATTTATATCACAATGATAATTCTGATCTCAGACTCTTGATGACTTATTTAGTACTAATCTTATCAATGTACATATTAATCATGAATGTGATGAAAAATTTTTGAACATTGATCTAAACAAGATTATCATATTTATTTTAATCATGAAAAGACAAGATATATTATTTAAGCGGCAAAATTCTTAAGCTGGCATAGAGGTTTCAAGTTGTGAAGCCATCTTGGGAAAAAGTTTATGCTTTAGTATAGAAATGTATATGAGCATTGATTTTGATCTGAGTGATGATTTTATTGTTCACAAGCATTTGAGTAGATGATATGAATTTAGTTTTAATTTTGAAGGCCTAATTTCTCAATTTTGAAATTTTTTTTTAAGAGAAGAGAATGTGAAACCCAATCCGCCTAGGCTATTTTTTATCTTAAAATCCGCAAACCCACTACCAACTTCAATCATAATTTTGAAAAAATAATTGGATCAGAACAAATATATCTCGATCCCTATGGTAGGGATAAGGCCATCAAATGATAGTCGGTGTGAGACCTCCAGATAATATAAAAGGCTGACAGTCGTTGGAGGTGGTGTAACCATAAATAGCCAGCATTATGCCGGCCTTATCTTCCCTAAGGCCTTCTATATTTAAAACCCCTCCACCCTTGCTCTTGGCTTCACTAGGCTCCTCTCTCCCTTCTTCCCCACCTCCAGCAACCACCAAGCCATTGTAACCTAGCTCCGCCACCCTTCCTAAAGCCCATCTCTCCTCGGAGTTGATTAATCTCCTTATTTTCTTTCCTGATTCATGCCTCTTTTGCCGCAGATGTCTCCGCCAATGGCCATGACCCACTGCCGCCACCATGCTGGTAAGCCCTCCCCCTTCCTTCTTCTAGCTTGGGATGCCACCATCATGGCAGTAAGGAGCAGTGTCCCTTTTCTCTCTCTCGGCTCCCCTATGCAAGGCCAGACCATTGTCCTTCATTAATTGTTGCTAGCCATGCCACCACTTTCACTTCCCCTCCGGTTATCCAAGTTGCACCATCGCCCTCTCCCTTCCTCGGGTTTCAAGAGCCACAAGATTTTGGCAGAGAGAAAAAAGAAAGAGAAGAGAGAGAAAGAGAGAGGAAAGAAAGAGAGAGAAGAGAGAGAAAATGGATTCAACCTTTTGAACCTATCTTGTAAATCAAGCCCCAATTAGATTGACTTTAGATCAACCTAAACTGTATCGATTTAACTTATCCATCAACCCAAACCTGACCTAGACCGCGGCTAGACTGAGATTTTTTTCTTTTTTCATCCAATTTTTTTCAATTGAAAGCTAATGGCTTTCTTAATTTGTTTGACCAGAGCCTTCACTGTCAGAGGAGTATCGGATATGGGGATCGAGTCGTGTGCTGCTTTTGGATTCGATTGTTTGTAAATTCCATCAATCTCTGAGATTTACATAACATATTTTTAATATTTTCTAATACAAAATTGAAAAATTATAGTATTTAAAAAATTAAAAGTTTGGAAAAGTATATATTTTATAAAATTCAAAAATTCGGATCAAGCATAATGTTATCCTGATATATTGTAAATTTTAATATGATAGTTCTTCTATGTTGTATAAATTTTTGAATGCAAAAATATTCTTTTATTTTTGAAAATAAAATATAAAAATTTGTGATATACAAATGAGTATATTGGTTATGAGAAAAACTTTGTAGTTAGACTATAATCTTGATCTAGTCAATAGGACTGATCATTGGCCATATGATTAGAAACTAGCTTCTTCGGAGCCTAACCAATCGGGACTGATCACTGGCAAAGTTAGTCTTTCTGGATCTAGCTAGTCAGGACTGATCATTAGTATATACTGATGCATTATGTGTTTATTTTCAGGATTAATTTCTTTGTCTTATCATAGGACTAATTGTGTTCGTGTGAATTAGAGCTAGTTTTTTTCTAAACCTAAGCAGTAAGGTTGATCACTAGAACACACCGATGGATCAGATATTCTGTAATCGGGACTAATCTCTTTTATACCTTGTTATGGGGCTGATCGTGGTAGTAGTCACCAAAAAATGAGAGAGAATTTTATGTTTTACTGCAATGTATGGCATATTTTTGAAAATTAAAAATATGATGATATTTGTATCTATTATTATCAGTAGTTATATTTGCAAAAAAAATTAATTATCCTTAATTCCTTAGAGATATCGGTAACTTATTGGGTCTGTAATGCTTACTTCTTCTTTTTTTTTTTTTTAGATCCAGAAAATTCTATAGAGCTTGAGACCAATCATGAGGAGCATAGAATTTTAGATATTATTTGCTTATCTATCTTTGAATAAAAATTATTTAAGATTTTTATTGGATCTTTGTTCTATTTCTTATTTGTCTCGAAGAAGTTATCTTTATATTGAATAAAATTTAGTGAATCTACTTTTACCGTCATTGAGTTATATTGACATGATTATGTATTGATAAAAAGATAGGTCTTGCATGTCTTATGGGATCAAACCATAAGGATGTACGGTCATCTGCCATGTATCCGGCTCAGGCTTTGAGCCAAGGCATGATAAAAAATATGTGAAAAACATTTCATTATAGAATTAAGAACATCAAAAAATAAGGATCTAACATTTCATTTTCCTATAAAAACAAAAATCTAAATAGTAAAACTTAGATCAAAGTCATGCCACTTGGCTCATCTAGCTCTTGAATTCAGACACTCTAATGTCATCCCCAAACAAAAAATTAAATTATTATAAGTATGTTTTATTATCATCACATGCTCTGTGCTGTCCAATCTGTCCATGGGTGGGCAAGTAAATAATTTATTTAGCTGTGAACACTTTATATCATACAAATGGTGTACGTAAATGAAAATAGAAAATATATAATTTTCTCTAGGGACAAGGTTTCAAGATCGGGCTTTCTCTTTTTACCCTTTTTTTTCTCTTTTACTCCTAATTATCCTTTTCACAACCTAAATCTGAATTTCCATGTGCTGGTTTACTAGTGCAATAATTCTGCTCAAATCTTTGGAGTTCGGACTGGTGCTGAGCTTGCCCAAATCCAGCATCGTTTTACTTTGAGCCATCACGTATGGTGCATCCAAGTGCCGCGTATCCCAAAAAAGATTCAAATGGGCCAAGCCTGGACGGAAATGGCAACCAATGACGAACATCAGGCTAGGCCCAAACATTGTATAAGTTTGCCACAGGATAGGCCATTTGGATCCCTTATCCCTACGATAAAATTTTTTTAAATAAATTGTTCCACTCACCAACGGACAGCCCCTAGGCTAGCTTGGCCATTCTAGCCTTTTAGGTTTCCTTGGATAGAAAATTTTTTGTGCACCACGGATGGTATAAAAATCCAACATGGAGCATGCCATTTTATGTGATTAGTCTACGTAGTCATCACTTTCCGACGCACATTTAATGCCTGTAGTTCATTTTTTTGTTTGAAAATTTTGAATAATGAAAATATCTTTATTTTTTTAAAAAAAATTATAACATCTCATGTTTTATGACATTCTGCGTGCAGAAAGTTATAATTTTGATGTAGGATGTCATAATTTTTTTCAAAGAGCAGAATCATTTTCGTCATTCAAATTTTAAATGAAAAAAAGAACTGCAGACATTAAATACGCATTGAAAAGTGGTTAGATAAAAATTTTCTTCTATATTATGATATTCTGGACCATATTATGACATCCTGTATCTAGGATGTCATAACTTGATGCAAGATGTCATAATTTAATACAGAATATTATAATTTTTTAGATCATAATGACATCTTTATGCAGGAAGCCATAATATGTTACAGATGTTATAATTTTTTTCAAAGAATAAAATATTTTTATCATTTAAAATTTTTAAATGAAAAAATAAAATGTAGATATTAAATTCGTATACTACATCGATCAATCACATAAAATGATACATTTTACATCAGATTTTCTACACCGTCCGGCCATGGTGCATAAAAAATTTTCTTTTTGATTTGGTGAGGCAGGTACAACCAAACATCTACCATTTTTTAAAAAAAAAATAAATTCGGAGGTTGTGAACCACCCTTAATTTAAACATCAGCTTTACTTCAAACATCTGTCATTTCTGTGCACCAAAATTTGGGACGGGCTTTATCTTTTGTGCCAAGGAAGGAAAGAAAAAAAATTCATGTTCGTTTGCACAATCCACCGTTAGATCATCCATTGCACAATCTCAAAGCACTTCAAATTTATCATTTTTATTTGCACAAATCGCAAAGTGCTATATCCATAATGGATTGGTGCGAAAGATTAAATATACAACCCCGACCCTCAAAATATACTGACAAATTGTTTGAAGATTTATGCCGGTTAATGTCACCATATTAGTAAATGTCAGAGGAGGGATGGCGAAGTGTACATGTATCATTCACTATTGTTGTACACTGGACCCTCGTCTGCATGCCTTGAAGTAAAATGTCTAAGGTTGGGTTTCAGTATCACCATGGCATGCATGTAGTAGCATCATGATGCTACATGCTGCTCCTCCAACCACTCCCACTTGCCCCCGTATTTCTCTTGATTATTGTCATGTCTTCTTAAAATTCAACGAGCTAGCTATCAACCCTTCTGTTAGGACTCGTTTGGTTAACAGAAAGTGGAGGGAAGAAGAAATTTTCTGAAAGTAAAAAAGAGTCTCTTATTTAATTAAATTTTAAGAAAAGAGGAATAAAAAAATACGTCCCACGAAAGTCACTTTCCATATCTCATGAAAAATGAAAATCTATGGAAAAGATAAATTTTAGCACTTTTTATGACATAGAAGTGATAGTACTTTTTTCTTTCCTAAAATATTCTTTTAAGATTCATAGCTAAAATTTAGTAAAATATCAATGAATGGTTATGATGAAATACTGAATAGTAATATAATATTATACTAATATTATCCTAATATTTATATAAATATAATATTAATATTTATTATATTTTAATATTTATATTAATATAATATTTATATTTATATTAATATAATATATATTTATATCTATATTAATAAAATTATTATATTAAAATATTATATTATATTAATATAATATTAATATATTAGTATTATATTAACATAATAAATTATTATGGTTTAATGTTATATTATAATATATTAATTTATATTTATATTAATATAAATATAATATTAATATTTATATAAAATTTATGAGTAAAAATGTATGATTTATATCTATAAGGATATAATAGTATTTTACATATTTTCTAAAAAAAATAGATGCTCATTCAAATATAAGTTATTTTATAATAATATCTTCCTATAACCAATCAAAATATTAAAATTTTATTTTCAAGAAGTAATTTCTAGAAAGTTATTTCATGAGGAGAAAAGTCCTCCCCGCAATCAAACGTGCCATAAAGGACCTATGTCTGCTACCATAAAAAAAAATAGAAAAACACGTCTCCATCAAGATATAGGGACAGTTAGCTGTGATTCGTGGAGAGGTGATAACATTACGCTAACTAACCTGTCACATGTAATTTCAGAGAAAGAGATCGAAAGGGAAGCATTAGCAAAATTAAATCAGCACAGGACAAGATAGTCTTTTGGACAGAGTTAATCTGTCTATCTAACGATGGCAAACCTCTCAGACTACCGCAAAGATGTGCCACCTAAATGTGTATCCTGGACCCGCACGCACTCGTATTACATTTTTAGATAAGGCAAGCCTTTTTGTTATTTAATTACTGCCATGTTTGAAAAGATGAAGTTCTGTTGTAGATGTCGATCTTATCTCTTGCTGCAATTACTTTAGCTGTGCGGTGGAAACTTTGACTTCTGCTCGGTCCTCATGCACTACATGGCAATATTCTATCAATTCTGTATGCAGTAATGAATAGTTTGTTGGCACCATTCTCTCAACATAAATATCAAGCGTGGCACGTATCTGATCAGGTCCTGATGGTGAAAATAAAGTTTTTGCACAAGATCCACAAAGACGTGGGCTTATCTTTAAGCTACAGATCAAGTGGGCAGGAAATGTATTTTTCTCCAATGATGTCTCTCATGTATGCCTGGTGACGTTGCACCCATATTGGTGATGGCCATAATTAGTCAGCTCCACATAAAATTCATGAGCAGGCAGGATAGAAACTTGCACGAGAAAGCATCGCAATCTATTATTGTTGTTGTTATATTATTATTATTATTATTATTTCTGGTTTATCACCTTGCTTAAAGAATCATTGTAACCTATGTTCTTATTTACCATAGGTTATTTCATGATGAACAAGATTAACTAATTTCGACTGAGGTAAATGATGAGAAACTAGTTCATGATTTGTGGTCCCCTCTATATATATGTATTTGTTCATTCATGACTGTAACAGTAAAGTTTGTCATACGTCTCCTAGATGCAAATGGATGCTTCCTCATGTCCCTTTTTGAAATATTTTTCCTTCTGAAAACGGGTGGAAATATGTTAAGTTTGGTTGAGCAAATGGGGGCCGGCCTATAAGTCTTATCTGAATCAAAACAAATTCAATGGATCAGCAATTTCCACCCTTACTAGTCAGAGAAGGCAACCTCAAAAAGTCCTCCAATTCAAATTGTAAATGATTCATTATCCCTTTTTATATTTGGTTGCTATCGTTTCTAAATCATGGACTAGTTTTTCATGATGAGGACCCGGGCAATTGGACTTCCTCTATGAATTTTGTTTTATATCGAAGATGTATCTGAGGCCATAAAGAGTGTATAGAAATCAAGATGACCACCGAATCAAAGCCAATTAGCCAAGATAGATCAATTATTAATCAACTATAGGCTGTGTTTGATGTCAGGATAAAGGGGGTTTATCCCTGCTTTATCCTATAATTTGCCAAACATTGGATTAATTTGGTTTCAGGATAAGCTATACCAGTTAATAGGGGAAAGCTATGACCTTACATCTAAAGTTGTACAGTATAAGTTCAAATCGACTGTAACTTCGTTTAAATCCCCTCCGTTATACTTGCCATGAATGACAAATTATAATATTGGTATAATATTAATATTGACAATGTTGTATAATATAACAATGTAGTACAATATTGCATACAATTAATGTACTCATACAAAATAATATTATAAAACCTCATAATATGTTATTGCATATTATATAATATGTAACTTTATAATATGTGATATATTACATAATATTATTGAAAAGTTGCTTTTTTCCTCCACATATCTCTCTAATAATATCCAAACAGCATTTTTTCCATCCCCGGTTAGCTTCCAAACACATTGAAAGAAAAATTATTTATAATAATGGCATGTTCTGCCAAAGAGAAAATACGACTTGTACCCGTTGAATCTGATATAAATTAAACTATCACTTTTTCTTATCTCTGAAAAAAACCATCGTTGTTTCAACCAAAGCCTCAATTTCTTTGCCTCATTGTTATTTCAAGTGCCATCTCCGGTATATCGAAAGCAGTGACGGTGTAGCTGGTCAAGTAATGCAGGCCATGTCTTATTTAATCGAGGGACACACGACCTATAGAGGCAGAACTCATGGCAGTGGAGACCATAATATAGGCTCGAACGAGCTAGTTTTTGGATATTTTGTGCACCTGGCTCAAGTCATGAATGATGCATGAACCTAGCTACTCCCATTTATACTGTCTTTTAGTGCCAAGGTTGTGGAAGGTTAGGCTTGCATTGCAAATCCATCAAAAACATTGGAAGAAGATTTTATTTTGTTTTTATTTTTATTTTTTGGGAAGGGAAGAAGTTATGCCAATACGCAAAAATAAGCCACTAGTAATAAATCGCAGATCTAATAGCCATCAAAAACATTATTATCTGCTGATCATGAATCCTGCCTAAGCAATCTTGAGAAGCATGCAGGACAGATTTAAAGCAGTATTCTGCAAGATTATATAAATCCAACATAAATTATCCAACAATTTTTGCCAAGATTTGTTAGAAAGAGAGAGGACAAGGCAAAGCATCAGATTTATATAAATCCAACATAAATTATCCAACAATTTTTGCCAAGATTTGTTAGAAAGAGAGAGGACAAGGCAAAGCATCAAGAAAATCTGAGTAACCTATTATCCTCAGTCAGTCAGGTATCTGATCTAATAATTTGATAAATCCAAGATGCGGCCTCTCTGCAACTTCCATGTTCGGAGATCTCTTGTTAAAACTAAAATGCTAATGAAAACCAGTGCGATGGTGCTTGGAGGCAAAAAAAAAAAAAAAAAAAGACTCTATCCACTGAACCACCAAATATAATTTCAAATCTAAGCATACAGAACAAAAGGACTCGATTGAATCTATTTTCTTCACCATGTTTTGTTTTAATTCAAATTGTTTAAAATTAGACGGAAGATGAGGGTCTGACGAGCTCCCTGGCGATCGCTTTCTCGAGCCAGGCCTCGGCGTCCTCCATCATCCCGGGGCTCAGCCGCACCATCAGGATGCAGAACTCCGTCTCGTTGAGCGCCCCGTCGCCATCGAGATCCCCCTCCCTCACCATCGCCGCCGCGTCCTCCGCCGTCATCCCCGCCATCCCCAGCGCCGCCGCGTTCCGCCGCAGGCTCTCCGCCGTGATCAGCCCCCTCCCCGCGTCCGCCAGAAGCCTGAACCCCCCGCACAGCTCCCTCACGAACTCCTCCGCCTCCAGCTTCTCCGCCATCGTCGGCATCAAGTCCTCGTACACCATCTCCCCCGCCGCCGTCCGATCCCCTTCCTCCGCCATCACTATCTCTCTTTCCCTACACTCTCGAGAATATTAAGAAAGAGAAGAAGTCCTGTTTCGTTTTCTTTCTTGAACCAAGCAGTCGCTCCCTTTTAACAGCATCGTATTTATTGGAATTACAAAAAAAAAAAAAAAATCCTTTTCAACAGCTTCTACGAAGGAGGGACCGCTGAGGCCCCGTACGTGATGACCTCGTCAATGGGGCGCTCTGCTGGCGCGGACTTGGGACGATTCTTGGAGGGAGGTTTCGTGGAAGCTTCTCGCGGTCGTGGCCGTTTCAGCTTCGTGTTTGGTGCGTTCGTGTCACCCGGGATGCCAGGAGGACAAAGCGTCCAAGAGCCGAAGCCGACATCGCGCGCGAAGCTTCCCCGTTGAACCCGTGCTAGTATGGATCACAATACTGATCTAACGGTTAGGCATCGTACCGGACGGCCTGCTGGTCTTCCGTTGGTTGGGTCCAGTTGGGGTGGGGAGTGGATGATTAGGGAGGAGAATCGGACTATAAATTGCCATATTGGGTTGGGCAGGATCGTTGGATTGAATGATTTCATCATGATGGGGTCGGAATTGAGTGGCGATAGGTGGTGAGAGTGACCGGATGTTTCTGGTTTGTTGCGCACTAAGAAATGCAGAAGAGGACAAGGGAGGGTGCTGGATGGGGTTTGGTTTCTCTGGCCACCGGTGGATGCCACTAGGCTGGAGCTTCAAAGAGCATTGCAAGTGGGAATGAGCATGGGAAAGGTGAAGATGCTGAAAGGCTGACTTGTTAAATGATAATACCAGTATGGATATCAAGTGCATAATTCTGTTCCACTTGGGGGTTGGGGTGGGGACCAAAGAAGACAATGAATTGGTGTTAGCTTGTTTGCCTAATTATGATCTTAGGAAAGCAAACCACACTATATAATGAGGCTCAAAGATAGGTTCCAAATAAAGTTTTATTTGATTAGGTTGTCTTGAGCTAGACTAGTACAGACACGGAGCTAATAAATATTCTTGTAGAAGCTGTGTGAAGTCTAATTGCTCGTTGCATATGACCGACTTTTATTCACATTGATTACACTGATGATGGTGTTGACAGTTAGTCACAATAACAACGTTACATCAACACTGACAATAACCACCGACTGGCATTGGCAAATGTGTTAGCTATCAATTGTAGCACCGACTGCAACATAGAATCAAATTCATGCTTAGTTGCGTTCCACACAAGTAGTTAGACCTTTTCAAGTTGTTGAATATTCTTAACTTTTTTTTATTTTATCATTTCTTCATAGCATTATCTATAATAAAATTATTCTTGAGGTTTGACTTTAGAATTCAATTAAAAGATATTCACAAAATAAAAAAAAAATAAAAGTTAAGGTTGAACAATTGAGATCCTCTTGGAGGGAGTTTGATCCTCCTCAAGAGATCAAAAAAAGATGCACTTCAAGTGGAGCCCACCTTCCTAAGATCTTTTTTGAGAGGAATTGATCGTCCTAATTTTTCAAAAGAAACACGCTTTTATATCTAAAAGGCTCCTTACCTGCATAAATATTCATATATGGCTCATAAAAATAGCTCTCCGTCGGTAACGACCATGCATAAGAAATCCAAAAACAGCTTTCTGTAGCTATTCAATTTTGAGCCCGAAGTGGCCCAACGAAGGCAAACAACCCAAGTCTCCCTCCCCTTCCCAGCAGTCGTTGTATTCAACAAATCATATTTTTTCGCAGATCCCTGGGGAATGTCGATACTTACCTTTCTATTAATTATCTCGGTATCCAATGTAATGGAAAACATGAAGAACTAGATAAGATCAGAAATAGGGAGTACGAGAATTTCAAACTAAAGTAATCATGTAGCATCATACGTTATCAAAATCCTAAAATTGGTTCATAACGTTGCAAGTGGGGCTTAATTTTTTATCCAGCGATGACTCTCATCTACAAATACTAGACAAAGGAGCTCAACTGCCACGTTGCCTAATTTGCCCTCAATGGTTCACAGGAGGGTCGGAGTGTTCTTCCAATATTTTGGGCCTAAATGTCTAATTCCCCAACAGCGTTTCACCGAGGGACCGAGTTACAACTCGTTGGGTAGATTCTAGGGTAGAAGTAGCAATTCCGATGAAGAAGATGGCAGGCCAAAAAAAAAAACTTCTTAATTAAAAAAAAAAAAAAAAGCCCTAATCCCGCTCCACATTTTTTTTTTTTTTGGGTACGGTAACCCCTCTCCACTTGACACACCCCCAACCCCTTCTCTCCTTCTCTGCCTTCCTCTCTCACACCAGGCCGATATCACCCCGTCGCTTAGATCATCACATAATCAATCTCCAACTCTTCCTTCCCTCCTCCTTTAAGGACCAAGAATTTGTTCCTCTTTTCCATATTTGTTGGGTCCTTCCAAGAAAGGAATTGATGCTTTCCCAGTCATGTTTTCTCGCGGTTCGGTGATGCTCTTTCTAGTTCCATGGTTGGTTAAATGGTAATCTCTGAAGCCTCTTTTATTTTAAACTGTTTTGCCAACTTATCCCCTCTTATCCCATAAAGACATGATGGGGATTTTTTTATGGGTTATGTCGACATCATGAGTTGGATTCCCTTTCACGATTTCCATTTCTTTTTAGCCCTAATGGGTTTCCAATGTTATTCACTTTTTTTTTTTTTTTTTTAAACGTAACTTAATCTGTTAATTGATGCCTGAGTGATGTTCTGATGTATAGTCCACCCTTCCAGTTAGCCTTTGTAACTATCAGTTTTTAATATTTTGTGAACAATCCATTGCTGGTTTGGTTTGTAACTCCTGCTTGTTATTCTATAGAGTTTTGTAGTGGTTAATTAACCTATTCTCTGTCTCCCTTATCATCTGGGTCTCTGCTGGCCGTGTTTTGTTTTGGATTATAATTGTTGTCTCCATGGCGTCAGCGATCGGATAATGGGCGGCCAGTTTTGTTGTCGGTAGGAAGGGGGCAGGAAGAGGAAGCGATTGAAGTATCTTAGAGTTTGAGGTCTGTTGAATGGTTCAATTTCTCTTCAGTTTTTGAGTTCAGCAAAAGTTGGTGTAATTGAGTTTCAGACCTCGTGTTTTGATGCCGTCTACTGATTACAATTGCTTGTTGCTGGTGTGAGATTGTGACTCATTTTTTCTTTCCCTAATTGGTGCAGTTGAAGGCGAGACGGGCTGATGGCTGAAGTAGTTGGGCCTAGATTATACAGCTGTTACAATTGTCGAAACAATGTTGCCCTTCATGATGATATCATTTCCAAAGCTTTTCAGGTGAAGCTTTCACATCACTCTGCTTATATGTTATGCGATTTAGGATTTCTCTTTCAGACTGTTTCTTTTCATCTGTACTATGTGTTCAGTGTCATAGTGCAGTGTAAATTATTGGATATACAAATGGAGCAAATGAACTAACCAAAAGTTGAGAAAAGATATAGGATTCAAATAAAAAGAAGTTTTGCTAATTTTGCATATTTGCATCATGTTTGCTTTTGCAATTTGAATAAAAGTTGAGAATGATATGGTATGTGTTCTGCCACCTTCAAAAATGGTTTCAGGGGAGAAATGGGCGCGCGTTTCTGTTTTCTCACACAACGAATGTAGTTGTGGGGCCAAAGGAGGATAGGCAGCTCATGACAGGTTTGCATACAGTCGCTGATATCTACTGCTGTGATTGTCATGAAGTGTTGGGCTGGAAGTATGAAAGAGCATATGAGGAGACACAGAAGTACAAAGAAGGGAAGTTTATTCTTGAGAAGTCAAAGATTGTGAAGGAGAACTGGTAGCTCCCACCTGTGGGCGCTGTGTTGGCAGAACTTCTGAATGCAAGTGCCTTTCTCTTGTGACATGATCCTTTTGAGTGATTTCATGTTTCCAAATATTCATCTTGTACAAAATGGTTCAATGAAAGTTCCAGGGCTGCTTCTTGTCATATCTTGCTGCCATGCCAATGCCATTTGTAGAGAGTATGTACTGGAAACTGTTATTCTTCGTTTGAATAAATCACAAGTTCATGCATATGGATCATGTGTCCCATGGTTACTAAGCATATATAGGATTGATGAACTACTCTTGAATCATTAATCTCATACATATATTGTTTCTTTTTTCTTTTTTAGAAGAAATTACATATATTGTTTCAACATCATAAAAGGCAAGATTATCTCATGCAAAAACTGCTCTTTTGGAGTAAGGATGCCATTAAGAAAATGATAAAAATGTCTTATAATGAGTTCTTTGCTTGTGATATAACTAAAATGGATTCTTATTTATTAGCTGTTGAACAGGTAAAAAGCATTGGTTAGCTTTTAACTAATAAGAAGATCTGGCATAAATGTCAAAGAAGGATTCTTAATTGATGTCTCATGTACAATGGGAATGATGCATTGATTATGGCTATAGTCATACAATCTTTCTAAACTTTAGGAACATCTGATGTTTCTTCTTACATTTACCATTAACTATCTTTTCCCATGGCTTATTGAGACTTCATAATGAAAATGTTTTCCCCCATATCATTCATTTTCTACCTTTTTCAGTCAATAAATATTGGGATTGCAGGATCTATGGGCTCCCGTGATTTCTTCAACTTCTTCATCTCTGTTTCATCTCTTCAACCTACCCATGCACATGGGAGTTATCGCAGAGATGAGCTGATTGGCCATCCAAACAGGCTTATATCTTGCAATTTTGCAGCATATCTACCATGTCACATCTCATTTTTATTTGCCATAAGCTTTTTGCCGAAATACGAACTTGCTGAACTGCATATAAACCTGAACTTTGTGACAATTATTATTTATAACCTTCTAGAATCTAAGATTCCCTTTAATTCCATGGAAATGGCAGTGGAAAAGGTTGTTCAACTTAGCACAACTCTTGCCAATCCTTTGACTCATTGCTTCACTCTCCTGATACTGAAAGCAGACACAGGTTGGTTAAACATAAAACTGGAAAGCCTTACAAGGAGGCCCAGTTTTCATTCTATATGCCACCACTAAAGTTTCATGGATTTTTACTTCACTGAGTTCTTAGTATCATCAGGAGATACGCCCTTATATGGAACAAGATTTGTTGGCTTCTTCTCTGTTTCTATTATTCCTCATTTATCATCACTCAAATACTTAAGAATTAATTATCCAATCTTTCTTAAAATATCTTTCATTGGAAGTAAATTCTTTGATCAATCTTTGCATGGTCAGGGAGACAATGTTAATGTGAGTAAAGTGCTGGAGCTCTGTCGATGGTGAAAACTGATAAGCATGCAAATGATGACTTTTCTTTAAACACACACACACACACATATACACACATATAGATACACATACATACATATATCTGTGTATACATACATATAGATATTATGTATGTATACATACATATAGATATTATGTATGTATACATACATACATACATATATATGTCATGGTTAATCAACTTATATTTGAAGGTTCTTATTATCTATCAGAAGAGATAATAAAGTGAAAATTTGAACCCTTTTGGTATGCAGAAATCATCAATCATTATTTGATCCCTTGGTCCAATTTACATCACATATTATTGGTCTAAGAAATTTTTGGTACAATATGCTGAATGGAGAGAAAGTACGCGATCTTTTGCAATATTTACCTCTCTTGTTGACATTTATGCTTGCTGATACAGGTCTTGAACTTTGGCAAAGCAAAGAGTTTAAGATTTATAAGTAGTTGTGTTTGTTCCATGTTGTGATTATCACATCTTAGATGATTGCTGGTTGTCTTCTACTCTGAGCCATTTTCCTTTAACGTCTTCTGTTGTCCAATTCTGTATACTTTGATCGATCTTTGCATGATCAGGGAGACATTGGTAATGTGAGTAAAGTGCTGGAGCTCTATCCATGGAGAAAACTGATGTCCATGCAAATGATGACTTTTTCTTTAAATATAAATAAATAAATAAATAAATAAATAAATAAATAAATAAATAAATATATATATATATATATATTGGTCCAATTTACATCACATATTATTGGTCTAAGAAATTTTTGGTATAATATGCTGAATGGAGAGAAAGTACGCGATCTTTTGCCATATTTACCCCTCTTATTGACATTTATGCTTGTTGATGCAGGTCTTGAACTTTGGCAAAGCAAAGAGTTTAAGATTTATAAGTAGTTGTGTTTGTTCCATGTTGTGATTATCACATCTTAGATGATTGCTGGTTGTCTTTTACTCTGAGCCATTTTCCTTTAAAATCTTCTGGTGCCTAATTCAGTATCCTTTACCAATAAGTATTATCCTAATTCATATTGAATTTGGTTGCTAGTGTGTACTGAAGAAAGATCAGCTCCCTTAAAGTCAACTTCTTAAGTATATTTGTTACCTTTGAAAATTGACCAATGTGGAACTTTATGTGAATACCTAGGCCTTTCACATAATTCACATTTTGCACCTTTTTCTTCAATGACATAACTCTGCATAAGACCATTAATTAGTTGTTTGAGCTATTCCATTGGACTCATGATATATGAAGTAGCTGAGAAGACAGCTTATAGTCATGGGTATCACCAAGAAACAAGTTGTTCAACTGCTGATTTACTTGATACCATTGAAGCTTCAACATTGCAAATTTGATCATTCTGAGTGAAAGAAATTGTGATCCAACAGTGAAATCCGAGTATAGTTGTCTTGGTAATTCTGAAACTTGCCTTTGCCATGAGCACTGTCTTGTACCAAATTCTTGAAATATTCACCAATCTTCATTCCAGAGTTAATATTACCACAATTCTTCTCTCATTTTACTATTTATTAATAGACATCAATGATGGCAATTATTTAATATATGATTTAAGGCAAGGTCTTATTACCTGGTTATTGTTCTGAACAGGAAAAAACTTTTTAAGAGCTTAAAAAAGGCTTCTTTCTTTTAGGATGCGTCATGATTACTTAATCCAACTTATTTGGTAGAGCCATGTTCATGTCTTGAATCACTTTCACGATCCTCCCAGATGTTCTATGCTTTTCTCTTTTTGGTTACTCTGTTTCATTCTTTAACAATAACAAAAGTTTTCTTGGGCAATAATTGATTGAAGTGACAGGACTGATTCAGGAAAGATCATTGTTGTTCAATATCACATGCCTCATTTAGAATTTGTTGATGGGATCATTTTGTTATGACATCTGCTTCCAATTGTCTTTTTCTTTTGGTAGGTTGATTTTATCTCCCATGCATGACTTCTGTGTAAAAGAAAACCTATCCGCATGTTGTTTTACTATTTCAGTTAGATTTTAAGATGTCATTGGTGACCAAGTGTGATGCTTGAGTTCTATCCAGGACTTCGTGATCAGTACCATTGGGTGAATCATAGAAAAGTGCAAATCAAGTTCTTTATTATGTGTGTTTTTAATTGATTTTCAAGATCTGAGAATTGGATGGATGAATCTCAGACAGTTTTCCAGCATCTGTTATCGGCTTTAGTATTTTTTGTGCAGAAGATTGAATTAAAATGGTACAGCCCTAGCAAATTCGAACTTTTGTCATAAATCCAAACGACATCTTGTATAATATGAAGTAGCAATCCTGAGTGCTCTAACTCAACAGCTGAGGGAGGTATTGTTGCTGATTAACCTTCATTTCTCTTCATCTTATATTTTTAACTGCATGCTATTTGCCGGGAACATCTTACATCCCTTATAGATAAGCTTCAAGGAGCTTGATCCGTTATCATAACCCTAGTGGTTCTACTTGACTGGATCAGGCAGACATGTCAGGTATCAAAATGGCACTTGATTTGAATGCAATTTTCGTAGTACAGAGTTGCAGCTCGTTTGACTGCTGCTACTTCTAAATGATGCACTGGTGTAGGGCAGTTGGGAGATGAATCAAGTCATTTGAGGAAGTTTTGTTTCCTATTAGGTTACAGCACTATATGGCCAAGATCTTTTCTTATTTTGTTATCACTTTGTAATTATTTTGTTATCATTTCCAGCATATCACTCCAAGATCTTTTTTCCTCCATAAAACAAGATACATAGCAAATTAAAGCACATCCAAGTTGTAATGGCCATATTGCGAATTGGGATGGATAATGTTTCACACACTTGAGAGCCATGGAACAAGTGTATCAAGGAAAGCTATAGATCCCACCATTTATAGGACTTGGATGGCCCTCCCCGTCTAAAATGATTGATTGCTAGTATCCTGAAATTCTCAAATTTGCATTATATTTTTCTCCTGGCCCGTTTGGATTGTCGTCTGTTTTCGCCTCTTTGCATCATACTTCCATCAGACGCCTTTTGAAGACATTCACAGACACGTTGATGGAGGGGAGCGCGGATTTTTTACGGTACAATATATATATAAATAAAAAAAAAAAAAAAAAAAAAAAAAATATATATATATATATATATATAATATTAGAATCAGATTGATTGGATCTAAGTTAGCTCAAAATTTTATAATAGGAGTTTTATATCAATGACTCAAACTGTTAAATATGGCCTACTACCTTAAAAGAGTTTGTACACAAAAAATAATATGATTTGGAGATCTTTAGCTTGTGCATCAAGTCGTCAAAAATTGATTGTCTAAATAAAATTGAATTAGATGTATTTTAGATTTTCAAAACCTTATGATTTTTGATGAGCAAATAGTTTTGAGGTAGTATATCACATTCAATAATTTGGATTATCCACGTAAGACCCTCATTATCTATTTTTGATCTGATCGTATTCGAGCCCAAATCCGATCGCGCGCACGCGCGCGTTGTCAATCTAAAATTAGATCCATCGGATTTAGATTCAGATCCGATCAGATCGAAACTCTATAATAACTCTATAATAGAGGCCCTACATCAATGATCTAAGCCATTGAATGTAATCTATTATCTCAAAATTGCTTGCACATAAAAAAATTATATGATTTAGAGACCTCTAGCTTATACATCAAGTAGTTAAAAATTGAACAGTCTAAATAAAATTAAATTAAATATATTTTTTGATTACTTGATGTATAAGTTCGAAATTTTAAAATTATATAATTTTTTAAATATAAATATTTTTGAGATAATAGATTATATCCAATAATTTTGATCATCATTGTAAAATCTCATTGTTCAGTTTTAATTTAAATAGATTTGAACTTAAATCCGATCGACTGTATCAAGCCTGCACGTATATACAGGCTCTCCATCATGTTTTTCTTTTTTTTTATCTTTCCTCTACTTCCACGCAACGGCAGTATTTTTTTCATTCAAACCCTTCCCAAGCTCTAGTGGATGCCTACTTCTCCTGCTCTCCTCGCTTCCACCTCTCGTCTATCTCCACCATCACCTTCCTCCCCATCCTCACTGACGTTAGCCTTCCCCCTCCAATCTTTTTCAGGTCCTTTCCTTCCCATAGATATTCGAAAAAGAGGAACGCCGACCTCCTCCCAGCTCTCTTTGCCACCACCTCTCATAGGTTTGTTAGGATTTGATGCCTCAAGATTTGATCCACAATAAGCCCACAGCGAGATCCAGGATGACAAACGGAATCCAACGAACCTAAGAACAGTCCAAACGGAGGAGATACGCACAAAAGGTGGCATGGCCCACAGAGCAGTGGAGGCCGGCAGCGGTGCAGCCAGGCCTGGTAGTGCAGACCAGCGTGTGGACGCGCAAGCGTAGCTCGGGCCCAGACGGGCACACGTGCGGGCACGACCTAGCGTAGGCGAGTGCATGGGCACCCAGGCCTAGTTTTCTGTCGCAGTCCACGCGACCACTGTGGACCGGCAAGCCATTTTCCATCGATTTCTCATGGCTCATGGTGGATCGGGCTGCGTTTTCCCGCATTTCTCATGGTCTACTGGAGGTCTACGGGTGCAATTTTGGTGTGGAAGTGCGATCGAATGGTTGGTGGCACACGCGGTCATGATCGGATGATTTAGGGACTGATTTGAGACCTGATTCAACTCTGCTTCCATATGGGACTCGATCTTAAGCTTTAAAACTCTGTGGCCGCAACAGAGAGCTATGGCATGACTTTAGTGTTCGGCAACAACCCGAGAGAGGCGGCAGCAGGCAATAGCTGTAGACCGTGTGGTGGTTCGGTAGAGAGCAAGGGTATAGGGTACCTCATCGTTCCAGAGGTTCATGGATCTTCTTGGGTTCTAGTGAGAGTTTTGTAAGGATAGCTTCTAATCAAAAGAGATTATGTATAAGGGTTGAGAGTGTAAGGATCTCCTCTTATACTTATTCTTTTTCATAGTAAAGCTTTGTATACCCCATAGAGGTAAGTCTTGGACTGATCCATGTACTTGATTTTTTTTTTCTTATCTTGTTTTTATTTTTTCTTCTTTCTTTCTTTTGCTGATCGGGTGTAACGCAAGTGGTATCAAGAAGATTCTGTAGTGGTGGTGTCCTGACCAGACATCCCCAACAATTGGTATCAAAGCTCAGGCGGTACTGACTTATGAGGTTGCCCATATCGTGATGGTGTTGATCGAGATCGAAGAAGATAGAGAAGTTAAGTTCAATCAAAGTGGAGATCAATAGGTTTGATAGAAAGAGTAATTTTTTTCTCTGACAGTCGAGGGTGAAGGATGTGCTCATTCAGCAAGGATTGATCGATGCTTTCTTTTGCGAGAAGATGCCGACTACTATGGAGGTGATGGTTTAGAAGTGGCTCCAGATACAGGCGGTGAGTACAATCTGCTGACATGGTTATCATGTGCTTGATGAGACTTCTCTGACAGCGATGTGGTCGAAGCTCGAGAAGTTATATATGGTAAAATTTCTCACCAACACTCTTTTCTCTGAAGGTAGTTCTACCAGCTGTGGATGACCGAGAGATAGAGCGTGAAAGAGCATCTAAGTAACTTCCAAAAGATTCTCACTAACCTCTTCAGTATTGGTGAGAAAGTTGAGGAGAAGACCAAGGCGTTGGTTTTGCTATCATCCCTTCCTCCTTTTAAGTCCTTGATGACTGCTCTTTTAGTGGGGAAGAGCACCATCAAGATGGAAGAGATGACTTATGTACTTCTTCAGAATGAAGTTCTCAGACGGGAGAATCGAACTTCGAGTTCAGATAGTGACTCAGCTCTAGCGATGACTAAAGGATGTGGTGGCAGAAGACGAAGCGACAGAGGATCGTAACGTGGGCGGTCCGATTCCAGGATGAGGGATTACAGCAAGATCAGATGCTATCGATGTGACGAGTTAGGGCATCATGTCAGAGATTGCTCTCAACTTAATGATTGGATGATGGCTACTATGGCAGCAGATAGTAGTGACATTGAGATTGTTGATGCATTTATAGTCTCAGATGAGGTATCTACTCATTCCCAGCAGTAGATTTTAGACTCTACTTGTTCCATCATGTCTATTACAGAAAGGGACTATTTGAGTCTCTGAAGAGCAGTGAGGGCACTGTTCATCTGTCGAATGGATCGAGCTATGCGATCAAGGACATCAGCACGGTCAGTGTGGAGACACATGATGGAGTAGTGAGAAAGTTGGATGAGGTTCGATACATACCTAGCTTCAAGAGAAATCTAATTTTTCTGAGCAGACTGGATTCAAGTAGCTACAAGTGGAGAGATGATAGAGAAATCTTGAAGATCATGCATGGTAATAGGATCGTGATGAAGGAAAAGCAGTATGAAGGATACTACCTCTTGACAGGAAGTTCAGTGTGAGGTGGAGCTCTAGGAGCAGGTGGATCAAGTACGAGACGAAAAACTCAGAAGGACGAGAGGTGACGTCGTAAGATGAGATTTCTATTACCGAGGAGACTACCCCAAGCAGATCTCAGGTCAGAGAGGACACAACATATGACAGAGATGGGATCGAGCGACCTGGCTCGACTCCATATTTGTCCATCCATGAGCAGCAGGCGATTGCCTTAAGGCATGGGGGCGAAAGATGAGCTCTCAGAGTTATTGTGGAGGTCAAATGTCGAGTCGAGATGAAAATTATTAAGATTTGATATCTCAAGATTTGATCCATAATAAGTCTACAGCGAGATTCAAGACGACGAACGGAGTCCAGCGAACCCAAGAACAGCCCAAACGGAGTTTAGACGGAGGAGATACACGTAAAAGAAAATGGCACGACCCATGAAGCGGCGGAGGTTGACGGCGGTGCAGCCAGGCCCGGTAGCACGGCCCAGTGCATGGACGCGTGAGCGTGGCCCAAGCCCAGGTGGGCGCATGCTTGGGAACCTAGCCCGATTTTCTATCACGGTCCATGGTGGACCGCGGGGTGTTGTGCGGTCTACGCGATCGCTGTGGATTGGCAGGCCATTTTCCCTCAGTTTCTTATGGTCCACAGTAGATCGGGCGGCATTTTCTATATTTTTTGTGGTCTACGGGCGGTCCATGGGTGCAGTTTTGGTGTGGGAGAACGATCGAATGGCTAGCGGTGCACGCGGTCTTGATCGAACGGTTTAGGGGCTGATTTGAGTCCTGATTCAACTTTGTTTCCGTATGGGACTCATCTTAGGCCTTTAAAGCCTTGTGGCCACAACAGAGAGCTGTGGTGTGACTTTGATGTTTGATAATAATTTGAGAGAGGCGGCAACAGGCAACAGCTGTAGATCGTGTGGTGGTTCGACAGAGAGCAGGGGTACAAGGTACCGTGGGCAGACTGTCACACAGTGATCATTCTAGAAGTTTAGGGATCTTCTTGGATTCTAATGAGAACTTTGTAAGGATAGCTTCTACTTGAGAGAGATTGCAATGCAAGTGGTATTGAGAAGATTCTGTAATGGTGGTGTCCTGACCAGACATCTCCAACAAGATCTCCATCGTCGCCTTCCTCCCCATCATCATGGTTGTTGATGCTTGAATCGATCGAGATCGGAAGACAGACATCGGTAGCTTCGAGCGGGGATATTGGTGCTGGAGCAACCTACAAAATAAGTCCTTAAACTGGAGGTTGTAGCTCTGGTAAGGATCCTCCGATGCTCAAATCAGAAAAACAGAGAATAAGGAAGTAGCAACGAGTTTTGTGAGAGGAGTTCGATTGAACTTACCTGGATCCTCAGGGCTTTGGTTGTTTTATATAGAAAGATATCGGACGACTGGATTGTTAGCTGTGAGATCGTACGATCCTGAGATTATCGAATCGTTGGACATGCCAAATTGGGCAAGATAATTCAGCCCTCGATTACTCCTATGAAGTGAGGAGATCGTTGCTGGTAGCATACTAAGTGAAAAATTTGAATTCCCCTTTTGAATAACCTCAAAGTTCGTACCTGATTTTTTGGCCTTATTGAATGAGTGTTGTCATCTCATGGCAGATGAGGGTCTCACCTATTAATTATATAGATTGTCAATCAGGAAAGATTTTAGTCTTCATGTGCTCTCCACGTGGAGATATTTATTGCTTTTGGCCTCAGCTCATATAAGCATAGATGCTCAGAATATCTCGTATTAGTATAAAGGAGCTTATATCAGGGTCAGCTCAGCTCATATGAAGGTAGCTCTTCACAGCATGCCTCTTCATAGCATAGTCATAGCTCATAGAGCTATAAATCTGAGGCATCCATGATACCACCGTAACATACCTCCCTACTTTTGAGTCTGAGAATCAGATGAAAGAAATACTATTGACATAATTCCTCGATCCATATGTTGTCTTTTTTATTCTTCTTTTAGTGCTCGATTAGTTATTTCTTATGAGTGACGTTGTGTGCCTGTGGCAATCTCGTGCTTACTACATCTAGCTCTTCTTATTTTCGTACGAGAGGTGGTGTGTGCCAATGACGAGCTTGTGCCTGCGGCATCTTGCACTTCTTATTTTCTTGAGCGACTCGGGCTTTGCAGGGGTTTTGTAAGTTAGCCCCACCTTGGAGTCACCGAGTTCTTCTCGAGGGTCTGGTAAGTTAGTCCTCATGAGTGGCATTGTGTGCTTGCAACGGTCTTGTGCCTGCGGCATCTAGTATTTCTCATCTTTTTGAATGACTCGGACTCTGCAGGGGTCTTGTAAGTTAGCTCCACCTCAGAGTCATCGAGATCTTTTGAGGGTCTGGTAAGTTATTCCTCACGAGTGGCATTGTGTGCTTGTGGCGATCTTATATCTGTGGCATCTAGCGCTTCTCATCTTCGTGCGAGAGGTATTATGTGCCGGTGGTGAGCTTGTGCCTGTGGTATGCACTTTCGACGATGTTTTGAGGGTCTGATAAGTTATCGCTCATGGGTGGCATTGTGTACTTGCAGCGATCTTGTGCCTGCGGTATCTAGCACTTTCCATCTTCGTGCGAGAGACATTATGTGCCGATGATGAGCTTATGCCTGTGGCATGCACTCTCGATGGTCTTCTGAGAATCTGATAAGTTATCCCTTAAAAATGATGTTGTATGCCTGCGGCGATCTTGTGCCTGCAGTATCTATCACTTCTCGTCTTCGTGCGAGAGGCATTTTGTGCCGGCGGCGAGCTTGTGCCTATAGCATGCACTCTCAGTGGCCTTTTGAGGGCCTGATAAGTTATTCCTCACGAATGGCGTTGTATATCTGCGGTGATCTTATGTCTGTAGCATCTAACACTTCTCGTCTTCGTGTGAGAGGTATTTTGTATCGACAGTGAGCTTGTGCCTGTGGCATGCACTCTCGACAATCTTCTGAGGGTCTGATAAGTTATCCCTCACGAGTGACATTGTGTGTATGCGGTGATCTTGTACCTATAGTATTTAACACTTCTCATATTCACACGAGAGGTATTTTGTGCTGGTGGCGAGCTCGTACCTGTGGCATGCACTCTCGATAATCTTTTGAGGGTTTGATAAGTTATCCCTCACGAGTGGCGTTGTGTGTCTACGACGATCTTATGCCTGCTGCATCTAGCACTTCTCATCTTCGTACGAGAGGTATTATGTACTGACGGCGAGCTTGTGCCTGCAGCATCTAGTACTTCTCGTCTTCTCGAACGACTCAGGCTCTGTAGGGGTCTTGTAAATTAACCCCGCCTCAGAGTCGTCAAGGTCTTGAGTTATGGACCTATACATAAAAGATGAGGAAACTTGCTAAACCAGCTCTAACTGGGTCTTTTGATTTTTTAGTCATATCATACTTTTGGAGATAAATAGATTGTTGTTATCCATTTGAACTAGTTTGCTTCTCTTTGGCTTGCTCAAATTTATCTTCTAGTGATGTTGATCTTTTGAGGCTAGTTTTTTGGAGATCGTCTCATAGGTTTCACCTTATCTTTATGGCTTTGGTTTGATCTCTATTTTTATTTAAATATTTAAAAATCTGTTGTTCAAAAAGAATGACATAGAATAATAGGTAAGGTTCAAATACTTTTTACCATGAAAGTTGTGAGCACTGTTTGGGAGCTTTTTGGATTTTACTTGACTCCTGTTGTTTGTCTCAGTTTGAATTTATTTTTAATTTTGGATTAGCCTAATTTTTACCTCAGATCTGCATGCTTGGACCTTGGATTTGCATATTTTACCTTGGATTTGTATGCTTTTACCTCGGATTTGAAGGATTTATCTCAGATTTAAAAGATTTATCCTCGGATTTAAAGGATTTATCCTCGAATTTGAATGATTTATGTCAGATTTGAAAGATTTATCCTCGAATTTGAAGGATTTACCTTGGATTTGATCTTGACGTCACCTTGGATGATGGATTTTTTAGCTCGGATCGGTTAGATCGGCCTTGACCTGAGCATCAAACTCATTTGATACTGATCCGACCTTGGATGGCCATGTTCCACCATCTCCATGTATTCCTAGGCTTCATTTTTGACTTAGAATGTTGTGGGTCCACATTCGGTATGTGCTCCACTACTTTCTCCTGTAGGTTGTTCATTTGGGCCATAATAAATGAATATAGTGTACCTTGGGGCCCCTCATGGGTGGCCACAGCACAGTCATAGGCCAGACCTCGGCTGTGGGTGATTTTCTTGCCAAGGCATGTGAGCAGAGGTTGTTGCACGCAAATAACTTTGGATCTACCACCCTCCAAGCCTCGAATCCGGCCAATGTTGCGGTGATGTGATGAAATTCCTTCGACTTGGAGATGGCCAGTGTGGGTCTAGTTGGTGTCTAGATGATCCGCAGGATCAGACTGGTACTGAGGCAGTGTAATGAAACTCCTTTCTAGACTCTATGGAGGTGTCCACGATTGCTCAAGATGTGATGGTGGCCAGAAAGTCGGATTCGATGAGGGTGCCATAGTAGAAGATGCCAGTGGCACTGTCTGGAAGGGCGTGAGAAAGATCTGGACCGCTTGGATTGCGATCATCAGATGTTGAACTTGCTGGAAGAGTTGACTGAATTGGTCAGCCGTGACTGGCGCCGGCTGGGCCGGTTGAACCGATGGAGAGACGACTGGTTGGACTGGCAGAGGGATTTCTGATGCCAGTGGCTGAACTTGATTATCGATTTGGCTGGCCATCTGTCGGAAAGTGACGGCATTGAAACGTCGGAAAGATGTCCATCTTGGAGTCATGAATGTGAATGTAAGCCCTTCCTCTATCTGTTGCTACTTGAATCAGTCGATATCAGGAGACGGACACCTGATAGCTTCAAGCGGGATGTTGGTGCTAGAGCGATTTGCAAAATAAGTTTTCAAACTGGAGGTTGTGTCTCTGGCGAGGACCTTCCGACGTTCAAGTCAGAAAAATAAAAAACAAGGAAGCAGCAATGAGTTCTCTGAGAGGAGTTTGATTAAACTTATCTGGATTCTCAGAACTCTGATTATTTTATATAGAAAGATATCGGACAGCTGGATTGTTAGCTGTGAGATCGCACGATCTCGAGATTGCTGGAGCATTAGATATGCCAAATTAGGCGAGATAATTCAGCCCTCGATCACTCCCATGAAGTGAGGAGATCGTTGCTGGTAGCATACTGAGTAGAAAATTTGAATACCTCTATTAAATAACCTCGAAGTCCGTGCTTGATTTTTGAATCTTGTTGAATGAGCTGTGTCACCTCATGGCAGATGAGGGTCCTACCTATTAATTGTATAGATTATCAATCAGGAGAAATTTTAGCCTTCATGTGCTCTCCACGTGGAGATATTTATTACTTTTAGCCTCAGCTTATATCAGTATAGATGCTTAGGATATCTCGTATCAGCATAGAGGAGCTCATATCAGAATTAGCTCAGCTCATATGAAGATAGCTCTTCACAGCATGCCTCTTCACAGCATAGTCATAGTTCATAGAGCTGTAAATCTAAAGCATCCATGATACCACCATAACAACGATCATCGGCCTTCTCCTCTAATCTCTCTCAGGTGCTTTGCTTTGGAAAAGGTCTTTCTTTTTAATTTTTCTTCTGCATTTAGGAGCCTCAATCGGGTGGGAGGCTTGGAGCGGCCAATGGGGAAGTTTAGATCCGTTCCCGCATCGGTTTGGAGAATTGGAATAGGGAAGTTTAAACGATGGCCAGGGTTCTTCTGTTTTTCTTGCGTGCAAAAATAGCATAAGCCCAACTGCTATTCACATGTTAGTGGTAGGGGCATAGAAGAGCACGAGAATTATCGGCAAGATCGAACTTCACTGCTAATTTGTCAATTCAAGAATAAGATGGACGCTAGAGTCTTTTAATAAAATTAGTTTTGGCATTAGGAAAAGTTTGTCATAAGAGTGCTAGAAAAAAAATTGCCTGTTATATGTTAGAAAATTGAAAATTTTGCAAGAAAAATATAATTATTTTTTAATTAACAGATTTATTTTTTTTAGATTTCATATAAATTGATGAAACTAGAACACAATTGCATGTCATCCTTCACCAACCCCCACGAGTTCTAAATATAATCTGCACAAATTACGAATAGCTGATTTTAGCATATAATTAGTATAACAGAAAACTCTATTGGATTTTATACAAATTTGTCAATATCTTACCTTTATGTTTTACCCATTGTGTGTGTATTCTGACAAATTATCATGTTAGTTGTTTATTCTATATATTTATTAACAATAAATTTTATATTGGATTCTTAAATTCTGCTCTTTCTATGTAAAGCTCATTCAAAATTTGTATATAGATGTTGGGATAATTCAATCTGCTTTCCTGATTCACAGTCGGCCAACTGACTATCTATTGGTTTGGACGATGGACCATCAAAGCTACACTGCAGGATGAGTTCTGGCTCATTACAATATATTATCTGATTTTCAATCGGTCTAATAGGCACAGATCACCGACTATAAATCAGTAAGCCGATCAACAATCAGTAATTTTCAACCAACTTTCCTGACAAATATCATTCAACTATAGCGACTCAACCCACTTCATAATCGATGACCAGTCGGTATATCAGAGTCACCGACTGATGGTCATTCGGATTTCTATAATCACCGATATACAGTCGATGCATTCAGACTACTGACATAAAATCAGCATATCAGAAACTGTTAGCACAAAAAGCACATAACGATCACATACCACGATCATCAGAGGGCTTTAACCGCTCATCCCACGATTATATAATGCTGGAATAAGCGGGATCCACATATCTAACTGTTACAAATGGCTACTAGCGGATTATTTATAAAAAAAAGGTAAATGAATAGCGTTGGTAAGATATTTTTGAGCTGATACTCTGCCACTTCTCATTTTCTACTTTCTGTTCGATCACTCTCTACTAATTTAAGCATCGGAGGATCTCCATCGGACACAACTCCGATCAATGTAGACTTTATTTTGTAGGTGCTCTTCATAGGTGATGAATGCAACAGAAGATTGGCCGCAACAATAGATATTAAAATTTTGTACATATAAAAAGTATTAAAAACTTATAGAAGTTCATAGCATACCAAAATAATAAGAAAAAATCCAGCTTGCAAAGATTAGGATCACCCTTGTACAATAGCTCGCCGATACACAAGATGGCCTAGCATAAGTCCTGAATAGAATTTTCACAAAATCTTGTAACTAGTTTTGTAGGTTTGTCAACGTATAAACATACTCAGTTATTATACTCATAGTAGTATGAGTTATTTATTTTATATTTATTATGGAGCAATTTTATAAACCAATTATCATATTAGGTTTATTTTTGAATTCTGTTCTTTATAAAACTCTATAAATCTTGTTTAAAAGGTATTTAAAAACTTGTGCAAGTTTTTAACATGCTTACATGATAAGGCAAAAAAAAAAAAAAAAACAAACTTGAATGTTTAAGACTAATATTGTTTGAAAAAAAGATTTAATTGATTTTAAATATGAAAAAAGGTGTATTTTTTTCTCTGGAAAATTTTAATTTGTAGATTACCCTGCAGGCGAGGGTGAACATGGACAATGTGTTGGGTTTAGGTCTGACCGGATTGGTCATTCTGGATTGTTGATGTGCTGTGATATAGAACGAAGCCTATTTTTCCCTTACCGTAAGTAATCAAGCAAAGATCATCGGGCAAGGAGGTGTTTTTGAAGGTGGTTGTCGGCGATGGAATTCTGTCCGACATGCGCGATGTTGCTGCAGATCGAGCCCGCAAACAGTGGGCGGAAGCTGCGGCTCTTCTGTCCTACGTGCCCTTATGTCTGCCCCATCGAGAACAAGGTGAGCAGCCTCTCTCTTTACTCCTCTCACCGATTCTTTCGTTCTTTTATCTCTCTTCCGTCATTCCCTCTTATATAACTTTGCTTGGGCTTGGCCTAGATCGTTAAGAAAGAGCATCTGGTGAAGAAAGAATTGGAGCCCATCTTTAGTGGATCGGATGCCATGAAGTTTGCTCCCAAAACCGGAAGTAAGTGCTTCTGAAATTGGTTTCGTTAATGGATTTTGGAATGATGGCTTCTCTTTTTCTTTCTGCTTTGCTTTTTGTAATCACAGTTTGATCGAGAAAGCATTTCCGGACATAGTTTTTCTTGTCTTAGGGCATGTGCTGATGTACGTTTGCTTCTCCGTCTTCTTGGGTGCTGGTGCTTCTAACATGATGATTTCAATACCAACAAAAACTTTCTTAATCCCCAAACCACAAGAAAAAAAAGAAGGAAAAGAGAAAATTTTTAGTACCTAGGAGTTTTCATATTGTAAAATCTTGGTACTTGAGATACCAAATTCCAATGTCAAATTTTTTAGCCCTTAGACAGTGGCTTTTATTCATAATGACATGTCAAGAAGTGGTTCCTCTTTTTCACCTCTTGTTTTGCAAAAATTAAAAGTCCAAGCTAATGGTTTTATAATTATTTTAACGGAGGATAAAGGATGATCACTAATGCTCTATCGTGTACATGTTCTTGACTCTCTTGGGTCATTGTCAAATTATTGACTGTTCTGGTTATTGTAATGGATAATATAATCATTTTTCGTGGTGTTTGTATCTGTAAAGTTTGGTCTAGATTGGAGCCATGGGTCTTGTAATTCTGATTCACTCAAGTTTCTTGTCTTTCCTTTGTTATATATTATATTTTTAGCCTGATGCTCTGTTTGTCATGTAAATCCAATATGTTAAAATTTGTTTTTACCTTTTATGTCTTATGAACCATGACAACAATTGCATTTATCTTATCTATTTTTTACGCTGAATTATGTACCAGGTACCATCATCTTCAAGCAGCATAGCTTCCAAATTTTTTCCACTCTTCTTGTTCTCTATATTCACCTTTAAAAGCTGCACCTCTGCCATTAATGCCAGTTCCCCCTTACCCCCAACCCTCCCCCGCACCCACCCCCCCCACCCCCCCACCTTGTTTTTTTTTCTTCTTTTCTGATGAGACATACAAATCTAGACAAGTTTGACAAATTCAGCCTTTCTTTCGAGTTTTTACATTTAGTAGGCCTAGAAACAAATACTTCTACTTAGATTCTAAAGATGAGGAAATAAGGGCAAACTAACTAAGATGGGCATAGCAAAAGAGAGGATGCTGAGGTAGATGATTGATAAAACGACTTTGGTGTTCAACAAAGGAAACATGGATGAAGGCCTTTAAAAAATGATTTCTAGAAGCTTAAGTTGCCAAAAAATCCAAAAGATTGATAGGAGTTGTTTCGTTCTCAATTAACGGAAAATTATTATACCATACTGATAAGCAAAGTGTTGTTTTTATTCAATGTGCCCTTAGAGACAGTTTTGTCGTCATAGTTTTGATTTGAGCTTTTCCCATTAACCCTAAAGGAGTCACTCAGAAGTGACAGAACTAGCACAGAAAAAAGCACATCTCTTCTGTTCAGGAGAGGATGACACTAGATGGTACAACTGGTTGGACTGGCCTTACCCTTCAAGACCATAGAGACTTGTCTTCATCTTCTTCAAGTCACGAAAACAGACCCCAATCAGCTGCACCAAAACAAGAGAAGGGCAAAGCAAGGCCTAGGGTCCATCTCTTTTCTAATCTATTTTCTGCTTACGGTGATATTTCTGCACCGATATGGGCAAGAGCTTTTTTTTTTTGTGCGAGAGATGTTATTTATGCAAGCAAATTTAAGTTGAAATAGTAAGGATAATTGATTATGCTATGGACTGACAAAACCCTTTTTACTGGATGAAAGAACAACAATCTACTTTTGAGTAAAGATTGCCAAAGAAACAATGCTACCATACAGTCTAAAAGTAGGTAGTCCATTCAAAAATATGATATGTTAACTTTTGCTTTTCCAAGCTGATGCTTTCAGTTTTTCCTCAATAGAGTTCAAATAAGTAATGGTGCAAGCATATGAGAAGGATTCTAGTTGTACTTTGATGATGTGTGTTAGCAATTGGATTTTTTTTCCCCTTTAAGGTTTCATATGTTTGTTTCGTTGCATGTCTTCCAAGATATTTACATGCATCTTCTGCAAAAATCTTGATCTTGAAAGGTTTGTATGCAAGGCTCACCAGGGATTTATTTTAAGAAAGTGGTTATTTGCATCAAAACTGTACTTGTTTTCATTCAATTTCATAATGTTTTAGAAGAAACTGGACCAGAGTCTTTGACAGAATTGCAAGATCAGATAGATTTGTGTAAAAGAGAATCTTAATTTTAAGCAGCCTGACTGTAACTTGGTGTATATTGTTACTTGATATCTGTAAAGCCATGAATCCACCACTTCTTTACATATCCATGGGCGACCAATGTTTGCATTGGAGGTTACACTTAAGATGCTGAATTTTTTTTGCCCCCTCAAGTTTTGAATAGTTAGATTTCAGACATATACAGTTTTTTTTTTTGACTTGGAAACATGTTTTATTTTCTTGACCATTGCCATTTTTGGCCAACATTGCTCCAAAAGATTTAACTTGGTCCAAGCATGCTTGGATAACAAGTTTCATTTTCTGCAAACATAAACAAGCACTTAGTCCTTATGTAATTGCATCTTTACATATTGTGAATAAAAATGTTTTTTTGTTTATGCTTGTGGCCGTAAGAGTCACAACAAAGATAAACCTTAGTTACAGCTTCATTTTCCAAAGTGAGATGACATATTTGCAATACATTTGGCTGTTTTGCCTTCTCTGACTCCATATAGATGGTCTCTAGTGTTGTTTGGCTTTAGCAAAGTTCCTAGAAATTTTCTTTTGTATTATAAATCAAGTGTTAAATCCCTTATTGGGGCATAGTGTTAGACTTTGGCAACATCCAATACATAGTAAGAGCAAATCAGATGTTGGATCATTAAAGCACTTAACTGCCTCTGGATCTGCTGCTGTTGTTGGTGCTGTATCCACTAATGATGATTCTACTGCTCCTACTTCATTGAAGTGCCTATTACCGCTGGCAGCTCTTACAGCTTCTTCTATTGAACTCCCCATCCCACCCCCCTCCCAACCCCCACTTCCTCGGGGACATGATCCTAGTTGAATACAAGTTTCAAGTTTAGGAGCCATGGCTTAATGAAGAGAATTCCAAAACTATTTGTACCTCGCCTGGATCAAGGTTCGCTGATGCTGATGGAACTTATAATTAAACATCATTTTCCCATTAATCTTTTAGAGACTACTTATATATGCTAGAACCTTCATCGAATTAACCGTAAAGCTTATAAGCGATTCAGAAACTGTCAATGAAAAGACTAACAATCTCAAATATCATTCACATGATGCTTCTTATATAGGCATAGTGCTGGTCCAAGTCATGAGAGATTTAATTACATTGTTTCGCCAGAAATTGCATAATGCTGGAACAAAATACTTGGTATATCATAGCAATTGTACGAGCACTTTGTATTAGCCTTTATTTGAGTAGCATTTTTCTTACTAGGTGTGTTTGCTCTTAGTTGCACCTTTATTTTTTTAACTGAATTATGAATTATGGGAAGCAAATAGAGAAGCCTTTCATCATCACACCTTCAGCCAATTTCATTTATAAATGACTCAAGCACTTTGATTAGTTGGACTCATAATTGTCTGACGCACTCCCTGAATTGCATGGCATCACCAACATGTCCTGAGGACCTTGCCGTCAGCTATTTTTAATATTGGAAACTGTCAATTCATTATTTAACTTGTCACGCCCCAAACCTGGGACATAACACGGCCATGCTATCGAGGGATAGACCCACGATAACACGAAACCAAAATTCATCTTCTTAAATATAATAACAGGTGTATCACAAATAAATGTAATAATAAAGTTCAATTCAAATATTTAATTAAACCAAAACTGGTTCAGAGCATCTAAATCCAAAGATAAAATAATCTAAGTCTTAAAATTCATAATGACTACAATCCATAAACATAAACTGAATTCCTAGAGCAAAATTTCTAAACTTGCTTTGCTGATCCCCAAGCCTGGATTTCCTTTCCTTCGGTCCTAGCCTTATTTCTCTGTACATGAAAAAGAAAACAAAAAGAATATGAGCTACACTAGCTCAGTAAGTATACTTCCGCTTCCTTACCGGATCAAGCATAAGTTTTCTATGATAATGCATCATTTAGCAAATAACAATTATTGCAAAAATAAATATTTCATAGAGCATATAATAAAACAAGTTATAAGCTCATCATGCATGCATAAATCATGTATATTTCACAATTATGAATCGTAAATCATTTTCATCATGTATTCATGTCATGTTTTAAAACATTGCTCACAGACATTCGTGCTAAGGTCACTATTAAACCCGTGACAGGGTCATGTTTCTTAATCGACAGAGTTCTTAATTTATGTGCCAACTTTATACCCGCTGGCAGGGCCATGTTTCGTGTGGATGCTAGCTCCGGATGTCGACCTTCCCGAAGGGATTCATTCATAGCTATCTGAGAGCCTTTGAAATCATTTTATCTTTTTCTTAAAACATACATATACATAAATAGAAAAACAATGAAATTCATGCTTCATAATCATGCTATTTTTATAAGACATATTCATGAAATCAATGCTCATAATAAAGCATGCTTTTTCATATCACATATGCCGATCCTTATTTTATGAAAAATTATGATTTTATCAATAGCAATTCTTTACATAAAAGCATGATCATTTAAAAATAAATAAGGAGCATAAAATCCACTTACCTCGATCGTCCTGGACCTTTTAATCTTCCTTAAAAGAATCGGACAGTCCTATTTAAAATATTAAATCATCAATAAATTTTATTTCATATATTTAATAAAATTACATAATATAAAGAAATGACCGATTTGATGATCAATCCAATAAATCTCTCCCTTCGGCTCTAAACCGATTTAAGGTCATAGGTCCCTAGGAGTGGAGAAGATAGCCTAATAAGGGATTCATAGGATTTCTTGGAGAGAGAATTTTTTTTAGAGAGAGAAAGTAGAGAGAGAAAGTAGAGAGAGAACGAATTCAATTCTAGAGAGAGAAAGACTTTAGAGAGGGATGAGAGAAACTTTCTTTTTTTTTTGTGTATTTTTTTTATTTTTATTATTTTATAAATATATATTTTTCTTTTCTTTTCTTTTTCTTCTTTTCTTTTCTTTATTATTATTATTATTATTGTTATTATTATTATTATATGATTATATATTTTTCTTTTCTTTTCTTTTTCTTCTTCTTTTTTTTTCCTTTTCTTTTTCTTTTTCTTTTCTTTTTCTTTTTCTTTTTTCTTTTCTTTTCTTTTTCTTTTTCCCCCCGTGGCCTTCTTTGGCCGGAACAGGAGACCTAGAGGTCCCCGTTCCCTATGTCGGCCGTTCACGGCCACACCTTGCCCGGCGGTGGCCGGCGGCAAGGGCGGCCTTCCCCCGAGTTCGGAGGGCCCGTACCGGCGGTCGGTGGTGACCGTCGGTGTCGGAAAATCGGAGAAAAGAAGAGGCCGGACAGGGGGTTCTCTTTTCCAACAAAATCCGGCGACACCCGTTGCCGGCAATCGTGCCCACAGGCACGGGAAAGAAGGGAGAGAAGAGAGGGAGAGGAAGGAGACCTTACCACAACCTCCGGTGATCCCCACCGGCGTGAAATCGCGGCGAGCACAGGTCGAGGAGTCGCGGCTTCAAACGGAAAAATCGGAGAAAAACTCCGACGATCGTAGGTGACTGATGGATCTATCCTTAGAGGAAAGGAGGGGGGTTCTTATAGAGCTCGTCCTAGGGTCTTTTAATGGCCCTAGGACTTCGATTCTTGATCGGAATCGGGGAAGAGGAAGACTCCGATCGGGAGTCTTCCTCCCTGCTCTGTTTTTTTTTTTGGTTTACTGGGCTTAGTGGGCCGGGTTATCACATAACTAAACTTCAATTTCAGAGCAACTGCGGTGAGAAATCTTATGTCAGGCTTTTATCACCTTTTAGTTGTCTATTAAGCTTTGGCCTCTCTACAGGAAAGTTCATCATTACTTAGTTTCTAGGATGTTGTAATTGCCAAAAGTGCTGGAAACATGGACATGATACAACATGAAGCTAACACCTTGGCATCTTAGAAATGGAGTGTCTTGCTTACATCACCCAGAAGTATCAGCAATTGGCGCAACTTTTATAGTGGAGTTCAATGGACATTTTGGTTTAACTAATGATACTGAAAAGTTTTAACCATTCGAAGTGTTGAATACTTCTAATGAGATGTCCTGCCCAGTTCTTATATAGCTATTTCTTTTAATAAGTACCATTGGCTAATCAACTTAATTAGCAGCATTGTATATTAAATTATATCTTCGTAGTGTATTATATGCGTGTAACCATGTTGAGTTATCTGGATGTTGAAATTGTCAGACACTGAGACACTTGTGATCACCAAGCCAATGTATTTAGGTAGCACTGCTTGTTATTTCTCACAAAAAAATGGTAACACTGCTTGTTTTTATTCCACCTTTCTTCTTAACCATTAACCACTCACAAGCATTTCTCCATCTGTTTCTCTCAATGATGTAGTTCTCACACGACACTTTCCACCTAATTGAGTGATCAGGATTTTCCAGTGAAAGTTCAGTATAGAGTATGCAGGCTCTCTTTTTGAGAGTGCAGACTATCAGTTTGAGAACAAAACTCCACCGTAACCATATTTTTCTTGAGGAGCCAAACTTATCAAGCAAGATTTGTCTGCAAGACTATATTATTCTCCAGTCAATTTTGTAACTGGGAATTATTTATTCCACCGTTTTGTTGTGTGAACCACCTAGTGACACAACCAGTAATTCAGCTTTCTGTGGCACTCAAAGCCTTACTTTCAGATCTCTCCTTGTGGACACATAAAACCTTGAGTGAAAATAAATTCAGGACTGCTGAACTTTTGGATCCAATGTGTCCTTTTTGTCAAGATTAAAGGATGTGTTTTGACAGTTGGTGGGGCATGGTGACTTTAAGGTCAAGAACATGAAGAATGCTAGAGCATTCACAAAATTTCTGTAATTTCTAACTCTTTATAGTTCCTAATCTTTTCTACATTTGCTGAAGCTAGCCATCTTTTTCCTACGTTCAAGACAGCACCATCTCCTTCTTCTTTGAAAGGGAGCCAGGACAGCTTGTCAAATAAATTAAAGCACTTTGAACCAAGCTGATTCAGATTGCACCTTTCGCTTGTTTAGAATCTGTTTTTTCTGAGGAAACCTGTTTAGCATTTATCGATGGTTAGGAAGGGTTTTGTGAGTTGTTTCTACAAACTTGAATATGCTTGCTGACAAATGCCCTGCTTTTTATGGTGCAGCAACATGTCCAAGATGTCATCATGGAGAAGCATACTTCAGGCAGATGCAAATCCGATCTGCTGATGAGCCCATGACAACATTTTACATGTGCTGCAATGAGAGATGCCAATATGAATGGAGAGATGACTGATCTCTCATCACCTGCATCTGCTCTTCCATTCTTTGCAATGTAAATAATTGTCTCTGCGAAACGTGATACTTGATTTTAGTGTTTTGGTATGCAATACCATCACTTGACAAAGCAAAGATGATTCTGAGATTTTAAATGTCTTTCTTCCTTAATTTGCATATCCTACTAAGTCACAGACTTCTTTCTTCCTTCTTGGAGATGTCCTTTTTGTTTCGTCTTGTTCCGTTTATTGATTATACATGTATCATCTGATCTTGACTGGAAGGAAGAGATAATTTACCATTTACAAGGTAGATTTGGAAAGTGCCTGTTGCTCCTCTTTATGCATGTAGTTTTGTGTTTGCCCTAGCAAGTGTGAGTACTGTAACTTCAGCTTGTTAATGACCATCTCAGCAGCAAAGTGTTTAATGAGCTTATATGAGTTGCTTCCAGTTTAAGAACTCCTGCATGACAAAGGGGGAAATGATATGCCATCCCTGGTGCTTCCAAATGGAAAGTTTAAAAACTCCCTCGTGCTGCTGCTTTTCTCATTGGATAATGATCCTCAGCCCCGTATACAGAACGTACAATCATTTGTTAATATTCTGAATTCTGCACAACTGTTGGATGAGGATCCAATTGGAAATGGGATGGTTGTAGCAACAATTACGATCCACCTGAGGAACTCAACCCTTGAGAAATGATCAAAATATCCTTCGAGTCGTAGAAGGAGGATCTCCATGGATCATTCGGTCACCCTCCACGCTAGTATGGGTACTGAATGTTTTATTGTTAGGAAAAGAAGAGGAAAATGTCTTATGATTTTTTTTTTTGAGGGGGGTTTCCTTGTGCTAATTTCTTAAAACATGGGAACGATGCAACCTGATCATTTGGTCGTTGAACTGTGCTAGTGCTACCATTCTTTTGACTGCGGGGAATTTATTGGAGGATATCTTCTCAATAAATATTAAAAGTCGTGAATCTCTCAATAAAAATTTCCTCAAAAAGATGCCTTCTTACAAAAAGTTATAAGATTATTTATCACCAATTAAACATGTTGGTAAAATAGGCGCATTTGGAATTTCCCTTTGTCGGTGCCTTTCAAAAAGTCGAAGCAATGACCGGAGAGGAAGGACATGCTAACGTGGAGGCATTTTCAACTTTTTCCTTTCTGAAGGTTAATCGTAGCACTATAACCATGCAGCGGTTTTATATGCGCAAAACGTTACTACAACATTCTTAATCGCTTCCAATTACGCATTGTCATGTCAACTTAGAACCATGTCACATATCAACTAAAGAATACATATATGAGTCATATAGCACAAAAGTCAAATTATAAGAGATTTTTTAAAAGGCCACAAGCACCGTCCAAATAGGATCTGTGCAAGTAACTTGCAAATCAAAAATGTCCCTGAAAAGATGAGGCAGAGACACTTCATAGCTCCTAATTAAAATGAAATTTAAGCAAAATGAAATGATTAAATGGGAAAGTGACATAACAGCAGTCTAGGTGCTCTCTTAGGATGTCTGGATGATCACCAGCCACTTTATCATCTTGTTCAATAAAGAATGCCTGGAAGAGTCCAATTTTTAATCAGGAGTCACACTTGCAGTGTGAACAGGAGTTCCCAAATAATTTTTTTATCAAAAAAAAAAAAAAAAAAAAAAAGGAGAGAATAGGAACTAGTGAACTTGCCCAATTGTGAAGCATCTCTATCAGTTTAATCATATATATATATATATATATATATATATATATATATAGGGTTTGAAAACTGATGATGCATCGGAGCACCAACCATTCCATAGAGAAGAACACTTTGGTCTCACCTCTTCACTATCTTTCCTAGCTTCATCATTTAATCAAGTATTGATCTTGATTATCAAACACCACTTGCTCTAAAGGAATGATTTTCATTCCCCAAGAAAATAAAATGAATTTTCACACCATATCTACGATTTATGTGCTGAAAGCCAATCAATAAAAAGAAAAAAAATACATACAAGGACGCAATGTTTCACTTGAGTTGGCATCAAGTTTACCATCAAACCAACCACGAAAACTGCAAACTTAAGTTTCATATCATATCATGAAAACATATTTATCGACAAACTCAGCATCGAATGTACAATGAAAGCATCAATGGTGACTCAAGTAAAATGCTCAACATCTAAATGAGCAAAAAGAAACAAAAAAAGCTATTGAGATAAGGATGAGAATGACACAATCAATCATCTCTCTTCCCCATCAGCCACCTCTTTCTAGCATTCTCTAGAGCTTCCATCTCTCTTCCTCATCAGCCACCTCTTTCTAGCATTTTCCAGAGCTTCCTCTCGCATCCTTGACAGTTCATGAAACCAACGTTGGTATTGGGCTTCAATAATTTCCAGCTCCATCTTCAACTCTTCTTGCTCTCTTTCAATCAGGAATAATGATGAAGAACCATTTAGCAAATTATGATTGTCAGAAAGTTCTCCCAAATTCAGAAAAGGCAACTCCAATTTTCTAACACAACCATTTGACGAAAGCATCTCCTGAATGTTACAATTTTTTTCTTTAAACCCACCATCATCCAAAATTGTTGAGTCAACATCAGTATGCCCACTTAAGCTTTTATAGCTTTCAGCAAAGAGTACTGACGTAGCCAACCCCTGAGAAACTTTATCTCCTCCATTGAAATTAGAATCATAATCAATGTCTGACATTTTCTCCTCCATCTTCTTATCTGATATGCCATCATCAACCTGCTCAAGATCCCTTACTGAGCTTCCCATATTCAACTGAGAGAGAATAGCTTGTTCATACCCATTCTCAACCAAAGCAATTGAATGTGGTGGATTTGAATAATACTCAGATGAAAGTTGACTTGATTCCTTGTACATGCTCAAAGTTCCACTTGAAGAGTAATCAGAAGGTTTCCAGCCAGGTACAAGTTTCATGATCAAAAAATCAATAAAATCAGCTATAAAGATAACATCATAATCAGATAAATCCAGTTGCTCCACCATTTCACCAACTACTGAGAGTGCCGTATCAGAATCCAAATAAAAGAGAAAATGGATGTTTCTTACATGACCTGTAAAAATAAAATAAAAGAATAATAGATAAACATAAAACCCAAGTCACTATTGTTTAGTCATAATCATTATAATTTACTCACCACATGAATCAGCAATACGCAAGATCAGCGAGATGGAGCTGTCATCATTTTTTTCTCCTTTCAGCATGAATTCATTATTCCCATTAATTCTTTGGAACTCTAATACAGGTGCATGCGGAGTCGTGTTGTTATTCTCTGTACTAGAGCTCCTTGGAACTGACTTGTTATCACAGTCTATTTCCATTGCCAATTGTTTTGAATGTGAAATCATTATTTTTGGTACAACATTTGATGAATCAACATGATCGAGAATAAGCTCCTTCAAATTATTATGTTGAAGAAATGGGTCTTTCAAGAGCTCTTTTGCAGGCAATCTCTCGGAAACAGGAACCAAACATTTTTCAATAAATTGTCTTACTTGAGGATCCGTTATTTTAGCAAGAGCTGCAGGCTTTATCCCCTGCAAAGAGAACAGAAAAGATATTTCAAAGAAAAGCTAAAAAATTAACACAAATGCCATTGCCAATTACATAAAATTACATAAACCGTTAAAAAATTAATAAACTTACAGAGGTTACTTTCTTATAAATTTGAGCTGGATTGCTGCATTCACTATAAGGATATTCAAGAGTAACCATTTCCAACATGCACATTCCAAAAGAATAAATATCAACCAATTCATTATATTCCTCTTCATAAAGCTCTGGAGCCATAAATTCAGGTGTACCTACATGCATTATCACATAATATTAAATTTTGAAAAACTACGAGTATTTGAACAAATAGAAAAAAATTATCAGACATTTTTATGCAACAAAAGATATAGATGATACAAAAAGTAGCATGCAAAATATAGTAGGCATGAGAGTAAGCAAAAAAAAAAAAAAAATGAAAGTGGCACAATTAATAAATAAACTAGATATATCATGAGAAATTCATGACTTAGTCATGAAATTCTTGTTATAAACAACTAAAATTTTCAAAATAATATAAAAGATTGTGAACAAACATACACAACATCATTACATGCATAATATTGTCTTTAGCAAAAATGGAGAAATAAGAATGAGATTTTACCAATGACACTACGAGCTGTAGGTTGTTGCATGACAATAGCCAATCCAAGATCTCCAATTTTAACTTCTCCATGATTTCCATTAACAAAGATGTTGTCACATTTCAAATCTCTATGAAGAATAGGAGGGTTGTGGCTGTGAAGGAATTCCAGGCCCCGAAGAATCTGCCTTGCCCAGTTTTTTATTGCCTTCATATCCACATTTTTATGCTTTTTACGGTATCTGAAAATTTTAAAAATAAAAGCCGGTTATAGATATAACCTAGCCAACTAAAATGTAACAGTAATACAACAAACAAATACGTACTGCCTTAGGCTTCCGGAGGTGAATAGCTCGGTAATTATGTTGATCGTCTTTTTCTGATCATCCACCCATGAGTTATAAAACTTGATAATATTTTCATGCTTTAGAGACTTCAACAGATGGACTTCAGAATACAACCTTTCGAGGTTGTCTGGAGATTGCAGCACCTCGTCAATTCTGACTTGGTTCCATGCAACTTCTATGCCATCAACCTCGTCGAATGCTTTATAACTAAATGGTGGAGAAAATGTGTTAGAAATGTATGATATCTAGCCATTACTGGCAACAAATTATTTAGAGGAAAGTTTAAGAAAACAAAACAAAGGGCCAAGACAAGGGTTGTCGATAGATACACTGTTTTGAATGCTCCTCTCCCCAGTATCTCCTTGTACTGCAAGTATTGCAGCAACATCAAAAATAAATAAATGTAATATCAGACACATTATTCTATGACTTGAAAACAAATAATCATTTTGCAACAGACCCCAAACGATGAGATGCTAACTTGAACAAAATCATCATGGGAAACGAACATTGAATAGAATAATGACATCAATTCAGCATATATCGAATCATGAAAGCATCAATGGATCAATTGGATCACAAAAATAAGAATTTTACAAACTAAGTGATGCAAACTAAACAATTATTCATTCCAGCAAATCAAACAATACCCAAACAATAGATCCAATTAAATTCCAACGGGAAAAAAAGGGGTGAATGGGCATACACGGATGTATCGCCCGGTAGGATCAACCTCGACACACTCTGCATCCGAATCGCCACCACCGCCACCGCCCAGGTCCCTCAGAGACCCAAATCTATAGGGATCCATTTCCGAAGAACAAACACTAGCAAGAGGTGCGTATAATAGTTTAAAAAAGACAAGAGGAGAGAGAAATAGCAACCAAGTCTCCTAAGGTCGCCGCTTGGCCTGAGCCACAAACCCGATCGCAACCCGACGGCAGCCTTCAGAGAACGACTCGGAAGCGACGGAGAACGAATCGAACGCCGACCGCAGGCGGAACCGGCATCCGACTGTTGGGATCTCCGATGAGCCCAGATCCATATCCCCACCCGCGATTGACCGGCTCCGGCCCTTCATTCTGTCACCAAACCCTCTTCCCAATTCCAAGAAACCACCATCCTCTCTTTCTATTCGGCGAGCACGGAGCCGCGGAGCCAACACTAGGAAGATGAAACAAAGCTAGCCATCATTGATATAAAAGAAAAGAAAGAAAAAGAGGGGAGAGGGAATCAAAGGGAGAAGGGGGAGAAAGAAAAAGAAGAGAGAGATGGATCGGTTTTATTGGAAGGAGGGGAAGAAACCAAAACCCTAACCCTAGAGATGAATCTGATACTAACGGAGGAAGGGGCGGGAGATGAGAGATTGGTGGGAAGCGGAAGAGAAGGAAGGATCTGACAAATGTCCGGTGGCGGAGGGGAAGCTCTTCTTTTTTAGGTAAAGGTTTTTCCCGCAGGCGAGAGGCATTTTATTACAACAAACGTTCCTTTTTTGGCCTCTTGCTATTTTTCCGACCTGGACAGTGAAGGGGAGACGCCAATTTGGAACCTAAACTTTCTGACCATGCGAGAGGAAGCTTCTGTAGGCCCCATGATTGGTACGTTTGGGCGTGGGAAGTCATTGATCCGGCTTATTTGAATTGGTCACAGCAATATCTTAAAATGTCAGCATTGAGGACCGGGTTGTCGGGGACGCATCGTGACAAGAGGTTACCGGTGAACCAGTAAATCCGACCTTTATTTCAAGAAGTATTCCCATTTAGGAATCTCACCATATCATTCTATAGACGCAAATCTTTTAATCAATGCTAAACTTATATATGTCTATTGCCATAAATTGTCACAGCATAATGCATCTAATATTTACTTAAAATTGAGTGTGTGTGTGTATATATATATATATATATATATATATATATGTATATTTGTATATTTACATTTGATTTAGTTTGTTTACTATTTATAGAAGATGCCCGCATATAATGAACGCCAAAAGATTTGTAGGGGTGGCAATCGGGTCAATACGGATTAGGTCAAAAAATCATCAATCCAAATCTGATCTGTTTATTAAACAGGTTAAAAATTCAAATATGAACCCAATTTATTGATTAAACAAATAATCCGACTCTATCTATTTAATCCATTTATTAAACAGATCAAATTAGGTTAAACGGATTAAACATGTTAAACAAGTCAAGTTAAATAGATCAAGAATAGATTAAGTAGATTTTAAACAGATTAAACATGTCTTAAATGGATGAAACATATTAGATTAAATAGGTCAGAAATAAGTTAAATAGATTTTAAATAGGTTAAATAGGTTAAATGAGTTATCTGACTTAATTCGATCTGAATATTAAAAGGGTTAAATGGGTTTAACGGATCAGATATCTAAAATTCAAATCCGAACTAAATATTAAATGGGTTAAATAGGTCAATCTATTTATAATCTAAATTTATTTAGTCTAAATCCAAATCAATTTATAGAGGATCAAATATGAATCAGATTGACGGACTGAATTATATTTTATCGGTCCTACAAAGAGGGGTCCTTTCCCTAATATTTACCAATCTCTCGAACCTTCGGATTCAATGTCTCTATATTTTTTCTAATATTGCAAAATCTATCTCATATCACTTGTTGGTACTCTAATAGCACACTCAATTTAGAGTGCATTCCGAATGTAGCTTTTCAAAATTCATATCACATGTAGCTAGTTCTCATCTACCAACACTAATGCATAAAGTTTGCTTCTAAATCATATTATAAGATAAAAAAATAAATAGTTGCATGGTGCAATATGTAGCTCTTAGTAAAATTGATGGTGAATGTTAATAAATTGTGGTTGAATTTTTGTTTGAGTAAAAGATTTAATAGATCAAGGGCTTGATATATACTCGAAATGATGCGCATTCGCCAATTATGTTTGTCAAATGATTGAAAACTTGTAGTAGTAGTTAAGCTATGTAGTTAAAAAAATAACAAAAAAAAATCATAATGTTTTACTCTCATTTATTGGACAAGATATAGGTATCCATGTGCCTTTCATTTCTGTTGTACTACAAAAAAAAAACTTGTGCCAAAAAAATTCCATTCACCTTTAAGCTCAACTAATAGGTGAAGCATGTGACCCAAACATGCTTTTATTTGACAATAGAAATGTAATTATGATTAATTGGCCTCCATATATTCATATCAGCAATGCAACTTGAGCGACAAACTGCTATGTTTCACTTTCTCAAACTTACATCCTATAGGATCTACAGGCAGCATGAGCCCTATGCAATGATGCACGAGGATTTTTAAGTCTACACATGGTGTGTGCAAATCCCATTACCTGAAGATGAATGATATGAATTGATATGAATTGAGAAACCATAGCTAGCCTTTTAAGGCCCATTACCTGAATATGCATTAAATCCCAAATTCAATGCTATAATGGTGCACACATCATTATATATGATGTTGTTGCCCAGAGATACAATCTAGGAGGGAGGGGGGAGGGGTTGGTTGAATTAGTTTTTTTAAAAACTTTTACTAATTAAAACAAGTATGTACACTTCTGGAGTGAGTTGATTGTGTATGTAGTGAAATCAGTGAGTTATAATACTAAAATTAAAGGTAAGAAAGTAAATGATTGAAAGACAAAGTCACACACAAACAATTAAGTTTATAGCGGTTTAGTGACAAGGCCAGCATCTACATCCACTCTCTAAGCAATTTTTTTGAAAATTTTACTATAATCAACAGATTACAGCAAAATTGTTTACAATCTGAATCTAAAAAAATCAGTCAAAATCTATCTCCAAGCCACTTTTAGGCTTGTACAAATCTAATTCAAGACTTGAATGAGCCTATCTTCCAAGTTTTAATCTCTATTGAAACTTGAAATACAAAAATATGAGTACAAAAATTTAATACAATCACTAACTCCTTTAATAAGCCGATGTTGAGATTTTGATGCGTAAGTTGAGAAGTTAGAAGGCTTTTATAATAAATGCTCTCTTCTTTCTCTTAAAGAAGACTTGATTGCACAACAAATTGGATGGTTGAAGTGAAATAACCTTTTGTGGAAGCTCACTTAAGGATGAACAGATTTTTCAGATGCTTTTTCTTATATTTTTTTTTCCTTGGGTTCCTTTGCATTAATAGTGGCTTAGATATCCTTTAAACCAAGTTAGCATGACCAAAAATGAGTTCATAACTATTCGAACTTGGAAAATAGCCATTTAGAGCTTCTTAGATTAATTCTGTAGCTTTTTAAAAACTAACCGTTAGAACTGTCAGAAACTGTTGAGTTAACTTAAGCAATTCTTGAGTCAGCTCAAGTAGGATGTTCAAAAAACTACCTCTCTATCTTTTCTGAGAGAGTCGAGTTGAGTAGTACTTGAGTTAGCTCAAGATCTATGCCGCTGCTATCTGTGTGCTAGAGTTGACTTAAAGAATACTTAAGTTGGCTCAAACCTTGTGCCAGACGTTGAGTTCATATTAGAGTCGGCTCAAGAGATGCTTGAGTCAGCTCAAAATCTATACCAAAAATTGAATTCATGCTAGAGTCGGCTCAAATTCTTGATTCTTTCAAAAAATATTTGGCTTGACCTCTCAAATCTTTCTTCTTTGAATCTTTAAGCAAAAATCTTAAGATGGGGTCCTATCTTCCTGAAACTTCTCAAATACTTAAATATTTTATTAGTACTAAATATACACACTCAAAAATTTTATTATTCATCAAAATAAAATCTAAAATTAACAGATGTAATACCAAAGCATCATTTGATATCTTTTTTTTGTGTGTGTGATATCCAAAATATAAACCCCGGAACAAGGGAAAGCTCTTGAGAGTTAAGCTACTAGTTGTTTGCAACTCGTTGTTTTATATTTAATGTCTCCATTTGTACTGTTATAACCCAAACAATTTGGAATGTACTTCATCTCCCAAGTCAGATCCACTTTAGCCAAACTTTTTTGATTGCCATGTCAACTCTAAAATGTCATTTTTGTGGCCTCATATAATCTCATATTTCCATATGAATTATAACCAGTAATTAGATTTTTGATGGAATTTCTGATATGTGTTATTCATTGCCTTGCCTCGTATCATGACTCTCCTCTTGCATTTTTGTGGGGTTCAATGCAAATTCACTCAATTATGACATGTTAAAGGTATCTCTTTTTTCCTCCCGACTGCTTCATTTTCAGTAGAATTATGAACAATTTATAAAATATGTTCTTCCTCTTATATTGATATTAGATGTGTGGCATAGGTGGAATGCTAGTCAACTTTGATATATAATCTCATAAGGACATTTTTATTCAAGTCAAGCTCTTTATTAATTGATTAAAGCAATTAACAACATGTAGAGGAATTTCTTTTGTAAGGCTCCCTTTTAATTATTTACGTAATGTATGAGCTTTCAAGGTATGTTTTATGATAAACAACCACTCTTTTGTGTATCCAACAACTTGCTTTGCTTTATATTCTATGGTGACTTGTTTAATAAAACTTGGCAACCAAAAGACATTTCTAACTATAAGAGTATATTTATTGAATATGATTAGAATATATACATCTAGAAATAATGTACTTAAATTAAATCACAAGTGATTAAAAATTCACATGTTCTGGGCTCGTTAAAAGAAAAGGCAAAAAATGTTAACATGGTTAACTAAATATAGTTTGTGACATGGAAGTGCCAATTGATCTCTCTGATTAATAATATACTACAAGTACAAAATTATTCAATTAAATGCATCTCATTACAAAGTTGTACTTATATTTTAGATATCTTGTAAAATATTTGATAGATGAATATTTGTTGGTTTTAAATCATTATTCAATAATTAATATCATAGTTTTATTCTTAATACTTAAGGGCCTGTTCTTTTAAGGATAAAAAAAAAATTATTCAGAAATCTATATTTTTCTGAATAAGTATTTCTCAAACAACATTTAGATAGAAAAATAATTTATTTATATTTTTTATACATTAAAAAATAACTTAGAAATCTGTTGTCTATGTTATTTTGCATTATCAGTTTCTTGGATAAGCTGTCAAGATCTATCTATATTTCTCATAATATCTTTTATTATATAAATATTATTATATATAATAATATAATATGATATAATATATTATAATATCATATTATTATATTATAATAATACTATATTATAATATATTATTATATTATAATATTATATTACTATATTAATATAAGATATTAATATAATATAACATAATATATATTATATAATAATATAGTATAATACAATATATTAAATTATATTAGTATATATTATTATATATAAATCATATTATTATCATAGTATTATATACATATTATTATATAATATAAAATATTATAGTATATTATAATATATTATCTTATATTAATATAATATAATATAATATTATAGTATTATATTATTATAATATATTATAATAATTTATTATAATATAATATTCTATATTATAATATAGTATACTATATTAAAATATAATATAGTATGTTATATTAAAATAATATATTATAATATTATTATATATTATATTATATTATTATGATGTATTGTAGTATATTATATTATATTACTATTATTATGTTAAATATATTATATTATATTAATTGATGAAAAAATAATTTGGCCATCCCTTAAGTGGATAAAATTTTTTTCTATTTCATGAATTAATATTATTTATAAAAAAATAATTTATTTATTTTGAAAAATATAAGAATATAGATAATTATCTATAAAAAAATATAAATAATTTATTTATTTTATAATACTTACTCATAAAAGAACAACCCCTAAAGTCTTAGTAATTATGTTGCCTTGATTTCTCGTGAGGGCTGCGAACCAAAGCTCTCTCAAAGCAGATATGGAAGGGGCGTGAGTGAGCTCTATTTGGGGTTACAAGGATGGAGGCTGCCGTCCATCGGGTGGAGCGAAATGATTGGCGTAAGCTGTCCTTTAGATACCGGACATTCCATTTCTCGTATCCAATGGGAATCATCTCTTAACGTTATAAATTCTCTTCTTTCTTTACTTTTCGATAAAAATGATTCCTTCTTGAATTTTAAAATGAGTTCTATTGGTATTTTGCTGCAATCATGTAGATTTTTGGAGTATTTATTTTGAAATGAAATTCTTTTTATGAAATTTTTATATATTTTCATGTTTTGTTTTTAATCGGTTTTGGCTTATTGGCATTTAATTTAAGGCAGTTTGCTTTAGATTTGTAATTTATGCAAACTAGCTTCTTCTTTTAAATTTATGCTTGTTTTTAAAATTTTCTTTCTTTTACGATTATTTTCGCATTAGGTTCGGCATCTCTCTCTTCTTCTTTCTATATTTTTTTTGATAAAATTGATTCTTTCTTTCTTTCATAGTGTTGCGGCCAACTCTCCGTTGCCTGTCGCCAGGAATGAACACCTACAAAATAGTATCCGCACAGATCGAATTTATGTCCGACGGAGATCCTCCGATGTTTAAGTCAGAGAGGAAAGTTGGTGAACAGGAGTTGAATGTAAACAATAGCAGAGTTTTGGTCCAACGTAAGCTTACCAGCCCTGTTTTCTTACCCTCTTTTTATAGATGAGGTTGTCGTAACCGTCAGATGTGGTCCCATATTTTATGGTGTTAAATCATCGGGCCATAATTACATAGTGGATTGTTAATTCCTACTGATTGCGTCGTGGGATACGGTCGGTAACCATTCGTGACGGTTATGGTATGTTAAGCAGATTGATCGATCATATATCGGTAGAACCGACCATATGTCGGTAGAATCCATGAGTGACCGTCGGCTAGTAGTTCTGTTATGCCGATGGTCTAAATCGTCTGCTGTCGATCGGTAGTAGTCGAATCGTTAGTCGGTCAGCCGGCAATAAGTCGATGTGGTTCGTTTAGTTGGTTGATAAAGAGTCGGAACCGCATATTTAGCTGATGTAGAGTCGGAGTTGTATGTCTGGTCGGTCAGTTTTGGTTGAATCGAAGTCGATAGTCGGTTGACTTGAGTCGGGGGTCGATTGACTTATTCCAACAGTTGCCCCCCCTCTCAAGTCCAAAGTGAGTCGACGTGTATATTACCACGTGGTTTGTCACGTTGGACAAAGGGAGTTATTTTTTATTAAATCGAATCTCGATTTTGATGCCATTTTCTTCGAAATATGGATGATCGATTATTTTGTCGTATTGGTAGGTATAGCTACCTGTCACACTGATCGGACAATTCGATATCAGTTGTCAGTGTCAGACGTCGTTTCGAGAAGTCGATTCGATGTTTGACGATATGATTCTGATAAGTAGATTTGTTCCACGTATCCAAATGTTATTGGGTCAGAATTGTTCACGTGGATAGAGGTGATGTGGCTCAATCTGAGATAGGTGCGTCGAACCATCCGATCAATGATTGGTCCAGATGTTGTCACGTGTCGTCATCTGATAGATCTTGGATTTGACCACCTTCATCTTGACCGTTGAGGGATCCTATATATATAGGGTCACTCTCAGTCAAATTTTTATTTTTCACTGCTTTTGGTGCTGAGACTCTGCCAGATTGTTGCTCCAACGCCCGAGATTATCTCTCCCAGCTTTCAAGTCAACTTTGCCTTTCTTTCGAGTCTTTTCTTCTTTTCTCTAAAGTCTTTTGTCTTCTTTAGAGTTATTCTCATGGCTAGGGCTTCTCTTTCTCAAAAAGATCGATCGAAGAATCCGACTGATGAATCCCAGTCGAGTCCGGATGTTGAGTCCTCTTCACTTTCGGGATCAAATGTTGAACGGCACCAGAAGCAGTTTTGTATCCTGGAGCAATTTCAACTTTTCGCCCCTGGGGCCGATGGTCGGATGAATAACCCACCTTCGGATCAGATGGCCTTCTACGTCGAAGATCTTCGGGCGGGTCTTCAATTTTTGATTCCAGAGTTTGTCCGAAATATTTTAGATTATTATGGACTTTGTCCGACTCAGCTGGCATCGAAATCGATCTGGCTGATAATTAGCTTTGCTTTGCTGTGTCGGATGTTGCCGACCATATCCCGTCCTTCTCTTTTTTGAGCCTTCTTTGTCCTCCAACCTTATCCAAAGGTCCGAGGGTGGTGGTTCTTCAACCTCCGAAAAGGTCTTTCCTTTATCACCGGTCTTCCATCGTCTATTCATGGATGGAAGAACCAATTTTTTTTTGTTTCTTCTTCCCTTCTTTGGAGTTTTCCTTCTCGTTGGGACGATCCTCAAACCGGTCCTAACGACAACAGCCGGATAGAGGTCGACGATCAAGAGGACTTTCACCGACTGAAGGACATGTCGGTGTCGAAGCAGAAAGAGCTTGTAACCGAATAGGCCCTTTATGATGCCAGCCTTAGTTCAGTTCCTCGTCTAGGTATAGTATAGTTGGTCGGTTATTTCTGATTTTTCTTTTACTTGCTTAATTGTACTGACCTCCGTTGTAATTACAGCCATGCAGCAGAGGGTGTGTGTGTCAAATGCTGACATTCATCTGCACGCTGTCAAGAAGATGACAGCATCTGAGGTCGGACCTTCGCAACCACTGAAGAGGCATCAAGCACCGACTCCGATCGGTATTTCGACGTCGGTCGTGGAACTCGATGCCCCATCAGCATCGATTTTTGAACCAGTCTTGGCACTGTCAGCTCCGATAGTGCTTCCTGCTGCATCGTCTGAGGAAAGGACGGTGAGGAAAACTATCGAAACAACATCGGTAGTTTCACCACCTGAGATTCGAACCGAGGCAAGAGAGCCAGAACAATCTGCGGCTGCGCCAGTTGCTCCTTGTATTGGGGTGCAGTCAAGCTCAAGCTTTTTCTTGCTTTCAAACATGGGGCCACCGACAACAGACCGAGGGAAAGCTTTGATGGCGTCGACGGATGATGCAATATCGGAAGGCCACGCGGTGTACTTCGATCTCCAAGTGCCCGTCAATGAATCAACCTTGGCTAATTCTGTATTGGCCAAGCGACTGTGCTGGGCAACTCTCCTTTCGATCAATCGGGAACGTCGGAGGAAACGGTCGGTGGTCGAAATATTTTCGTCCTTTTACTCGACCATCATTGGGGTAAGTCTCTTTGATAAACGTTCTTTCTTCTTTTCTTCTTCTTCTTTTTTATAATCCGACTTATTCTCATTCTGTAGTTGATCCACGACATATCTGACCTAGAGGTCGGCTACATGAAGTTCGCTGACATTTGCAGCGCGTGGAAGAATAAGGTGGCAACCGCCGATGCTGAAAAAGCGACTGCATTTGAACAACTCAAGTCGGCAGTGGAGCAGAAAGCCAAACTTCAAGAGGAGGTTTCTCGACTTACTGACAACATAGCATCCTCGGGGGCCGAACTTGCATCAGCTCACGGGGCTATTTTGGCTCTTGAATCATAGGTCAAGAACAAAAAATATTATATCCATCGGCTTCGATGAGAGTGAGATGGATGCATCGAAGAACTCGAAGCCGAACGTGGACGTCATCGGGTTAGCCTGAAAAGATTGGCACTGGTCGAAGAAGAATTATCCTCTGCTCGAGCCGATGCTGATTTGGCTAAGGCAAAAGCAGAGTCGGCAAGAGAAGCACTGGGTCGGGCAATCGAGAATTTTTGAGGTTCGAAAGAATACAGGGAAGAGATCCTTGAAAATGACTTTGCTTCGTACTGCGTCGAGTGTGAAGACAGTCGAGATGCGGTCAGAAAACTATACCAGGACCTCGACTTGAGCAGCATCATCCCTTCAAGATCGGAAGACGGAGTTGCTGAAGAAGAAGCCACTTCGATTCAAGAAGAAGCACCGACTGAGTCCGAAATCGTTCAAGTCGAGGATGCCACACCCGAGCAAAGGAACAATGACGAAACTTAGTCGGTATATTTTTTTTTTTTTTGTCATCAGATACCTGTAATCAGATTTCGATCCAATTTTGTAACTTCTTATTTTGGCAATGGATGAAAGTATTTTTCTTCTAAGTTTGAACTTTGTTCGTCTGGAATATTATCTGTAATGTCTGCAATGTAAAGTAGTCACCGAACATTAATGGGTGATTCGATCATTCGGTAGGACTTGTAGAATATCCGTTAGTCGCATAGTCATTTTGACGTACTTGATAGAAATTAGGATAACAATTGTAAGTTGAATATCCCTTGCCTGATATTTGATCGGATTTGTATGTCGGATTATCTGATAATCTGTGGTAAGCCGAATATCCCTCGACTGGCTGTAGCCTAGTCGGTATAGTTCCAATCCAATCTTGATTATTTTGGCATTTCATTCCACTTAGTTAGGACTAAGTCGGCATATTAGTCTTTCGACTATGGTCAGCTTTTACAGTAGAAAGCTGACATTATAAATCGAGATATAATCGATATTACGGCTTTTGCAGTGAAAGTTTGTGTAGTCGATATCAGTTAAGATTGTAGTCGGTATGTCGGTTTTTGCATGAGAACCGAAATACAATCATCATCGAAGTAGTTGATTGTTCAATTTTTATAGTGGAGGCTGAGATAAACTTCGTATCAAAGTACAGTAGATAGCTCGACTTTGGCAATGAAAGTTGACCTATAGCTAGAAGTTGATAAAACTTGTCAAAGCTTATGATTCTGAAATTTTGATTGTATTTTAAATAATGTACATATCGATATCTTTATTGATAATACATTTTCAGATTGTGGCATTCCATGTTCGGAGAATCGCCGACCCTTCGAGAGTTTCTAGCCGATATGCGTCCGATCTAAGAGTTTTCGATATTTTGTAAGGTTCTTCTCAGTTTGGAGATAATTTTTCTCGATCCAGAGACTTTGAGACTTTTACTTTTCTTAAGATCAAATCTCCTGATTGAAAGGCCTTCGGCTTGACTCTTGCTTTATAATACCGGACTATCCTTTGTCGATATGCAGCCATCCGAATTGAGCTTGCTATCAGAGTTCTGGAAGGAGATCTAAGTCGGCTCTCCAACATTCAGAGTTGCTCGGCTCACTATATTCTCCACTCTTATTGACGGTAATCCGATCTCAAGTGGTATCATTGCTTCTGTCTCATAAGCTAAGTTGAAAAAGATTCTCCAGTTGGTATGCGGGGAGTAGTTCGATACGTCCATAAGATCAGATATAATTCTTCTACCCAGAGGTCTTTGGCTTCATTTAGTCAGATTTTTAGCCCGTGTAGGATTGTTTGGTTGGTTACTTCTACCTCACCATTTGACTGTGGATGACCGACCGACGTGAGTTTGTACGTAATATAGAACTTCGCACAAAATTTTCTGAAATTTTGATTGTCAAATTATCAACCATTGGCAGTGACGGTGTGTGGCAAACCGAATCTGTAAATGATGAATTTTTAAATGAAGTCTTCTATTTTACTTTCAGTGATTTGCACCAGAGGTTCGGCTTCTACTCATTTGGTAAAATAGTCATGATGATCACTATGAATTTTCTCTATCCAGATGTCGGGGGAAAAAGATCAAGTATGTCAATCTTCCACTATACGAAGGATCATGTGCTACAATCGACGTCAGCTGACTAGCCGGTCGATATTGTATATTTGCATACTTTTGATATGATTCACACCTTCGGATGAGTTCAGCTGCTTCTTTTTTTACGGTGGACCAGTAATATCCTTGTCACAGAACTTTATAAGCTAGAGACTTGCCCCCCAAGTAGTTTCCGCATATCCCTTCGTGCACTTCTCTAAGTGCATAGTTGGCATCCGTAGGTCCTAAACACTTCAACAAGGGGAGAGAGAAAGATCTTTTGTAGAGATGATCATTCATTATTACATATTGAGAGGTCATCCATCGGAGTCGTTTAGCCTCTAAGGAGTCTACGAAAAAGGTCCCATCGGTCAGGTATTGAACGATCGGATCCATCCAGCTTGGTTCGATAGTAAGCTGTAATACCTTCTCAACTTTATCAATACTCGACTGTTCGAGGCATTCAACAAATGTCCAACCTAGTGAGTTAAAAGCAGTAGTAGCCAGTCATGAAAGTACGTCAGCCCGAGCATTTTGATTTTGAGAATGTAAAAGATCTTGACATATTTCAAGCTTGTCGTAAAATATTTTACCTTCTGAAGTTACTTCATCATAATGGGGTCGCGGGTGAAGACCTTCAAACTGTAAATCTCAAGCTCTTAGGCTATCTTCAAGTCGGCCAAAAATGCTTCATATTTGGCTTGATTATTTAAGACTTTAAAGTGGAACCAAAGGACGTACTTCGTGACTATCTTTTCGGAGTTCATGAGTATGCGGCCAGCTCCACTACTTTGTGCATTTGATGCTCCATCAATGTGCAGCACCCAGATTGACTTTAAGTCAAGTTTGGGAGTCGTAGCCTCTTTTATTATGTTGTCATCTGTATCTTCTGGCTTATTGTTGAATATAGTACATTCCGGCGACTTGTGCCTTTATGGATGGTCGTAGGCGATATTGAATGTCGAACTCACCAAGCTTCACTGCCCACTTTGTCATTCGGCCTGACGTGTCAGGTTGATATAAGATTGCCTTCAGTGGTTGATCTGTCAGAATTATAATCGGATAGATTTAGAAGTACGGACGAAATCATTGTGCCGATATGATTAGAGCGTAGATCATTTTCTCCATCCTTGAGTATCGAACTTCGGTGTTGTGAAGTATCCTACTAATGTAGTAGATTGGTTGATAAATTCATTTTGATCCTCTGGACGAGCACCGAACTAACGGCTTCCACTGAAGTTGCCAAGTAGTGATACAATGTCTCTCTGACCCTTGATTTTGTGAGCAAAGGTGGAGAAGCCAAGTATTATTTCAAGTCTTCGAAAGATTGTCAGCATTCATCTGACCATAAGAAATCCTTCGTCTGTTGTAAAGTTTTGAAGAATGACAAGCATCTCTCGATCGATCTAGAAATAAATCGGTTGAGTGCGGCAATCTTTTCATTGAGTTGCTGTATCTCTTTCTTTGAGTTTAGATGCTTCATGTTGATAATGACTTTGATTTTTTTGAGATTAGCCTCGATTTCTCATTGTGAAACAAAAAATTCAAGAAATTTTTTGGAGGTTACCCCAAATGCACACTTAGTCGGGTTTAATTTCATCTGATGCCATCAGAGTGTGTCGAAAATTTTTTCTAAGTCCCGAACATGATCTGCAGTTTGGAGACTCTTCACCAGCATGTTGTTCACATATACTTTCATATTTCATCCGATCTGTGTCTTGAATATCTTGTTGACTATCTATTGATAGGTAGCACCGATATTTTTCAGACCGAAAGGCATTACTTTGTAGCAGTATATGCCTTTATCGGTCACAAAAATCGTGTACTCTTCATCTTCTGGTGCCATACGATTTGATTATATCCAGCGAAGGCATCTATGAAACTTAGAAGTCGGTGGTCAGAAGTCGCATCAACCAATTGGTCAATCTTCGACAACGGAAAGCTATCCTTTGGATAAGATACATTCAGATCAATATAGTCGATGCAGATTCTTCACTTTCCATTGGCTTTTCTTACCATTACCACATTGGCAAGTCAGTCGGGATATGTAGCTTCTCTGATGAAGCTTGCCGCGAGGAGTTTGTCAACTTCTTCATCAATGACCTTTTGTCTTTCAGGAGTAAAAGGTCGCTTCTTCTGTCTCACCGGCTTAACATTTGGGTTGATGTTAAGTCGGTGAGTTATTATTTCTAAGAGAATCCCAGACATATCGATGGCCGACCAAACAAAAATATCGGCATTGGCTCTGAGCAATTTTATTAATTGTTGCCGCTCTGAGTCGAATAATTGTGATCCAATTCAGATCGTTTTCTTGAAATCTTCTTTTTTTAATGGGATGGAGACCAGTTGTTCAGTTGGTTCACCCCTCTCCTGATTTTTTTTTGGTCCAATTTGTCAATAGGCAAAGAGTCTTCAGGTTTGTTATTTTGGATGGAGACAAGGAAGCAACGTTGGGCGAGTTGTTGATCTTCATGTATTTCTCTGACTCTATATCTTTTTGAAAATCGGACTAACAGATGGTATGTCGAAACCACTGCTCTTAGAGCGTTAAGCCCAGATCGTCCGAGTTGGCATTATAAGTCGAAGGTACTCGAACTACCATGAACATTATGAAAATAGTACTCTGTTGTGGTTCGGTCCCAGCAGTTGAGGGGAGAGAAATTTTTTCCTCCACTGTGACAGCATCTCCTGTGAAGTCGATCGGTGGCGTTGAGACTCTTCTGAGTCGGTCAATTGACAGTCGCATTCAAAAGAAAGTTGAATAAAACAAAATGTCGATTGAACTTTCATTATCTACAAGGATTCTTTTTACATCATAGTTTACTATTATTGTCGAAACAACAACATCATCATCATGGAGAGTCTGAATTCTTCAAATATTTTTTTCAGAAAAAATATTACATTGTCGAGTCATCATCGCTTTGCTGACTCATCTTCGGAAGTTGTCCTCCTGTCCAGTCGTTCGAAGATCATGTTGATCATCCCTGCAATCGGTTGATTATTTATAACTTCCTCAGTTTGCAGTTGAGATCATCGATCAGCAAGAGGTTGAGTCGGTGGATCTCTCCAGTATTTTTTGAGATAGCCTCATCGAATCAGGACTTCTATCTCATCCCTGAATTGAATCATTATTCGGTATCATGATTGTGATCACGATGGAACCGACAATATTCTTTCGGTCGTGATTCTTCGGTAACACCTTCATCGGTGGGGGGTGTCGTAGATATTTCGCTCCTTCGATCTCCATAAGGATCTACACATGAGGAGCGAAAAGATGAGTATAAGAGTCATACTGCCGTAACTCGGCCTTGGACTCCGTCGTCAGGGTGAAGCTCGCTTATTGGATGGTGGCCAACTTGATTGGGCCAGAGCTTCTTTCTTCTTTTGTTTCTTCTTCTTCTGACTTTTATCTTCTGTCTAGCGTCGGTCAGAAGCTCCTTCATCTGTACGCATATATTTGTATGCACAGTCTAGAAGTTTAGCATAAGTCCGAGGGAGAGTTTTATCCAGAGAATATGTGAATCGAGATCCCCTCAGATCTCTTTTCATGGTCGAGATAGCCATATTTTTATTGAGATCTTTGACCTCAAGCATGGCCGCATTAAAATGAGCCACAAAATTTCAAAGTGATTCAGTCTCTCCTTGCTTGATCGAGAAGAGACTATCAGAAGTGCGTGGAGCCTTCGACTGGTGCTGAAGTGAGCCACGAAAGAATATTCTAACTGTCTGAAAAAAAATATACTTTTCGACTGAAGCCCGGAGTATCAGGTTCGAGCAGCTTTTCGAAGAGTTACTGAGAAGTCGATGCATAAAAAGGCGTTGGTGGCCCCCTGAATCATCAGGAGAGCCTTGTAGCTCTCAAAATGGTCGATCGGATCGGTGGATCCGTCGTATGGCTCCATCTGAGGTATTTTGAATCGAGATGGGATCGGTTGGTCCAAGATGTGTCGAGAAAGTGGCTGGACGGTGTGGAAGTCGTAGTCGTTGGAGGACTTCCGACCTTCCATTTGAAGCTGAGCAAGTTGGTGATTGATTTCTTAAAATTTACGTTCACAATCATCAAGTCGTCGTTGGAAAACTCTGGGGGTTGAACCTCCCGATGAGTTAGAGGGAGAAGCAGATGGTGTTCGCGATCGTTTTCTCTTCCTTGCTCGACTAACTAAGAAGGAGAGGGACACCGTGAATGGTGGATGGCACGTCGAGAGTGCCGTGAGTGTCGCTGCTTGTCCCTATGAGAGAGCCGAGATGACCACTCTGGTAAAGGAGACTGTGATCGCCGTGGATGACGGCGGCTGTGCCTGAATGGCACCGATTGCACCACCGGTTGCTCTGCCGACGGCTGTGGTGACTGAGTCTACTACTGCTGGAGGTTTCTGACCGCCTCTGTAAGAACAGTCATCTGCTACACAAATACAGTGATCTGGACGTTCGTGATAACCACAAGACGTGAGAAACTAGGCTCTGCTACTGGAGGAGGGGGAGGAACCTCTTTCCGATGGGAAGAGTGCCTCGCTGATTCGGTTGCAGTCGAGCGTTGGACTCTGATTTTCGTTATTGCAAGTTATTTTTCTCTCCTACCTGTTGCGCCAATCTGTTGCGACCAACTCTCCGTCGCCTACGTCGGAAATGAACACCTGCAAAACAGCATCCGCACAGATCGAATTTGTGTCCGACAGGAATCCTCCAATGCTTAAGTCAAAGAAAAAAATTGATGAACAGGAGTTAAATGTAAATAGTAGCAGAGTTTTGGCCCAGCGTAAGCTTACCAGTCCTGTTCTCTTACTTTTTTTTATAGATGAGGTTGTCGTAATCGTCGGACGTGGTTCCGTATTTTATGACGCTAAATTATCTGGCCATAATTACATAGTGGATTGTTAATTTTCACTGATTGCGTCGTGGTATGCGACCGATAACCGTTCATGACGGTTATGGTATATTGAGCAGATTGACCGACCATATATCAGTAGAACCGACCATATGTCGGTAGAATCCATGAGTGACCGTCGGCTAGTAGTTCTATTATGCCGATGGTCTAAGTCGTTTGTTGTCGATCGGTAGTAGTCGAATCGTTAGTCGGTCAGCCGACAATAAGTCAGTGCGGTTCGCTCAGTTGGTTGATGAAGAGTCAGAATCGCATATTTAGCTGATGTAGAGTCGGGGTTGTATATCCGATCGGTCGGCTTTGGTTGAATCGAAATCGGTAGTCGGTTGACTTGAGTCGGGGATCGATTGACTTATTCCAACACATAGGATTGTATGTCTTATACGAAAATATCATGGAAGGATCCTTATAGGTGACTCCATATAGTTGAAGTAATGCTTGTCAGTTATTCTTGTGGTTGTATATATCTATCAGATCTATCCAAGTAAAACGTCAATTAACAATGATTATCATGTATGTGGCTATGGTTGGTTTATTTATCTTAGCTCTTTCCATCATGTGTATGTGGTTTTAGGGATACATTTATTTCCATATTCAAGACTTAAAACTATAATTAATAGGCTTCCTCTCACAACTAAATTTGCAGGTTATCACAAAATGTGAATTGTTGGCACCTTTGTATTGTAGGGCTCTAATTATATACAATGTTAACTATGTTGTTTTCACTTATTTATTGGTTATAAAGGGTGAGTAATTTGTTGAGATGTATTTCCCTTATTTTCATGGTATTTAAAATTTTTCCTTCTTTTTTTTTTTCATATTTGCAATTATATAGAGTTTTAGCGGGGGGAAAGAAAAGGAGTTTTAGTAGAACAAAAGAATTACAATAATTTATACTAAATTTATCTGATTATATGAAGTTAAAATTTTTTTTTCTTTCTCCACCTCAATAATGACATAATGTTGTTAATTTGACGGCATTAGGAGATTATTGCATTATAGGTAGACTATCATCCTTTTGCTCCTAGTCATATTTGAATATGCTTCCTTACAAGTCATAAGATGTTAACTATTACAAAATTCTAGATCCCAACATAATGGGACTTGTCCAAATCATTTTATTCATAAGAAAATAGGATGGGGATTGGTGGGACTTTGAAACCAATCTATGTTGGGACAAGGAGAGAAAGAGAAGGGAATGAAAGAAGAAAAAAAAGGAAAAAAAGAAAAAAAAAAGAGTGGAGAAAAAAGGCAATAAGAAAAGAAAGAAAAAAAAATCTAAGATATTAATTATCGTAAATTTGCAAATCTTAACAGGATGAAAACTATCCAAATTATTCTATTCATAAGAAAATAGGATTCGGATAGATGTGGCTCTGAAACTCATCGTGTTAGGACAAGAAAAAAAAAGAAAGAGCTTAATGAAAGAAGGAAAAAAGAGGGAAAAAAAAAGAGAGAAAGGAATGGAGAAAAAAAGATAGCAAGAAAAGAAGGAAAAAAAAAAAAGGAAAGAAAAGTAAGGAAAGAAGAAAAAATAAAGAAAAAATGAAAGGAGAAAGAAGAAAAGGAGAAAAAATAAAGAAAAAAATTGAAAGAAGAAAGAAAATAAAGAAAGAAGGAAAAGGAAGAAAGAAAGGAAGGAAAAAAGAAAAAAAAAAGAAAAAGGGTCAATAAAAAATAATAAAATAATAAGAAGATGAGAGAGATGGAGGGTGCTTTTCGGTATGTTTGATCGATGGTTGCCAGAATGCATAAAGCAATAAAAAATCAGGATACGTCGTCCCATAGAATTTAAAACATTGATTTTGTACAATTTTAGCTTCCATAATTAAAATATATGGAACATTGTTCATTGATCCATGGGAAAGGTGAACTTTGTAAAGCTGTTGAATGCTATGCGATAATATTTTGATTTTATCATCTTACCCCATCCACCCTACATCCATTTTACTTTTGGAATTAGAGTTGAAAAAATGGTCTAATTTTTCTTCAAAAAATTTTTACCTGATGGGGCGATGCGTGGTTTGAAACTAAGGAGTATTATTTAACACAAAAATCTCAAATAAGAATTAGACAGTGGATGTGTATGAGTCCCACTGCATCTCTTGCAACTTTCAAACCGTCATGGAATAGACTACCAGATCAAGAAGAATCGGGAAAGGTGAAAACAGTGCAGCATTTTTCTAAGACCATTTTGTTTTCTACTTCAAAGATGATATGAATCTTTTGGCTACCTATTAATATACTTTCCGCATGGTTTTGGTAACTTTTGATTTTACGTTGAAAGCAGATTTTTCTCCGCTATGGTTGTGGCCTTTCCACCATATTTCCTTGAGCGGTAGGACCTAGGAGTCCTTTATCAAACAAATTAGTAGTATATTCTCCACCTTTAATGCATATTTTTCGCATTTTACTTGAGATGGAAAGCCTTGCTTTAACCCTCGGTGTTGGTGTCCTGGCGGAGTTCGTTACATATCCATCAGAATTTAATGATTAAAACTGTCTCTATTATCTTTAATTATATTGCTATATTGTACATTTGTATGCGGGGTGGGGGAGGTGGGGAAGGAAAAAGGTTAGCTCGCATCGCCCGCTAGTTTTACTATATTCTTTTCTATCTGTTTATTTTCACCTTTTTACCCCGCTTGACCGCCCCCTTCAGTAACAGCTACACTATTTTACTATTTTTTGATTTTCTTTTAATTTATACTATATATTCTTTTCTACCGGTTTACCAATTTCCATTTCCTCGTCCTTGGCTTGACCGCGCCCTTCAACAGCCAAAGATCTCCTCTCCATAGTTACGGAGGAAGACCAGAGACGGTGTATGGTATGGAGAGGAGGAGGTGGGAGAGAAGAAGGGACAACAGGGCCGACCATCTGGCGGCGGTTCTCCGGAAATCATGGTACCGGCTGCGGCTGTCGGTGCGCCACCCGGCGCGGGTGCCCACCTGGGACGCCATCGTCCTCACGGCCGCCAGCCCCGAGCAGGCTGCCCTCTACGACTGGCAGCTCCGCCGGGCCAAGCGCATGGGCCGCATCGCCCCCTCCACCCTCACCCTCGCCGTACCCGACCCCGACGGCGCCCGCATCGGCTCCGGCGCCGCCACCATCCACGCCATCTCCACCCTCGCTCGCCACCTCCTACACGAGGTTTCATGCCCTCTGCTCATTCTTCTCCCGATTCTTTTCTTTCGTTTCTTTTCTTTCTTTTTTTTTTTTAATGGACCCCCGGAGCAAATGCTGGTGGGATTTTCTCGATTCCAGATCCTGAACTATGATTTGGTTCGATTGATGTGTTGATTGCCTTCGATTAGCTGTTTGTGCATTAATATTTCAGCTTCGTCATGTGACGGATTTTTTCTTCTTATTGTTGGTCAAGTAAGCTGAATGTTATATTTTGGGTCCATCATTATGGATTGGATGTGTCTTTCTGGTAGGTACGGTCGATTCTCTGATGATGTCTTGATTATTTTTTGGTGTTTTTTGTGTTTTTAGGTCTTTGTTTAATAAATAGTTAGTTAAGGAATCTGGCATTCGAGGGCCTATGCCATGATGCATTGCGGAGGGGCTTTTTTCTTTTTCCCTTTATGGATGGGCTTTTGGTATGGAGTATGAACCCTGCTTTTTGTCATTTGCCACTTGGCTTTTCTCTCCTTTTATAAAACGGAAATCAAAGCCTGATGACAAATCGAGATTCAAGAAAGACTTGTGGTTGATTTAGTTATTAGAAGAGACATCATTATGGTCCTGCTTATATTACCATTTTGGAGATTTTTTTGTCTTGGAGACCTTTTGTTCGATCTACCATTTAAGAGAGAGAGGCATGCTTTCTCCTTGAGTTCTTGTTGTACTCCTTCAAATGCTTCTTTATTCTGGAGGAGTGGATCGTGAAGGTTTAGTCTCTTTCCAGTGCCATCTGCTGTGCATTGAATGCTAGGAAAGCCTTTGCAAGAAAGTAGATAGGTAGGCTTCAGCTGGCTTTTGGAGGCGGTCGGGACTAGTTGAATCTGTCAGTGATGGTCATGTTAATGAGACATCTTGCCATCTGTCTCATAAAGTTGTTGGTTGTTATTTCACAAGAAATAAATCATAGAGGAGATCTGTTAAAGAGGAAAACAGAAATGAAACTGTGAAAGCAAAGGGGTTGGTGCATGAGTGGAATTTAGCTAGATTTTAGCATGATTAATTTGTGTGGCTGAGTGATAGTCTGTGCGAGTCTCTATTGGCTCATTTTGGTCTAATACAGGCTGGCACGAACTAATACAACCTGATAAACTTATTTTGGGGGGTCATTTATGCTTGCTTTGATCTCTTTTTGAAGTATGTCTTTCTTTTCTTTCTCCCTTTTCTGGGGCCGAATCTTAGGATCAGACATGTTCATAATGCAAATTATCATTCTACATCAAATAAAAAGTTCAAATGCCATTTTATAATTCTTGATCAATCTGAGAGTAGTGGGGTAGCTAGCTCTAGCTTGATGTGATTATTTTGAAGTTTGAACCTACCTGTTGATATATAAAGGTTTGAGTAGGTCTCTTTGCTTATATTATGGGCATGCCAAATGATGCTGATATAGATGGCAAAGTACTGCCAGTCTAGTACACATTGATATTAACTGATATGGGTTGGTATTATTTGATTAGTACCCCACAAAAAGTTTTGAGGGCTTGCATCTTGCTGACCAGGCTACCATATGGCATGTAAGATACCATATGCACGAACTAGAATCTTATATCTCAATTATGGGGAATAATCCTTAGATGCGTTTTTCATCAGTCATACATCTCCAAAGAGATTTTAGTAGCATTGATTTGTATCATGATCTGCAAAAATTAAAGTTTCATGGTCACTCTGTTTATCGGATTCAGCCTTTTACTTCAAACAGAAGATAGAAGCCTGTTGCTTAGTCCATTTAGTAATCATAATAAGTCTTTTGATTACATCCAATGCAATCATATGATACCTATCTTATAGTAAGTCTTCAGATTACATCTATGCTATTCCTCTGTAACTGAATGGTGCATCCTTTATGTTGATGTCGTGGAATTTTTTTTTCATGTTGCCAACATTGCTTAAAACTTCTTTTTTTGGCCTCCACTAATTATCAATATGCATATTCCTAGTATTTTTCCATTTTCCTAAATGCTAAATAAGTTTTGACAGTTCTTCCTTCTTTGGCTTTACATTGAATCTTTTTGAATGAGTTAATTTCAATTTGTTTGTTAAATTAGATATGTGTATCTTCTTCAGGTGCCAAATGACAACACAGGGAGTTTACCATCTTCAGTAAATGTCTGGTCCAGCAATGATACCTCTCTCATATCTGTGGTAAACTTTATGTCCAAAAGGCATATACTATTACTTCATGCTGGAGGCGATTCTAAAAGGGTTCCATGGGCAAACCCAATGGGGAAAGCGTTCCTACCACTGCCATACATGGCAGCAGATAACCCGGATGGGCCTGTTCCATTGCTTTTTGACCATATACTGGCAATTTCTTCTTGTGCAAGGCAAGCTTTTAAGAATGAAGGTTAATTGACTGATTATCCTTGTTTAACATTAAATGAAATTGGCCTTAGTATTCCATTAGAATCAGGGGCTACTGTTATTCTGTGCTATTATTTGCCTTTTTGCATGTCAAGAATTGTGAAAGATGGCATTCCTTGTCTTACATGCCGGCACATTGATCATGTTTTCCCATGTTTAATCCACTTATAATTTTGAATTTGGTAATGTAGATGAAGTAATCTCATCAGCGAAAGTCTTAATAATAACATTAGCACTTCCATTTCTGGAATTTAATCTTTTACTACAAGTATCCATATGGACCTTATCTCCTTGAGTGGTTGCTCCACCAAGCAGAATCTTTAAACCTCAAGTTTGAATGATTTGCTAAAGCTTGTATCACAGGCCTAAATCCCTTGTATGTTAAACTGTTTTCAACTAGAATATCAGCAGTGTGATAGTATTTGTGTTGCCATGTGTTTGTACATTTATCTGTACAGTCCAACATCTGTCATCTTGATATCAGACCGCATACTAGTACTATGCTGGGATAGTTTCTGTACGCCCGGTACAGGGATCGATTCAATGTACCGAGCCTTGGCTTGCTTCTTGTACTAAGTCTTGGTTTAGTATTGATACGGTATGATGTTTTTGGTATAGGGCGGTACATAGTGGACCTTGCTGCTATTAAAGCTATGATCTTCAAAAGAGAAAAAACAAAGGAAA